>NC_046624.1:5948010-6251447 GCF_900324465.2 Anabas testudineus
CTATGATAGAAGACTTAACTGAAATAAACATTTCAGAAGCTTGGTCCTTAGATGCCTTCCCACAGAAAATGTGTTTTGTTTTATTTTTTAACTTTGACCAAAATTCAACTGGATTGATTTCTGGTATCCAGTCACATCATCTCTCTTGTGATGTTATGAAGGTTTACAATATGTATTTATATATGGGCTCCACCAGGGCAGTGCTACTTACATCATGATGCTAATACATTTCACTATGGAGACATGAGAAGCACTATTACAGTCAACAGCTGCTCACTTGGATGTCAATCAGCCTGTGGAAATGAGGATTAATTAGGACAACACTGGTCTGTGTGCTACTAACTGTAAATGAACAGGAGAGCAGCAATAATTGGCAACAAAAACCTGTCAATTAAAAAAGTGATCCAACATCATGAGAAGATACAGCAGAGGCATGTGGTGAAAACCAACTCAACTTTTTATTTTATTTTCTTTGCACAATCGCAAAAGCCGCAAGGTCACAAACCCACTTATTCAGATCCACTGAAAAAAAGGGAAATGTACAAAAAGGTAATCATTGATCCTTAATCTTTTCCTGCAAATGTGTTTTTTGGGATATGGAAGGTGCCTGAATCCTCTGCAGAGGAAACGGAAAAGTGAAAAAGTGGCCTAAACCCGATGAAAAGCGCGTTGCATTCTGAAACAGTGCCTTTTTTCTTGGGCTGGCAGTGTATAAACCTACATGAAGGTCTAGAAGTATGAACATATACTTAAATATATGGAAAAATACATCTGGTAAGAATTCATTAGCATTTACATTTAGTTATTTGGCAGACGCTTTTATCCAAAGCGTCTTACAAGAGAGACGCAAAGCAAGCAAAAGGCAAGAAATAACATGTTTTAGGAGAACTTGCATTGAAGAAAAGTAGATGACAACACAGTTAACTGAAAGCTGTTCTGTCCTGACAAAACTACCTTGCTACTTCACAAAAGTCTCTTCAAATGCCACAAACAAATCAATCAAATCTCATTTTAATAAACTAATGAATGCTTTACATAAAATGTTGTGTTCAACAGCATACAAAACAATAGCACAGTTGCTATGTCATATGAGCAATATGAACACAAAAGAGGGAGGCACATAACAAGGCAAAGAAGGGGACTGCAAGACCCTAACTTGATATGTCAGACGCACAGAAATATTTGCTTTTTCATTGATATGATCTGGCACCAAAGCTTTTGACTGTTCCGACGATCAAACATATCCAGGTAAGACAGCAGTTATTTAATTAATACCTACTAAATGTGGATGAAAGCCCTGACTAGCGGAGTATACACAGGAGCTACAAAGGGAAGAGTTTCTTTTATGTCAGCCAGGGGAGAAACAAGAAGGTTTGCCTTGATAAAACGCACAAACACTGTCAAGGACTCTTGCTTTCTTCAGACTGCTGAAGTTAATGTTTTCCAAGTGAGGTGAGATAAAGTTCAACAGTCCCGTTGTTTTCCTTTTAAGACAGCCCTTGAATTAATCTTTAACATTTACTCTTTTTTCCTTTCATAAAAATCATGTGCAAACAGCAGATAACATCAAATCACAAGAACAAATACAGCCGACAGACCAGCTGACTCATGAAGTCCATAATATAACCACGTATACTGTGGATATCAGTCAGTGTGGTTTTGGGGCAATATAAAAAATATACACTTGTGTACGTGTTACACATTCTACAGAGAGAAATATTTACTCAATTTGGGCCTTAATCCAAACAGTCTCATGATCAGGATCAAGTATTAATCAAGCACAAAACCAGTGAGTTGGCCAAGAACATGAAATGTTTGCTAACAACAATGAAGAAACCCTTTAACAAACCCCTCGATGTAGAACTACTTGCTCTGTTTTTTATACATCCTTAACATAGATACGAGAAGGTGCACTAAGTTCTTGCCTATTGCTAGTCATGCATAATATATTAACAAAGTGGCACATTCATACAAAATGCTATCATTATAGAGAAATTCTTCTTTGTCATGAAGTTAAAAACCTGGTTACCAACAGACTAAATATGAAAAAAAGCTTTATATACACACATAATTACAGTGTCCACATAAACAGGATAATTACATCCATTACTAACTCACTAAATGCCTACAAAAACGCAAAGACATTTACCAGTCAATGTTTGCAGCTGCTACAGCAGGCTGGACCCGAAGACTAACCTCTGTTTTAGTGGCAGATCAGAGCCTCATACTTTGGCATGGAAAAAAGCTGATGAAATACTGACTCTTGCTCCAGCAATAGCCCCATATGCCAACAAAATGCATCATTTGTTGCTGTGCTAATCCAAAGAACTCCTCCTTTAAATGAAAAAGGAAATCTTCAGTGTAAACAGGCAAATGGAAATAAAACAAGACAGTAATGAGAACTGATGTTGGGGAGAGGAGGATGGGAGCTCCCCGCAGGATGATGGTGACCTTCCTATAGCTCAGTCACAGCAACCAACATCAGCTCAGGGCGCACATCGAGAGACAACCCCACCCACGGAGGAAGGAAAATAGAGGAGTGTGGAGGAGCAGGTTGGAGGGGGGGGATGGACTCTGTTACTCTATACTCATCAGACACAAAAGAATAGGCCTAATGAGACACAATGCTAAAGGCTGTGTGGTAATATTTTTAGAGGCTCAAAAAGAGTTTCACATGTAACCAAGGCTGGGACACAGGGACACAACGCACTGCAAGGTTAAAACCTATTGTCATGTTGCTCTGTGAGGTATATGTGAAAACAACACACTGATTTTCACATAGCTCCACTTGCATACTGCATTCTCATCTTACCACCATGTAACAAATCTCTAAATATAAATCAATTACAGACAAAAAGACAATCTCTTAGGTGAAGATAAGTCTAATTAATATAGCAGTGAGTTGAAAAGTACCTAGTTGCTCATAACAAGATTAAACTGCCAGGTCACAACACACAATACAAATACAAATACGTGACAGTACAAATATGATCCGTAAGGAAAAAAATACAGTCTAAACTAAGTGATCATGTTCACTAATTTATGGTATAATTACTAAACTCACACCTGCTAAAGGCACTAACTACAGCAAACATTTCTGAAATCAAAATCTAAATTTGCTGTTGTTTTCATTTCATGGATCAGCAGCTGACTTTTATGGACGGAAGTTAGATGACTCAACTTTGCAGTGGGATCAAAGGTAACTTAATACTGGAACTATCACAGCACTTCTACCCCAGAAGCCAACACAAATACCAAGAGGAGCGTATGGTGTTATGACAATCAATTTCATAGCTAAAGAATCAACTTTGTGGACTGGTACTGATTAATATTTTGCCATCGTTCCCCTGTTTATTACTCATCTAAATGAATGAGTTTCATACCATCACATTTCTTTGGTAATCACCCATTACTCTCTCTACCATCACCACACTACAGGCACTGACGTCTGTTGTACTTTTGCACACTGATCTCAAAATAGTGGATCAGACGAATAACCCTTATTTACATAAAAACAAAACATTGTATGGGCTGTTGAGAAAGAGCGTGGGGCGAGCAGACTGCAGGAGGAGAATTAGGGTACTGGTCAATCTCTATGCAATGTACCTCTTGTAGTGTGACACCATCAGATCACTTCACCCGTTTTCTGCACAAACAGCAATCCAACACATTGGCTGCATCACTGCCAGAAACAAAGAGCAGCCAGATATCAAGGAGGGTGTGGCAATGCCTGGGACAACCAGGAGGGAAGGGCCACTGACACAGTCATCCATCACTTCACTGACACCAGCTGCTGGATGACTGTTTTCCACTGATGGTTTCAGAAAAATGTCTTCCTGAATAGTGTAATTGATGCAATAACCAACTAACAAACTAGAATATCAGCTTATCTTGTTGTAGAGCTGATATGAAGACAATGAGACATCTGTGTCTATGAGACTTCTCTGTATAGAATCCCACAGGTAAAAAAGGTTGAAAAACAATCCTGGATAATTATTTATAGTGGTAGCTACATGTTAATGACTCTGCACAACGTCATTCTGTATGGAACAAAACCGTTTTCTGAATATTACGATTGAATAAAAAACTTAAAACATCCAATCTAGGTAGTCTATCACTTGACGTGCGGGTTGCTCGTTGGTTGATTCCCAATTTGATAATGTTATGATCTTCGCAGTTCACAATGTTGTTACGACTTTCTACATTGAACTAACAAGTTCTCAATTAACAGGACAATTATTCTGTTCAAGAGAAATAATGCCATTTTCTAAACCAGCACTCATAGCTTTAGCTAAATAAAGCTTTTTGATCCGTTTTGCGCTCCCGTCTGCGACTAATAGGAGCTAGTTTCGGCTAAGAAGCTATCACCCCTCCCTAGTTGATGCGAGTTCACTCTGTTCAAACGGCCGAACCCGTAATTTACGTACACGGCAACTTAAATTAATATTACTTGAATACACGCTCATATGAATGGTTCCTTAAATTATAATAATAGTCAGTGAATATCCATTTAACACTTACCGAGAGCTAGGACTAGCGATTAGCTCAGCCCCTTTAAATCCAAAATGTCTCCGGCACAGAAAATTCTCCCAGCAGCCTCTGCGTCTGGGCCGATGTGTAGTGACGTCATGTATTGTTTTCGCCAATTTTCAACACAGTATCTAACATTTCTCAATAATAACGTGTTTTTTTAATAGAAATAAACGTAGGTGTAAAATGAGAAGATTATCTGACTTATATGCTTGATTTAAAAAACAAAATATTAAATATGTAGTAATAACTCTTAAATTCTACCACATTAGAAATACCAAAGAGCGTATAGTGACATCTAGTGGTTACCTTGTGAACAGTAACAGCTGTCATCAGTTCATTATGTTTCTACAACCATGATTGGTTTGTTCATATTTTTACTTTCAAACAAGAAATAAGTTTTATTATTCATATAGAGGCTCTTGTTGAGGATCCTCTTACCTCTTGGTCCCCTAAGCCTGATCAGCCTGTGCCCAGTAGTCCAATATTTGGTCATTTATTCATGCACCGTACTAACCCGTGCAGGTATAGTTCGTTTTTCGTCTAATAGTGTTGTGGGTTGTATGTTTTCTTTAGCAAAATGATCCACATTCTCATAGTGTAAGAAACCATCTGTAGGTGAGACAGTCGGAGTGTGCGTCATCAGTGCGCGACACAGCGTGCAGGACTGTGAAGGACGCTGACAACAAGCTCGGGATGAAATAAAGGTTGGTTTATTATTTTATACCCTGGTTTACATTGTAAACTATATACATGAGAAATGTCCTGATTACTAAAATAATAATAATAAAAAAATAAAGTTGTTCGGTTGTTAGTGAACCGAATAACCCAATGTAGTAGATGCTAAGCTAACAACATCTCACATTTACTTGCTACTTAGGTTATTGTAAAGTTAACGTTAGAACAGCTAAGACAGAAACACAGCCACGGATTAAGAAAATACTTGGGTTGTACTACGCGGTATTATTTAGTTTTTCAACAATAGTTGGTTCCAGTGAAGGTGTGACGTTAACTGTTAATGTTGCATGTCAGGAAGTGGAAATAACAGATAATCTGGAGTTATAAAACTAATCAGTCAATCTGGGTCTTCTCTGTTCTCCAGCTCTGTGATGGCGGTGTCCTGTCTAACTCGAGCTCTGCGCTCACTGACTGTCTCCCAGCCTGCTCTTCTCTCCTCACAGGTAAACATCCACTGTCCCCCTGTCATACTATAAAAACTAAATAATCAAAACTACCAGTTGTGCTTTTTCCGTTTTTGTGTTCACAGGCAATTTCGCAGACGAAGCTGGGACCTCATGTACCCAGTACAGTTGCACAGTGCCGAGGCTTCATCACCACAGCCTCTCTGGAGCAGAACAGGACCTACTGGAAACAGAGGGAGACGTACACCATCAGGCCCATAGGAATTAAAAAGAGAGGAGGCAGAGATCACACAGGTAAAGCATGTGGCAGAATATTCACTGATTGCATGTTTACAATTAAAGAGGATACGCTTGAAGCATTAGAAGTACATTAGATGTGCTGGTCTTAATCAGTTTTAGAGTTTAGGTTTAAGACATGGAAATGGAAATTCTAAACTTACATGTAACTTGTAACTCAGCCATGGTAGAGGAACTTAAAGCTTTTTGGGCTGTATTTGTTTGTACAAGTACAGTAATGTTCAAATAAAGACCAAGTGGAAAAAGTTTATCATCTCCTTGTACTTTACAGGAAAAATACGGACGCATGGAATCGGTGGCGGCCATAAACAAAAATACAGGTGGATTGACTTCCAGCGATTACGATATGAACCCAACGAAGAAGCCCAGCCCTTCGAAGAAAAGGTTGTACAAGTGCGATATGACCCATGCAGGTGAGATCAGCTCTTATCACACACAAATGACTTATCCGTGTACCAAAAGTCATGAACATACACTTCCTCAAAATCCGTGTTGTCTACACAGGTCTGCTGACATTGCCCTGATAGCTGGAGGCAAACGTAAAAGATGGATCATTGCTACAGAGAACATGCAGGCTGGAGACATCATTAAAACATCTGGACTTATTGGGCGCATGGCAGGTATTCAATACCCCCCCTGGTTGGTCGTCTCCTAACGGTGCCTTGAAATTCTATAGATTTAGTAGATGCTGGATAATCTAGGCCTGATGTACACTTGTTTTACTTTGCAGTCTCAGCCAATGAGGGTGATGCCTACCCACTGGGCGCTCTTCCTGTGGGAACACTGGTGAACAATCTGGAAATACAGCCAGGGAAAGGATCAGAGTACATTCGTGCTGCAGGTGATCTATGATTGTGTATGAACTAATACTACTACTAATTTCTAACAATTAGGCTGTATACAGTCAAAAAACGTTATGCCACTGTTTGTCATTACCTGTTTTTTTCAGTCCATTTCCATTTTCTCCCAGTGTGATCTTCACTGGAAGTCACAAAATCAAAAAACACAAACAGTCAAGCAGCAATGATCTTTCAAGTCTCTACTGAACACAACCATTAAACATGAAAAGTGATGGTGAACCCCAGATTTACGGCTGACGGCCACTATTGACGTTTAGCAATATCAGAAGCGTTACTTTTTCCACCTCTGTATCTTTAGTATTTGTGTTTAGTATGACATGAAACATCATGATTGTTTGTGTATTATGACTTTGACAAAACTAATAGCAAATCTCACACCTGAAAAAACAAAACACTCGCTCAGATGTCAAAGTGGTTACATTTCATCATGGGTTCACTCACTCTATTATACAGTTCGTATTAAAACATAATGTAACCAATTACTGTTATGTCTATTTAATGCAATGCTTAGTGATGCAAGGGACCATTTGTAGCAACTGTAAATGTTATTTTAAGTTAAATTTAATGTTGTGATTCATGTTGCTTTCAGGCACAAGTGGCGTTTTGCTTCGTAAAATAAATGGAACAGCAATCGTTCAGCTCCCTTCAAAGCAGCAGGTTCAGGTGAGTTTACCTATATTATGAGTATACTGGCTATGTTCATAGCATATTCTGCCCTGAGCCTGATCTTATCTTTGGTGCATCCAGGTACTGGAGACCTGCATGGTAACAGTAGGACGTGTATCCAACACTGACCACAACAAACAGATCATTGGCAAAGCTGGTCGCAACCGCTGGTTTGGGATTCGCCCTTCGAGTGGCTTGTGGCAGAGGAAGGGAGGCTGGGCAGGACGTAAGATTAAACCTCTGCCTCCGATGAAAAGTTACGTCAACCTGCCTTCAGTCTCAGCTAAATAACACAACTGGAGTCTGGATGTGTTTGAGACTGGAGACCAGTGTTATTTCTCACCTAATAATATTATTTGTGTAATATTATTTAGTCCTTACAGTGAAATCTAAATAAAGACAAACTGTTTGTACAGAAGATTAAAAATTTTATTAAACACAACTGCTTGTGAGAGCATGGAAAGAAACAAAACAATATAAAAATCCAAAACATATTTACATCTATAGTAAAACATGCAGAGTAACCCATATTTTTAGTGGTAGATTTAAAAATACTGTCACATCATTTAAAATAGGGTTTGTGCAAAGACACTAGGTGGTATTTCAAGTAACGGGAGCAATGAGATGGCATGTTGTAATCCTTGTAGTTTGACCATTAATGAACACTGATGTTAGAGTTACATTTGTTGCAGTGCTAGACTATTTTTGACAAAGTGAGCATGCCTGCTCATTGATCCATACTTGTAAAACACCCCCATGCTACCTCTAGATTTAAGGAAAACAAAACAAAAGAAAGAAAAACAAAACAAAACTCGAGGTCAAACACATTAAAAATACACTTGTCATTATGCCCGTTTAGCATTTAGTAGGTGAACTTGCATGACAAATTCCCTCAAGCAACTCTGCCCTGGCATTCGTTTCACAGCCCGTGTTTAAAATGACCTAAGGGCCAGTTGGTCTCCTGACTAGAAGAAGAAAGTGAACCCTTCTAAAAGCAGGAGACAAGAAGAATTGACTGTTCTAAATCAGAAGCAGACACGTGGTGGTAGCTGCAAAATAAGCTTCTTGACATCAAGTGGCAAACATTAAGTAACAGACAGCCATGACTGTTTTTAGACCTCGGAAGGCGCTTGAACCCATCGACTAAAAAAAAAAAGGGTTATTATGAGAAAACAAAATAATAAACAAAAAAAAAAACAGCTTGACTCTAGGTAGTGGTTTACATTTCGAATATAACACCTCGAAACCAAACTGTGTCCCAATTTGAGCTAAATCGTGTTTAAAACCACATGAAAGTGCATTACAAAGTGAGGGAAATGTATGAGAAGTAACATATCTATCAGTGTTTGCATTGTACAACGACTTCATAGTAATGAGTTCTGTAAATATATTTGGCATTAAGGTCAAGAAATAAAGGTAAGCTATTTGTGCTTTCAATTTAGAGTAAGGGGGATTTGCGATTCACAATAGTACATCTTGTATATATTTATATACAATACTAAAAAAGCCAGCCTATCAAAGCCTGTAAGTCTTCACTTTATAAAAAGCAACAACAAACTCATACTCTTTGCCCAAAAACTTTCCTATTGCAAAAGTTTCACATAACACTATTGAGGAGTACCATCAAACATATAGCACACCTACACAGACACATATGGGTTGTGACTTGTGACAACCAGTCAGTATGTTTTAGGATAGGTACTACTAGCATGCCCAGCCACAGTGAAGCTGTATTAAAGGACACAACGGTAATTGCTTGGTTAGAATGTGCACGCCTTGTAAATACATTTACATCTGGCCAAATGTGGAGCACTGATTGTTTTTTTTTTGTTTTTTTTAAAAATCTGAATACTTATCTCCACAGGGACGACAGATACATCATATGTATAATGTTGGTTTTCAGTTCAACATACTAGGACGTTTGGCCAAGCCAAGAGCTCTGGTGACAGGATTGTACAACAAACTTGACTTTGGCACATTACTGCACATCTGAAGCAATCCAGTATTTGCTAAGTCACTGCAGGCCTGTGAGACGTCCTCTCAGAGAAACCAGTGCCCTAAGCTGAGCGCGGAGAGGCCATGCTTATCAAATAAATGCTGTCGATCCAGCTGTATTTTCCAAGAATGTCCGATTTCAACACAGGTGAAAGCTGCAGCTGGGAAATGTAAAACCAATCGAAACCCTTGAAACACTAAAACATAAGGTCATACAGTTAGAATTAAATTTGGCATTGAGCTGTTGGGAGTTGAATACGTTATATTCTCCGTCATGTTACCCTGCTTCTACGTGGATGTTACTGTACATTCTGAATGTACACCAACACTGATACAAAATCTTCAGCACTTACATTAGTAAACTCATCTGCTGAACAGCTTACGTGTTACAAATGTGTCATAGCTACATTCCTTATAGCTACCTGCAAAAATACCTTGCTTGTTGTTAGTTTGATTAGCTTTAGGTACACGGTGTGCTTAAAAGCAACCAGGCAAAAAGAATTTAATGCTCTTCCTAGAAAAATGTTTACCTTTTTGAGAAAGTAAAGGGACAAGTAAAAAAAAAAAAAAAAAGAAACTGAGCACTGAGTTAGAAGAGAAGGATTCCATCTAGATTCACAGCAATATTCCAACTGTCAACAACAAACACAAACACAGTCTCAAACAACCTCACACACGCCACTGCACATCACCACCACACTCCTCCATTGTCTAAAGAGTAACAATAAATGTCGGATTTCACAGAAATAATAAAATGTTAACAAAAACAAAGTGCAAACACAGCTGCCATTATTGAAATGTGGCAAATTGTCAAAAACCTCAAAATACCTCAGAGGCGGTAGCACAAATCTTACAAAATAGTACTTGTTCTTTCTGTAGTGTGTAAAAAAACAACAACAACACCCAACAACATCAAAAAACATCAAATCGACAATATAAGGATTGTGTGTATTGAACACGTGGTTGTAAGTCAGTAAGATTTCCACAGGAAAACTATTACTGCCCGGCCCGTTGGCTTTTCGTCTAATTCTCTGTAGCCTCGCGGTGAGACAAGTGCAGCGCAGAGTCTGGTGGTGGATGGTGGCCGGGGTCACACGGGCTTAGTGTAACCAAAGATTCCCACTGGGAAGTGCTTAACATGAGTTGGCCACTGGGCAGCGAGCTGGAAAAACTTCACATCATTCCACTCCACTCCATCAATAGTGACTAAGGATGAATAGATAAAGAACA
This sequence comes from Anabas testudineus, assembly GCF_900324465.2. NCBI lineage: Eukaryota > Metazoa > Chordata > Actinopteri > Anabantiformes > Anabantidae > Anabas > Anabas testudineus. The sequence continues at coordinate 5,958,731 of NC_046624.1, forward strand.
CAATACAAATATTAGTGCCTCACAATGTAAACTGGCAGCTGTTTAAGGGTGGAATATTGTGGTGCGTACAGGTGCCGACACCAGATGGCAGTGCGGCTTCAGTTGTGTCCTCCTGTTGCCTTACCTCTCAGCATTGTGTGCTGGTGCTTGGCTGTGCAGATCAACCTGCTGATACCATCAATCACTTGGCTCTTAGAGTCCAGCTCTTTCTCCTTGGGCTTCTTGCTGAGAAAAATCACTGTAAAGGGAGGTGGGCAGTGAGCTGGGTCATAACAAAAGGCATTTTCTTCATGTCTTACACATTTAAGTCTGTTTATAGATTACACAGGAAACGCTGCATCTGAGGATTCAATTCAGCTTATTTACGTAGGGCCAAATCTAAAGGCACTTTACATAGTAAGGTTAAGACCTTACAGAAAACCCAACAGATCTCCCATGAGTAAACATCAGGTGACAGTGGAGTGGTACCTTTCTTGTTCTTCTCCTTGGTGACTACAGTCATGGCCATGCTGGGTGGTGGGGTGAGTTCCCCTCCACAGGGGAGGCGGCTGACTTGCAGTGAACGGAAGTTACTCTTCAGCGTGTTTTTCAGTCCTACATCTCTTTTCTCTCCCTCTTTCTTCTTTTCTGGGCCTTGCCAGGTCCAGTAGTCCACCTGGAGCCCCATCACCTCACTGCCCGAACACGGAGAACTAAGAAGGAAAACACAGATCACCCTGTAATCAAACGTGTTAACAATACAAACTACAACTAAGAGTGTTGTTTGTTTTGTTGAGAGGTCATGTGACTTGTGTCGTACCCAGCTCCAGACAGGGCTGTGGACACAGATGGAGACTGTGGGGGGGTGCCCCCAATCTCCTTCCCATACGGACCAGCCGATGGGGGTGTTGGGGACGATAGGATGCTTGTGTTGCCCCCCATCGCATCATCTGAGTCCACTGCAAATTGGAGGAAAAATAATCTCATGCACAAAACTTTTTAATAAATGAGGACAAACTGATATGCAATGTTTCCCAGAGTGTAGACAGATCAGATGCAGCCATCGTCATGTAACATGAAGTAAAGAAATGCGACAACATCGTGGTCTGGGTGATTTTCTTCCTTCCTGATCTGAATCAGTGTTTTGTTTGATTTCTGTCTCTGTATATAAAATCAACACACAAACCCGACAAAACACACCCGTTCTTACCTGAGGTTGAGAGACTCTGCTCTACAATTCCAACTTTCACAACCTGTAACAATAACAATGGTTTTAGTGTGAGCCGGAATGAAGAGAAGAACAAATGAACAATTCTGTCTGCCACGAACGACAGCACAAACAAATCCTTACCCCAATAAATGGCACAAATTTCTGACAGGAATCCTCATCAGGGCTGTAAAGAGAGAACAAAGATGCTCTGAGTGGGACCAGAGGACAGGTAATTGACCAATTCAACACTCCAGAGGTGCACATGAACACTCAATGGTCCTGGAGGGAAGATGGCAGTGGCATGGCCTGCACCATGTCCCATTGCAGCAAAAAATGGCACATGACTGGCCTAGGTGGAATGAGGTCATCTTGGGGTCACGTTACAATGAGATGAAAGAGAGGACCGCTCCTTACAACCAAAGCAGACAGGGTCTCCTTTTTTTTTTTTTTAATTAAACCATTGCTAGGAGAACTAATTTTACACATAGGATTCAAACAGATAGTCTGGGCTTTACACTGCTACTCTGAAGTGTTGGACACCCGTACAACAATAAAAGCCTACAAAGATGGAACAAAAAAAGAATGCAAGTCTTCGTTAAATATAGTTAATACAAAGGAAGAAAATGCACTGATTAGGAAAAGTTTGATGTTTCTGCAAATGTCCACTAATATGTCGACCAACAAAAGGACGAGGAACACTGAAGGTTCCAGTGTCAACCCTTGCAATCTTACCACCGTAGATGTCACTCAGTTGTAGTCTATGATTGTGTTTCGGTGATGTTACATGTCGCAAGGTAAAAATGTTGCAACTGAACAAAACACACAGACTGAATTGCACCAACTTCTAAATCAACCGCTCACTTTTTCCTCAGTTCTTAGCAACTATTAGCTAGTGAGTTGTGTTTGATCAATAAGCCAGCACACCATTCCACTTTGTGAGTATTTGGGCTGGTTTTAAAGGTTGTTAGGCAAATCTTCACAGCAACAACACAGAAGACAGAAAAAAAAAAAAAAAAAAATCAAATCACACCAAACCAAAGACACAAGTCAGGACAGAGTGCAAAGTGAAGTTACAGTGATTATTGAGAGTGAAAAGGAACATGTTGGACACGGCAAGGAGGCTCAAGCCAAATGGAGGAGAGAAAGTAAGGAGGGCAAAACAAAAGAAGAATTAGATACCTGATGTAAAAATCAAAATACAAACTTCTTTTCCTTGAATGCAAATCAAAAGGGAAAGGGGGGGAAAAGGAATGCAACAGTGTTAAAACTGTGTGTTGTATTTAGTACCTTCCCACCAATATAAAGCCATTTGTACAAAAAAGGGAAGGGCTTGGTCAAACCTCAGGAAGAAAACAAGCAAATGCACACAGAAATGCAACCAACCGTCTGCTAAGTGCATTTATGACATCGTATCAATGTAATCATTTGTCCGATCGGGACCAGGGCTGCTCTACCAACCACAAATTGAAATGTGAGCTTACAGTGAAAAGGGAACCGAGAATCATTCATCACACATCACAGCGACCTGTATGCATGTTTTATATATGTGTGGCTGTATACCTGCATGCATATGTATTTAAGTATCCTCATGCAGTTGATCTGATATTTGATAAAGAAGCTGCAGTCCTAATGATGGACTGATCATATCTGTTCTAGGGCTCTTTTTTTTAATGAGTAAGTTAGAAGTACTAGAAATTAATCCCACAGATATATGCTTAGTGCACAGAAAGGCACAGAACACACATGCAAACACATACAAACATATGCAATACATGAATATGGTCAAACTTGAAGACAATTTACCTTTTCTGTTTGTAGGTGAGCATGGCTTCTGAGATGGGGAACTGATGGGACACGTTAGCACCGGCCAAATACTGAATGATTCGTCCTGCTATGTCTATGTTATCTGCAGGAAGCAGAGAGATAGATTGTTAACAACAAGCCTGCTGTGTTTCATGACTAACAAGCTCCAAGACAACTGATGTAAATGCTAATTTTCACATCCAGCAGCTCCCTGGAAGACTGTGCATTAATCATTTACATTTCACTGAATTAAGCAGACGAGAGTGCTGAGTGTGAAATGTCATTAAAACATGGATGAATTCAGGCATACCATGCAAAAGATAAATTGTGTGTCAAGCAGACATGGCCTTACGGTACATCTTAGCAACTTAAAATGTGGAAATATAAATAATATAATATTATTATTTTAAATCAATTAACGTTGACCTCAGTTGGACAGAACAGGTAAAAACTGAGAAGTACTATGTGAACAGAAGCTTAAACATGGTGTACATACATACATACATACATGTGACTACAAGTGGGTGGAAAAACATTTCAAATCTAATAGAGAAGAGAAAATAGTCCTAAAAGAATCAGATTGTCACTGTAAATGTCATTCATTTTAGATTAGTCCTACTGTCGATGTTTGTATTTCACAGGCATTAAAACAGATTCTGGCAATAAACTGTAAAGCTAAATTACAGATATGTAGAAAGTGAAAAAATATGAGCCAGTATTTTATGGGGAGGAAGAGCTGAACCATGATGTAGGGCCATTCGCTAAAGCAGGCTGCAGCTGTCTTGCAATTGGAAGAAATCACTTCTCCCTATCAATCAGCCTCTGACCCGTGCTCTGACCCCATTTTTTCCCTTTCAAGTTGGTTGAACATTAGACACACAGTCTTGCTATGTAGCCAGATACCCGAGCTCCGCATCCTACCTGAGGCAGGTCGTTCCGTCCTGCAGAACAGCTCCCTCCAAACAGTGTCCATAAAGATGCTGTTAAACCTACTGTCAAAGGAGGCCACATACTTTGCCAGTGGATGAGAACCTGTGCAGAGAAAATTTTCCCATATAAAACAAAGCTAAAAAAGGATGTAGCATGTTAGACTGGTATGTTCAATAAAAGTTGGTTACTTTCAGGGGGCCTACCTATAGGGATCACCAAGAAGCGTATGTAGCTGAGCCAGTCGGGTGTCTTGTTAGCCAGCTGCTCCACAAAGAACCTCAGGATGGTGCTGAGGTAACTCTGGTCGCCTGCCACCGCCACCTTCATTGTTGGTGGTGTCTGTGCATTGCAGTTACAGCTGCAAAGAGAGAAAGTGTGGAAGTGAGGAATTTAAAGAGAGAGAGAGAGGGAGAGTTCCAAATCATTAACGTTGTGGGAATAGAGGGGGTGTGTGAGAAAAACGGCAGTCTGAAAGAAAGATTTATATCTTTGTTATATCTTTGAGTGTTTGCTGGTTTAAAACTGGTTTGACCTTTTTTGAGAGCCAGATTATTTCATGTAACAATTTGTGACACTTGCAAGCATGTGCAAGTTTTGCCTGAAGTTTAACCGGTTATTATTTGAACAGCTTTTGCTTGCAACAAAAAAAAATTGAGGAGGAACCTTCCAGCCAGCAGTGACAGCACTGAACAAGCTTAATGACATCAGGCATGCACATGGCATGACATGGCGCCAGCTGAAGTGAACAGGTTGACTGAGGAGCAAGTGGAAAGAATGGGAAGGTTTGTGGTTGAGCTGAATTAAACAAAAAACGACTTTAACAGAAGCAGCATAGCAGCCTCGTCTCCCACTGACAAGACTTCCTGATGAGAGGGGAAGTCAAGCAGATGGATCCAAGAAAGAGAATACAAGACTGAACTTCAGCTATTCATGAAAAAACAGGTTCAAAGACAGAGGGAACTTCAGCAGTGTGAGCAATAGTGTCCTGGAATTTTCTGGCGGCGAGCCTTCATAAACATACGTAGTCTGACAAGGACTGCTCCAAGAAAACAAGCAACAACATCACACTTTCGTATGGTTTGAGTCATTGAACAATGCATGTATGTAATTATGCCACTCACAATCTCTGGATACGAGTAACGATGGTGTTGAAGGCGGCCTGAACATCGGCAGCAGAGCAGGTGGACACAATGGGCTGACCCTGTTCATGGAGCAATTCGGCCACATACTGCACAGAAACACACGATAGGGACACGATGAGTCAATAGATATACAGGAGGCAGGGCCACTGGGGTCAGAAAGGAAGCAGGAGAATGTGCTACTGGTGTACACAGAATGTACACCCCCCTGGATAGTACTCTTTGTACTTTGTACATGACTGGCAAGTAAGTCTTATTCCACATGATTGAAACTGTTCAACTCTACATATGAAGAGATGACAGACCTGTCCTTGCCACTCTGTAGTGTTGATGAGGATGATGCTCTCTGGGAGGCGTTCATCAGAGATCAGGATCTGGTTCAGCTGGTCGTACACAGACTTCCTGGGAACCTTTGAGACAAATGAGATCCAGACAGTGATTGAACCAAGCCAGCACACATTCACCAGACTAAAAACACCTGCAAAGAAAGACCTGCACCCTCACATTACATCAGTGTGTTGTTTACCTGTGCTATGAGACGCGAGTCTGGGGAGCACTCACTCTCCATGCTGCTTGTCCTGTCACTCTGGGCCTTGGAATTCTGCCTGTCTTTCATGGATGTGCTGCGAGGACATCTCTGCAGCCTGTTCTCCATTTTACTAAGGAGGAGACAAAACATGAGAAGATCAAAATACATCCAATATAAAACTTTTGGAATTGATTTTAATAGAAAGTCGACTCAGATGTTAACTAAACATTTGATAAAAACTGTTGAGGAACAACCCATTTTAAAATCAGAAAGTAACTTATGTACACAGATGATGATATGATACTAGTATGTTTCCAGTGATCATCAGTTCACCTTGGAGACATGTGGTTTTGGGACTCAGTCTTGCAGAGCTTGCCCACAGTGCTGGTCATTCTTTCAGTGTTGACATCCCAGCTGCTCACCTCCCCTGGTCCTGACCCTCTGTCGTCAGTCTCTGGCTCCTGAACCAAAAGAGGGGAACTAAAGATGAGCCCAGGACACTGGAAGAGCACAATACTGATCTTTAACTGTTGAGTCCCGTTAAACTACACCGGTTTATCTCCAGAGCAACAGGTACATTCGGTGCTCTCTCATGGACGTGTTTTCACTTGTGGTTCACCCACAGCCAGCATTTAACAGATGAGGATTAAAACAGCATGAGGAGGGTGGTGGAAAGGTGCTAGCCTGGGAAACAACTGAGCTAAGCTGTTGTGACTGGAGATAATGATGCGAGCCCACAATGACAGAGAGGAAAAAAAAAAGCCCTGGTCTCATAGCAGGTGGCTAGGGAAACGCTGTTCCTGCAGCTTAGATATTCACTTTGAAAAGGGTTTGTGGAGCAGTGAGACGAGCTAGTTGCCCAGCACTCAGCAGGGGGGAAATCCAGGGTTAGACGAACAACGTTAAACTGACCCCACAGCAAAAACAAGAAATAGAAACACCCCTCTTTTTATTCTCATCAGTCAAGACTTATCCAGACTGGGCCTGCCTCGTCCACTCTACTGCTGCATAATGGATAACTGTGCTGTTTGGTTTGTCTGCTCTTGCATACTCCCTCCCTCTTGGCTTTTTCTTGGAAAACAACTAAGACCCGTGGGAGGGAAGGGCATTGAGTGGAGAGGAGAGGAGGTTAGAAAAGAAAAGGATGCTCATGGGAGATTTAGTTTAAAAAAAAAAAAAAAAAAAAAAAGGAAAATCAATGCTGTTCCAAAACATACCCCAACGGTTGTGTCTGCAATGGTGTCATCTTGATAGCGGGCCACTTGCACTTTACATCTGTCCACGGTCAGAAAGTCTCCACTCTACAGAGTAAACACACATATTGCAACAATTAACTGTGCAGGTCGCTTCACTGGTGAATACAAATGACAAATCTAACAGCTCCAAGTGGGGGTGCTATGCTCCATCTGACCAATTTCACAGGGGTGGCTCCACATAGTCAAGCTGAGTGAGAGCGCTGGTGCGTGTGAATATCCCTGAAAGCTTCTATAGCTTACACTACAGCTGGTTATTGTTTAGTTAGTTTACTAAAAGTGCATCTGGTAATGCTTATGAAGTTCAACTGCGGACATTTATTGAGCACAATGGAGGGCTATAGTAGTCAGAAATTCCCCAGGCTGTTTTATTACTGGTTAAAATGAATTCCCAGATATTTATAAACAGTATGAGTACTCTCAGCATGGCTATCCCTCTTTCTTTGCCCTTGTTGTTTGCAATTGCCCATAAATCTCTGAGAAGGAGTTTAGGGATTACTCCATCCAATCTTCTCTCTGACCATGGGAGCATATTTGTATCCGTCTGTGTGTGTTGATGGTGGTGGAGAGGTCATTTGGTGTCAGTCCCTATAAATACTAGAGGCCTGCAGGGGTGAATAGGGTAAGGCCCACAGGCCCCCTTCCTATTCCGCAGGGGTGGGAGGCTGGTGGTGGTGCTGCATTGCGCTCATGCTCAGAATATCTTGCCTGTAGTATCATGGGCATGATAATCTTGGGCATCTCTGAACCACAATAAGCAAAAGATGAATGCCAATCATTTAAACATTGCCCAGGGGCCATTCCTTCACATAACACTGTGCACAACAAGAACCTCTCCAGCAATCAAGAGGCAGAACATAATGGGTAAACAGCGGGGCTGAGAAACATCAGAGGGGTCTGTTAATAGTACTGTAGACTTAGTGATCAACTTACAGGACATGACAGCTCTCTCTGCTGGCTTTTTTGGCTGTGTATGCTTCCAATTTCAGTCTGGGAGCTGGAGTGAGACATCCCTTCAAAAAATGGTCTGAAAACAGAAACAACAACCTGACTTAGAGAAAACAACTTGGAGACATTAAGGCCCAGTTACAAATCATAAGTTAGTGTGAACATATTTAATTCACACTAACCTATATCATCTTCTACTTAGAGCTTGTAGTCATTTATTATTTATTATTTATATATAATGTCCATACTGTATTACTGATCAATTTGATGTAATAAAATCTGCTTCTCTTTTAAACCAAGGACACTTCTAAGTGACATTAATCTTTTAGGATAAATAAATAAACCTTTTGGAATTTCATGGTTTTCTGCATTAATTTGTCATAATATGTGATCTGATCTTCATCTAAGAGTATTAACACATTTATGTGCTTAAAGTAATATCACAGAAACACTTCTGCTCTTTATTGAGAACGACCATAAAAACCTCATAGTGAAGGAGGAAAATGTAGTGCAAGTGATAAATGGTACACAAGATACACTTGAAAATTCATCTTCCGCTCAATACCTGCAAGCTGGCCAGGCCCTGATGTAGCAAAGCAGGCTCAAATCATGATGTTTCCTCCACCATACTAGTTCACAAAACATTTTGCTAATACCTCTGTGGAGTGTAAATGTGCTCTTTGGCAAACTGTGCAGAAGGAAATGCAGAAAACCCAAAGGTTCACATACCTTTTCTTGTCACTGTAAATAATTCTACATCTAAAAGGCAATTTCTAAAAAGAAGGGAAAGGGTTGAGTACAGTACATACTTGAGTTTGGGCTTGGGTGTGCTCAGAACGCTCTCATTGTCCTCCATCTCTGGCCCACTGTCACTCTGGTTGTATACTTCCAGACTGTCATAGAGTAAATCCAGATCCTCCTCCACCTCCTGGGTCTGGTCCACTGGGTCTGAGTCCAGGACCTGCCACACAGGATAAACTAATCATCAACACTTAAGCACACAGTAATTGGGAGTTTGCAATTATGACCATTAATTAAATACCTGTAGGGAGCAACTAGTGCTGTTCATTAGCGAATCACATTCACAGCTGTGCTTATAGTGTTTAAAGAATGAATACAAATGCTGAAGGCTGTAAAATTGGAAAATCTATTCTATAAATACACCACTGACTTGGTCGTAAGCAGGCCAATTAAAAGGTGAGTGCTAGAGCAGAGCTAAGGTGCTGAGCCTTGATCTGCCAGCTGCACAGTGGGGATGCATATCATAGGTACTGCACACAGCCTGGCTTGTGGACTAATCAGGTGATTAATGCCACTCCATAAGTGCAGGAGCTGGCGGGGAGCAGATAAACACAGTCTGTCTCCTCTCTTCCTATGCTATGTATTTATAGAGCTGTAACCCTGCACGCTGGCCAGCCACAAGGAAGGGATTAGAGACAGGGAGCGTGATAAAAGATCATTGGGCCACCTGGAGCTTCCAGAAGCATCCACAAAATCACAACTCTAATGGCCTAGAGGCACTTGTAAGAAGCACTAGGTTAAGTCACTCACTCAAGTCCCTTGATCTGATTGTTTAAAATAAACTTAAAGGGATGAGTAAAAAGACAGCACAAATCCTCACTCAGACTGAAAACCTGTGTAGTTAAAAATAACCTTTTATACTACATCCTTGCTGATGTAATCTAAGAACTGTTTTTGACATCAGAAAAAAGAAGAAAGAGGAGAAACAAGGCAATGGAATTTTCAATTACTCCTATAGATTTCACTGTTCTGTGGTAATTATTATCATTATATGGTGCCTGACAGAGATTGCTAATGGACACCTAGATTGTGAATACTAATGGTCGACCTCCTGCTGATGACCTGATAACAAGTCATTATGTAGACTCCGCAGAAACATTAATTTAAAAGGACTCAAGAAGAAAAACACAAATCTAACTAGGGCATGAACATGAGCCCACATTTATCATTAGATGAAATGGTACAGAATAAGGCTGTTATTTATACATTCTGAATATATGAATCACACATCTATGAGCACAGAGGTAATAGAGGTTAGTACTTTAATATACCTCTTTTGTTTCAGGGATTTTTATTTGATTTTATTTGATTTTTGTTACAGGCAAACGTCCTCTGGTCAGGAGCACATTAACAGTTCTGTAGCAATACGCTGTTCAGAGACTCGATACTGAGATCATTTTCACCAGCCCCAAGGGCAATTTTACAACAAATATGTTTCACAGCTGACTTACTAAAGGCTTCATAACAGAGGGACTAAGAAATTCCCTGCGGGCCTACCGGGAAGGATGTTGCCCTCTCTTAATTTCACCACATGGTTTGTTTTGACATCAAGTATGTTCTCTTGGGCGTCAATCAAAACAAACAGAATTATCCTTACTGCAACTCACCTCATCTGTTACCTTGAACCTTTTCAGCAAAGCCACGAACTTCTGTTTGAAGTTAGGTTGCTGTAAAAAAAAAAAAAAAAAAAAAGATCAGTTGAATGATGAAGAGAAAAATAAATGTCTGAATCATTAAATAAGAATGACAGCTGGGCTCATGACCATCACTTTTCCCCAGTAACTGTCCAGAGCATTAGTCATTCACAGACACTGTATGTAAAGACCATTATAAACAGTTCAGTGAAGCCACAGTGTTCACTTACATGTTCATCCACATAAATGAAATGAAGTGTATTCTTTCTCTTACAAGCTTATACAACAGCAAACACGTGTCTTAAGTTATTCTCATAGTCAATAACTGCCGAGCATAAAACTTTATGGTGGAAAGAGAAAGCAACTAACTCTGGTCATAGAAGTGGTTCGGATCATTTTCCTTCGGGCTTTTTTCGGCTTCCTGACCTCATCATCTTCATCATAAAGATCCTGCAGTGAGGGGTCGGTAAATTACACATCATCAAACATTGAAGTTCTCAATATCAAAGTGCATACATCACAGTCAAATGCAGGAAACAGATCTCAGCATGTTCAGAAGTCAGACAAGTAGACTTTTTTAACTCTGTACTGAAGACGTGCAGTATTTCCTGGCACTGACCTGGCCATGGACTGCGTCATCACTGGCTTCCTGCTCTGATGAGTAGCTGTCATCATCCTCCTCAGAATAATTATCCATGTCTGGGGAGCGGTCTGACATACGAAAGCATAGAAAAACAAATAAGAATCTCAGAATACGGTAGGAGGAGATGTTAAGCACTGCAGCAGGTAGAAATACAAAATTCAGTTCACCTGTAATGATTTGTTTTGACTAGTTGAAAAGATGATGGAACCAAAGACATGATAATGCAAAACATTTTCTAACTACATATATATTTCAAGTCTAAAATTGTTTGGTAAAATGCACTGAAACTGTTATTATGTGCAAATTAGACTGTGGAGCTCTTTTTGTGATCCACGTCTTATAGTGTGATTACATTTAAATACTATTGTTCTCTTGTTCTAATGGCCAATTCTACTGGTTTGAACAGCCATAAGAGTCAGATTTTAATGCTTATTTCAAAACTGATGACAGATCAGGTGAAGTAAGACCTTTTTTTCCCTAACAGTTAATTTATACTTCCTTTTTCCTGTGAAACATCCTGTTCTATGTTTCTAGAAGGAATGGATATTTTTAAGGATCGCTGCAGAGAGAAGAAAGATAAACATCTTTTCTTGCCTCAGAGTGACACTAGTTTAATACTTGGTGCATGAGCTCATCTGTTGCGTTTGCGCGGCCTCCTTAATAACATCCAGATCAGCATGTCAGCATGAAGGCACAGAGTCCGAGCAGAGCCCAACATTCCCCCTCCCCATCCAGAATTAGAACAGTGTAAGGTAATAGGTCGTACATCTGTTCAGCTCTCAAACCTACATTACAACCATAGCTGAAGAGAATAGCATAGGTTGGCTTGGGATTAGTAGTTTATTCTGTCCTCGTTTGGGAAATAGAAACCATGTGGAAGGAGGGAAGAGGGAGAAGGCTATGCAGAAAGGGCTGGCTCCAGGTTGAAGGTTGAAATTACAGACAGGATTTGGCCTGGCAGCAGAGACACAGGGCTGTCTAACAGACCCACATGGGGAGACGGGAGATGGCCATGCCCACCTGAGGTTTTGGTCTTACGGCCAGCCTGGCCGCTGCCATCCTCGTGGTCGATGGGCTGGCTGGACAGAGAGTACACGCTGATCTCCGCCACACGCACTGGCGCCTCCTTCACGTTGCTATGGAGACCCAGAATCTGTCCTCCGTCTGTCGGGTGTTGCATCACCTGGACACAGGAAGATCAACATTGAGGCATGGATTTAAAAAAACCCTTCAAATAAAAAAACTGAATGTGAACCAACTTCCACAACACACTTTGATTTATCCCTCGCCTGCAAGGTTCCTGATAATACTGTATTATTGTTTCTTGAACAAATATACCACAGGACTTATTAGATGGATTCCATCTGTCTCAACATCAAATTCTTGTTATTCGAGATGCCTTCATCTCTTGTACAATTCCTCCATCTGTCAATCACTCACTAGAGCCATGTCGAAGCAGCACGGAACCAATAATATGTCTTCAGCAGACAGGCAGGATGGACAAATTGTATCTCTCTCTTTGCTGAGCTGATACTGATCCAGCAGTGCTTGAGATATCCTCTATTACACTGAAGTATGCTGGCAAAGATTCACCGACTGATTACAAGCTGATGGCTATCTTTAAATAAATGTGAACAATACTGCTTTTCCATTGAGACTGTCTAAATGAACCGAGCCCATTTGCTCACACCATTCAGTCAAACTGTATAATGCAGTTCATGATTGGTTGTGAGTCAGATGAGAAAGGATAAGCTTTTATTCGAAGCACTATCTGGGGGGTACTTTCTCTATGTCACTTGATGAATTGCTGTACAGGGAGTTGGCTCATTTTGCTCAAACACTAGTAGGGGTGCACTTGAGCGCTCCATGCAAAGTCCATTAAGTGACTTCCTCCCACATAATTCCCTAACAAATACAGATTGAACTCAAGAGAGTTTACTCTATAGCAGATGACAACATAATCACCAAAACAGAATAAAAAAATGGCCAATCTACCTTTATTCATTAAAGTCGGTGGGTTGTTTCACAGTAACAAGCACCAAATCAGCACAGCAACTGAGTGGTATTTTAAAAATGCAATTATACATTAGCCGCGTTCGCAGATGTCAGTCAATTCCTGTCTTGGAGCTTCTGCCTGGAAAGTAAACGTGGCTGTGCATAATTGTGCATCAGCTGCTGTAATTAGAATTATATAAATGTTACCAGTGTTTCCATATTCCAAACAAATGTGATGCACAATATCTATGCCCCACAAACAAACACCCAACTAATTATATCCTCAGCGAGGCTTCCTAATTAATCTGTGTGTGCTATATGAAGCCTGCTTTGAATCCTTGTAATTCATAGTAGTATGCCTGCTATAAAAAATCCCCTCTCCGCACTGAATGTGATGGAGAAGAACCTACTGCAGCACAATTGAGACTTCGACTGGACATTTCAGAACCGTAAATTTGTGTTGACGTTTCCTAACAAAGTAACTTTTTTTTAAAATTTGTGATCTCAGCGTTGACAAAATAGATCAGTAAGCAAACATATAACATCTCCACATTATACAAATAACACCCACACTGGACATTATATCAGCTCTCGGAGCATTATTTCTGTATTGCACGGCTGAATCGACTGTTTGCAGAAATGTTCACATGAAACCAGCTCCAGATGGCCCATAATCTCACACAGCAGTATGTGTGATGAGCATGAATCATCTGATATGATGTGTAGGACAGGAGGCCCTCTATCTGGCAACCGAGGCATGGTACACAGACACTAATAGCCATGACAGTCACTGTCAAAGAAAAGCAGTAAGCAATCATCAGCTCAGGGCACAATGGTCTATTTCTCAGGAGAAATGAAACCTCTGACAATGAAATGATTGAAGGCGATACCCCGTACCTCGGCCATATTGATAACTCCCACAGCCAAAGTTTTATAACCCAGTATGGTTCGATTCTTGTAGCGTTTCCTCCTCTGCAGCATAATCTGCAGTCGGTTGGCATCCCTCTTCAGAAAATGGGGGTACTGAAGAAACAAAAATAAAGTTCATGAAACCATGCAAATATAAAACCAACATACACAGTTATTTGAAGATACAAATACATTTTCAATGAATAAAAAATACTATCTGTATACAGCTTCTCTTTCTTATAAATGACATTCTTTTATACAACCATACCAATGAACTAACAAAACAAGGTTAAATCTATTCACCGTTTATTGTTCTTGTCAGTGTCTTCCTTACTATAACATCACATCAAGTAACACTTGGAAGTTCTGTCAAGTGTTCACTGTACTTTGGTGTCTAGCTCATATCCACCTTTTGTGCGACTGTCTCTAATTTTTAGATTTAAATGAGTTTCCTGATGCACTTTATTTCCAGACCAAGTCATTTCTCTGTGTGGATTTAATTGCATGAAGGGTTGACTGGTTATCTTATTAATACCAAATGTAGCATAGTGTGCCTGGCCAATTTACAAATGCTGTTACGCATTTCAACTGCTTCACCACCAATCTGCTCCTCACTTCGACTACCAGGCAAAGTTCTCCCCACAGTGGACCATGAATTTATCCAGGTGTGGACAGATTTATCTGCGTAAGGCTGTCAGCACTGAGATGTCTGGAATGATGAAGTAGAGACACCACATGGCTGGATCTAATTCACACAGATATACAGCCACACATGTTCGTGTACTCAGATGCCAGGTGGGTTTTCTAAATTACTACTGCGAGAAACTGTAACAAAAAGGTTCTTCTTTTAACTTCAGAAAACACTAACAAATAGAGTTAGAAGAGTCACAAGTGTGAATCAAGGCTTCATCCAAACTGTGCCCGTCAAGTAACTGCCACATCCGTGTGAGAATTCACAGTGTAATGTCATAGTACTTGCCTGTAGTGAGAATGTGAGCTCCAGATCGGTCTCCATCAGTCCACTGGGAGGGAGGACATACTCATTTGATCTCAGAAGACGCTTGGAACCCTGGAAGACACAGTAAAGCAACGTTTCATTGTAGGCAGCCTTATGAATGTTTCATGGACCATATGGGACATACTTGAAATTGGCATAAATCTATTCTGAAATGAATTTTTTTTTACTTGATTTAAATTATGACAGGAAAGACCAGAATTGGTAGAAAAAAAAAAAAAAAAAAACCTAAGGGAGGCATCTTGGATCCAGGGGAAGGTAAAATATAGTCATGCTGCTTATTCAGTCAGTTTGTTAAAGAGCCTCATTTAGGAACGTGCAACTCTGATATTATTTATGTCTCTTTTTAACAAAAAAGGTCAGTACTGCACTGCCCTGCCAAAGCATAGCTGTGAATAAACGCTGTAGTTAAAAAAAAAAAAAAAAAACACTATTCATGCTGAGTTGCTGTAACTGGCTCACAGGACATAATTTATTCTTTCATTTTATTATTATTTTAGTTTTTTTTTTTTTCAGTAATAGTAAAAGTAACAGACACAGCTTTGGACAACATAAAACAATGTGAACAAACAAAATCCACTCTTTCAGTATTTAATCTAATTTAACATTATCTTATAACCACATTTAATAAACATACACGCTTTTTCCACTAGTGGTTTAGTGATTTTCAGCTAAGGAAGCCATGCATAATATAATCAACCTTCAGGTGCTTACAACGTGTACGTTTGCTGTCTTGCAAAGTTCCTTTGACAACACTGCTGATTTGATAGCTGCCAGTCATTTTCATTTCCAGTACACACATTCTTTCACACACGTTCTTTCATTCTCATTTCCAGTACACACATTCTTTCACACACGTTCTTTCATTCTCATTTCCAGTACACACATTCTTTCACACACATTTTCTTTCATTTTCATTTCTTTTATGCATCTACAGATATGGGAATTCATGTGACACTTTAAAAATGGCTTCTGTCTAGGCATAAATCATATACAGGCATATACATAATGTATATACATAGGTCTAGGGAGGGATTTGTGTTGCTGACAAATACCAGTGATTACGAGCTTTCACAACTCATTTAAATTCATTATGCACACTTAGGAATTAGAAAAAAAAACTCATTTTACCTATTTTCTTGAGCATCTAGTTTATCTAACCAGACAACAGTGACTATGTGTGCAAGCCTTATTTTAGTACCAGCCTGCTTCACATTCACACATTTATGCAGTTTCACACCTTGAGGCATCCCAGTACAAACAGTTCTCTACTCCTTCACTGCTTTCTAGAGAACAGTGCTACTAGAACAATTGAAATCAGGTCACATGGACCTGCTCAGGGACATAAAGAGCTGGTGCTGGAGTTTTCCCTGCTCATCTTTTTTTTTTTTTCTATGTAATGACCAAACTGCTTCGCTTCAACCTCTAAGCTACTACTGGACTCTGGTCTCATAAACGCGACTACTGAGTCACTGTATCCAAGCTACACTAATATTTCATATGCATTACTATATTATACAAAAAAGCCACAGTTGAAAGCAAATTTAGTTGTATTATCTAATGCTTGCTATTCTGGTTGAGACATACTCATCACCTAAGCTAATTCTGGGAGCTGGCACAAAGTTACTGTGGCTGAACGGCACAGGGATTTAAATGCCATTGGTTGTCGAAGTCTGTTCCAAATGGATGGGCACCAATGTACAGTGTGTCCTCACAACACCTGGTTCAGCCCTCAACGTCACTCTGGATTAAAGTATCGTGTTCCTTGTCAATTTACAGTTTAATTCTTCAACCAAGTGTATTTACTTCTACTTCTTACAATCTTGAAGCAGAGAATCAAAGTGTGAACATGAGAACAGAAACAGTCAAGTCTTGAGTTCGCAATCTTATGTCAAGCTGTGAGTGCTGAAGACAGGCATCTGTTGTGTAATATGTTTGGCAGCTCATCGACGGCCGTAAAAAATTCATAAGTCCTCAAAGCTTTGTTCAGGTATCTGCTAAACCTGCCAAAAGAATTAAGTAAGGCTTGTTGAGCAGCATAAAGCAGTAAGGATATCCTGTATCTGGCTAAATACCCTGGGGAGAAACTTTTTAATAGTCCTATGCAGTGTGACATAGGATCCTAATGTCATGAGAGCTGCTAAACGATGTAACGGATACCAAATGAAATGGCTGGGTGTGTGCTAAGGAATCATTACTGGATACCAGACAGGGGTCATGAATGTAGTGCTGCTTCTGTTGATACCCGCACAAGTGAGTTCAAAGTACATAGTGTACACAGAGCATCTACATGACAATGTACTTTTTATACAGACACAATAAAGTGGAGCTTTGTAACTTCAATATGTTTACTTCATTATCTGTATTTACAAAGATGATTTTTCTGGTACAATCACACCTGATAACTCAGTGGATACATAACAGAGAGGTCAGGACAATGAAAATCCACAGAAGGCAGTCAGAAAAACAAGGTTAACAGACGACTAGAGGCTCTGACCTTGTGAGACACAGAAGGCAAGAGGATTACAAGGATCAGTCACAGTCAACACAAATGGCATTTAATATTTACCAACACTCCTAAGGTATCAACTTCCTTCAGTCAACCAACCAGTGTTGACAGCTGAACTGAAGACAGCATATACTGTAAACACTGTATATGATGTGTCTGGTAAAAACATGCAGACTCAAATCCGTGTTCTTCTTACATGAAAATCAAAGCTTGTAGATAATTAACCCAATTTTAATTCTTATTTTACATCCTCTGTCTATTCTTCCTGTAGGTTTCATTCAGGGGATTCTTACATTGTCAAGATCTTCAGGTCAGATGGCCAACTTGGTGAGCAGAAGCAGGTTTGTATTATGTATTAGTTTAGAACGTTTCAGTCTATTCTTCCTTCATCTAAAGCAGAAATGTGTTTCAGACTAAAAAATCATGGATAAATCATTCAGGTCTTTACTTTATTTCACAGTTCTACATTTGTTCTACTTTGCCCAAACACTGTGCTTTGACTTACCTCCCAAAACAATAGGCTTAAAATAATACTGTAGTTAATAGGTAAAATAAATGGGATGAATAGAAACAAAGCTTTAAAGAAATAAATGGAAGATTGGAATAAACAAAACGTAGCTTTGTCGATGCTTGCAGAAGATTCAGTTGTAATAAGCATTTTTCTTTGCAGACTAATGGCTCAATATGCTCCAGTGAAGGGCATACTGGCAGTAGCTGCAGACCTTGTTTTGTAAAGAGAAAGACGAGGGTAAATCTCTGAGTCTAACCTTGTCACTAACTTGAGGTCCACAAAGAGGCCTTGTATGCACTCTTTTCTCATGCTCAGTGGCTAGTACAATGAATCAAGGCACAAAAGCAGAACACTCTCAAACTGCCTGACATGCATTAACAATGCAGAGCTTGGCGAGGAAAGCTTGTACTCAATGTCCTTTGCCCCCCGCTTTCTCTCGCCCTCTCTCCTCTGCTACAATTTTCTCCACTGTCTTTCTGGGGCCACACTGGGAATGTTATAACCCCTCTACTCTGTCGAGCTCTACAGGCCTGTGGGAAGTTCTTAGTCTCTAAATTAGCAAAAAAAAAAAAAAAACCAAATTGCAAAGACAGTATGTCATTTAGGGTCAGGAGAACAGCTCAACACGAAATTGTATTTTAGAGGTTTAAAGGCATTTGAGGCTTCTGTTTTCACCCAAGACACTGTTATGCGCACACACACACACATACACCCACATAATTGGATCATATCTGGGTGCACTGCAAATGGGAGTGCTTTGGACAGCGGCTTGTGCTGAAATGCGGATTGCACGCCATTCCTATCATAATCCAGCTGAAATCAATGTCTGGCTACAACTCCCCAGCAGGCACACACAGAAAATACAGGACATGCAGTGCAGAGTCATGTAATGCATGTGAAGTAGCATAACACATTACAACCAAATGTGGAGAAAATATAGCAGGGGTTTGTATGAGACAGCCCAAACTACTTGTAGTGACCCAGAACCCTCCAGGGTAAGACACTGAAGACTCTCCAAGGGAACATAGAACCTCCTGCAGGCTAAACTGCAATCTCATCATTGCTACTGCTGTGGCTTTGGGAGGCCATCCAAGTGGTTAGCCATTACAGAGCCACTGTGTGCATGTAGGTCATCAACCTGATGAGACCCAGAGAGAGAAGAGAGAGAGAGACGGCCACTGTATGCTAAGCAGAGGCCTGATGACATGTGGTAATGAAGCTTTGTCGTTCAATGTCGGAAAACAAAACCCTCTTTTTCCTCTGCCATCTCCTCCAACTGTCTCTTTATCCTCTCAGCGGCTCTGTTCTTCTAAACTAAACCTGCTGGAAATTGCATTTAATGCTCCAGTTCCAGGGCTGTGGTGAACAGAGCCTTGCTCGGCTGTCCTCCGGGCAGCTCAGCAGAAATGGGAGAGATTTCACGCTCTGAAGACAACGTAGCTCATGGGGAAAGCCGCATTTGGTTGGTCGCCTTCTCCTTCAGGATGACAGTAAAGGGGGTATGATTTGTAATGTCTATTATTGCATAAGATTTTAATTAAATTTCATAATGAGGTGGAAATACAAAGAGTGGGACAGAAAATGTACCTTTCTGGATGGACACCTACTAATAGTATTAGTTTCTCCTATCTAAAAGTACAATATGCACACCCGGTGCTCGTCCCTACGGGTTCTATTCATTAGATACTTTTATATGCCTGTGATGTTGACAGCTGTGATGCAATTCATAGCACCTCACTTTTACTTTTGCCTTGTTTTCTCCAACATTTTGTTTCCTTCTCCATCTCCCACACAGGTACACACACACACACACAGTGATGGGGGTGGGACATTAACAAGTCAAAACAACCTCTTCGTCTTTCTGCCAACTGCCAACAATATGTCAGACAAACAAAATAGTGTTCTGTGAGAGACATACGGTATCCTGCCTTTCCAAAGAGCTTACTATGTCTTCTAGGAATACTTTCCACATAGAAGATGCCGATGGAGTAATCGCTGAACTGGAACATGTTGCTACAGTGACAACACAACTGGCCTAAAGTCACCTACTTAGGTATCGTCCTGCTAATCTTCAGCAACACGTGCCTTCAATTGCACAAAAAGTAGTTTTCCATTTAATTTCAGGTATTCTAATCATTCTAATTTATTTAGCATTCTGTTGCTATTAATTATATGAACTTTACAACATCTCTACATTGTAGAAATACACTGAAGGGTTATACTGTTCATGGAAGACTTAAAATGTCACTGTTACATATAGTTACAAACATGGATTAGCAATCAATGTAAAATGCATAATCCATCTTAAGGTACTAATGCTTCTGCTTAGTGTGGTAACGCCAGTCTGCCTTTTCAAGTACCTGAGTGGATGTGACTCACAAGAGTAGCTCTGGAGGTTGTTATTGCTTTGTGCCAGCATACAGCCAAAGCAAAGAATTGAGAAACAGCATTGAATGTTTTGAAATTGAGCCTGTTACTCCCATCACACACAGAACATTAACCCACTCACCTGTATTTTGACCGCTATAGACAAGGAGTTTAGCTCTTTATCCAGTTCTTTGAGGACCACCAGCTTTTTCAGTGTCAGGCTACAGAGCCTGTGGGTGAAAAAAGAACAAACGGAGAGAGGAGAAACAGATTAGTGGCATAAATAACACAATACAATTCTATCTGGACATGTTATATCACCTGAGGATGAAAAGCATGGCAGGCAAAGCAGAACTCACTCCTGCCCACATTTTATTTACACTTGCGTCATTGTTCTCTCTAAAAAATATCTATTTCTAGATCTACTTTTTTGTGAATGGATGATGCTCCAAAGTGCAGGATTCTTGTTTTTCACGGATGGTGACACAGCACAGATGCTTTGACAAGCAATAGTGCAGTTAAAAAGTCTTTAGTTAGGTCTGTTTACACATGCTGCTACAAACGAAAACACTGTCTTCCATCTGGTCTTCTTTTAATAAGGAAAAACACATGTATGTGCACATGACTCTGAAGATCCTAAATAGATTTTTTAGAGCCATTCTGCAACACTTGCTGACTTCATTCATACATTTCCTGCTAGGCAAGTATGATTCACAAAGACTCATCAAGAGCAAAGGAAATTGTAGTGGTAGAGACAACAACAATGGGTTGGTCTGTTTAGAAATAAATCTAGTAGGGCATAAAGAAGGCAAAAGAGTTGTAAATATAGTAATGCACATACAGACAAAACATTTTATTATTCTGCATGTATTAGTGATCATGCAATAAAACTTGGCAGGAACTGTGCAAAAACTCCCTCTGGCCCAAACAAATGACATCATTCTACATTATTTTAACGGCAGAGTTTGAGCGTAAATTGCTAATCCACTTGGCTGCACGATTACCTGAGTTACTTCATGTGTGTTCAAATAACAAATCTATTTGAGGCTAGAGTAATTAAACGTTAAACCCTGTAGGCAGCGCATGGATCCAGCTTGCCTTATAGTGCGAATGAGTCACACCAGCCAGCTACAGCTCTCTGTCAGGAGGGAGGGAGACAGAAAGCACGGCTGATGCTTTAACAACATCTCTATCCTATCACATCTCTCTCGGTAGACTTGGATTCACATGTAGTTAAAAAGGCTACCGGCACTAAAGGAGGAACCTGGGATTTTTAAATTATTATTTATTTAGTTAGACCGAAGTGCCTGTCGTCGTGTTGTGTTGTCAGTGAACCTCATGGCCATCTGTTCTGGCCTGATGCCAGTCTGCCCCTGTGGTCATTCTCAGTGCCAGTTCACTTCGCCACCCAAACAGTGACTGCTGCGACAGCCCAGTTGTAACATAAAGAGCTAAAAGTGCTAAAAGAGCAGTAGACATGGATTCAGCCTGTTTTACAAAGAATTGTCAGTGTCCATGTCAGTAATATGGATATATTTTGTTTGTGATTACAGGAATGTAATGCTTGTTATTTGTGGCAAGGTCTCCCTTCCACTCAACACACACTGGCACACAATCAAGATCAAAATAGGAACTTGCAGAAGCCCTAAAAAATGCATTAATACTGAATTTTGGCATGTCATTCCCACATTCCCAGAGAGACCCTGGGGTGAAAGCGCAGCGCGCCTTACTTTGCCAAAGAGAACCAAAGCACGACAGGGTCATTAATCCATAGAAAAGACTGAGTTCAATATTTCTGTGAACAGGCGGTGGAACGCAAAAGTAAGTGATACACTTCCTGTCTGTTTCCCAGTTGATAAGAGCCCATGGGGGAAATCCTTTTTCACTTTCTGTGCTTGCATTGGTTGAGTCAGCTCATCACCTGCCATGCTCTTCTGATTGGGTCATCATTGTTATGGACTTTATTGATTCTCACGTGCACGCTGGCATCCTGGTGTGGAGGGAGTAATTTGCTAGTTTTGATCATACTCAGAACACATCAATGAGGGGGCAGAGAAACTACAGCCTCCAAAACCACTTTAATGCAGGCCTGCAATATTTAATTATATCTGATTTAGTTAGATTTAACTAATAAACTGGCACTGGAACTTTAAACACTATTGTAATATATCCTAGTTTCTGATTGTCTGTATCGGTCATGTCTTTCAAGCTTCACATGCAAACACACACACAGAACATGTATCTATGTAAATTTACTAGTGAGTAGAATAGGCTGAATCTTTTTATATAGATAAATCTATTAATTATTTAAAAAATGAACTGACTATTTAGTGCTAAAGGTGTCACAATATAAAAAAGCAATAGCAATTTTCACAGTATCACATTTAGGTGGCATCTTAAAATGTATTGTTTTGTCTACTTAATACTCCATAAATGAGATACATTTATACAAACGAACAAATCCTCACATCTGAGAAAGTTGTTTTTCCTTGATAAATGACTATTCATCAATTTATAGGAGGCAGATCTTTCTGTCAATCAAACATATTTCTGCTCTGGTACTGAATGTTACTGACTGTCATTATGATTTTTTAAGCAAGCTGTGGTTTTTAAACTGTTTAAGCTCCACTCGACTCACTTTTGACCATTAACATAAGGAGGGGGATAAAAAAAACAGTCAGCTATAATTGTGTCAAAGGCACAGGACAGATGAACTTTTAAGTTAATTCAGGCATCAGAATCCAACTGCACCACAGGCTAATTATGGTAAAGGTGCAAATCTTTGTCTAGATGACATCTTCTATTACTGACACAGACACATAAAGAAACTGACAGTGGTGTCATGTCACAATGAGCAATTATTGACTGCTCTGATGGAGGCGGCCCAGTAGATGCCTGAGCGCTCGACAGCTAATAGCTTTAGCCTGTATGGCATCGGTCACACTGCTGCTCCATCTAAGCCCATTAGTATGTCCGAGTCACTAACTATAGCGTCACTAAGGGTTGACCTTTTTCGGTGTCTGAAGTAAAGAGGCGCCATTAGTTTACAAGACCATTTTCCCCTTTTAGATTCTACACACAAAGAAACATACCAATATTACTAATGAATTCAGGAGCAAGGAGGTTTTTCTTGTGTAAAGGCTAATGAAAAATGCTTAGACAAACAAACTCACATATATAGAAAAGAGGATAAGTTAAAAGATGCAGCAATGAATGTAGGTTTACATCTAAAAGTAATCATTACTACTGATTACTGCTGGATGGGAAAGCAAGTGAGAGTTAGTGCTAAAGATGGAGTGTGTGTGGCTCTGCTCAATCCTTTCACATTTATCTCTGCTGGACAAACAAAACAAGCTATCAGGCAGTACACTCAAACAGCCGCGGTCAAATATTTGGTCTCCGATAAGAGACCTGTGACTGGGTTATATAGCATTGTCTTATCATAGCCGCTTCATCCATTTCCTCTACAGAAATAACAAGAAGAAGAGACAGAAGAGAAGAGAAAAGTAAAGTTACAAACAATTGAAGCTTCGGGGGAATTGCAAATTTAAACGCTTTATCACTTAAAGAACTTTCTAAATTGACCGAGTCGCCAGTGCAGGCAAAGCTCAAAAATAATGTACGACAAGCGTGACCGATGTAAACATACACATATGTATTATACACAATATTTTACAACTGAATCAGGAGATAGTCACTCTGAAATGCCTCAGCCAAGCCTATCTCTCCTTTCCCGAGATGCTCGAACATCAGAGGAAACCAAATCAATTGTGGGAGGTGGATTAAAGGTGGATGTCGGGGACATTCCACACAGAAAATAATCCCTTTGGTTAACCCCGTTCTGACCTCATCTTCCCGAGTCAGGCTGGCTTTCTTTATCACACACGGGGCCTCACACAGGTTCTTCTGGAGTCAGATCTCAAAGAGAACTGAGAGAACTACTGGCCCGACACCAAGCTTCAGTCACTTGTTTTGAATTTGGCTCTTTGGTAAAATTATATCTCTGTCTGGAGACTGCCTATTCCACAGGAGACGTAGCTTATATCACACCGACATCAAAAGGTATTTAAAAAATGTAAATCCCAAATCTGAAATGAACTCCCCAGGCCCTTGGCAGTGGCATCAGATTTGTGAAGATCTGACGCGAAGCATCTGAAAAAATAATTATTTAAACTGAAGGCAAGAACATTGAGACCACAGAGTTTTCTCTCTGTACATTCCTTGTTTTTCAGACATAATTTCTAAGACAGAACAAAAAGAGGTCATTCATATACTTACAAGAAGAAATTTAAGAGCTATACATGTTTTCATAGCAATAATTCCTTGTGGAACTTCAATACAGTCCTTACAATCACTGGATCCTAATTCATTACAAATCATATTCATTTAATACAAAGTAGTTTTTAGCGTAAGCATGATAAGAATGAAGCCAATTATTCTGAAAATAAGAAAAGTTAGACTAAACTATAATGAAAAACTGTTTACCCTTCATTCAGAGCCCTGCACCAGGTGCTGCATGAGTAAAAATGTACTTATTGTAAGTAGAAAGCAAGTGAAAGAAAGATGAGGATGAAAACAGAAGTAAAAATAAAGACTTTTGCCCTGATGCATCCCAGTATCACCACACCTCCACCTGCCATGGTTTACGTCCAAAAAAATAAAAAGGTGCAAAATATCAGTCGTACTTTGAGGTCAGTTTTTGGGGGGCAATTCTGAATCACTCAACATTTACCCAATATTATACAGAGGCGTGTTTTACAACACTCTTACTATGTTAAAAACTACATGTGGCTACTATCGCTAAGCTATTTCTGGACCACTTTAGTGACAGCAGCATCTCAGCTTGTGACACAAACACATTTTCAAGTTTAAGGGCTTACAAAGACACAGCAGCTACAGCAGTATACAAATGAAAAGACTTCTACACTGAGATATGGCATCAATGTTATATCTGCTTAGAATTAAATAAATCGCAAACATTTATGAGCCTATGAAAATGTTTAACAGGCAAATGTGGACATGAGTCGTCAAAGACTACAAATGGGCATGCACAGCATCGACAGAGAGACCAACAAACCCTCTGAACTGAACGATATGCTGCCTAAACAAAAACAGACTTTTGTAATTCTTTTCTCCTGGTCAGCATTCTAGTTGATGTTTTGCCAGTTCCATGCCCTCGGATCACTGCACAGCGATTGTCAGAGGCACAAAGCAGGGTGGAAGTGGAGGATGGAGGATGAGTGATGTAACAGAGGGCTGAATGAAAAAGAGACTGTCTATATTTGGTGTATGCTGGGGGTTCCAAGCTAGAAAAAGAAAAGACTTCAAGTCTTGCTTTTAGTGCTTTCAATGTACCATTTCTCGAATTCTCTGCTTGTGATGTGAATACAGTCTTTTAATAAAGCATGGTTGAACATAATGCTCTGCATGGAATTCTCAAGCAATGTGTGTCTGCGTATGGGACTGGCTTGTATGTGGGAGCTTTTCAGTCAAGGCCCTTACTGAGGAACGACACAGCACTTTGTTCTTTCATAACTCTATTATTTGTTCATGTCTACTTGCATAATTTAGCCCAAATAAAGACTGCACTAGTCTAAAAGCTACTTCTTCTGAATATTTCATTCCCCTTCAGGAGAAACAAGAGCAAGTCTATTCACAGTCAAGGCTAACCCATGAAAGTAGTCAGATTTGCAAAGGCAGCAATACAAAGATGTTTCCTTTTCTTTTTATGCTTTATTCAGAGCCTTTTAATCAAACCAGTAACAAAGAGAAAAGGCACAAACCCTAACTCTAATCCCTTCGTTCTCAGATCCATACCCAAAGCACCCACAGACACTTCAATAAGTTTCAAACTTTTAGTCTGCAAATTAACTGTTTTTACATAGATGGGAAAGTGATGGTGACTGCAAAAGGCTACAGAGGAATCTGAGAAGTAATTATAGTTGTGAATATCAAAATTACTTTTGGAGCTTTATTGGAAATTCATTTTTGAATCTACTGTATATTATGAGTGATGAGGACAGATCCAGAGTACTGAATGAATCGGTTTTAACAAGTTCACATAGTAGGATGCACCATAAGAGCTTAGCCTGCACTTAGGCTTCCATGCCTAAAGCTATTTTAGCCCCCAAATATCTGGTTATGTGTGCCAGATGGCCATATGCTGGTGGAGCTTTAATTCCCTGAATGAAATCTTCTCAAGGCCACAATGAAAGAGCAGGAAGAGGCTGTGACCAGGGTAAACAAAGAGAACAAGAGGAAACTATTAATTTGGCAAAGTCTGAGTTCTATGGCTGCTTAGTTTACATGTGAGACACATCCTAATGATGCCTACAGCAACATAACTTGAGGGTTAAAGAATTAGTATGGAATAAGAATATAGCCTTCATGGGATGACCTGTCATGTGCCAAAGAGGTTTGTAAAGCCACAACTTGAGACCTAAATACAAATACATTATATCCTTTAATCTTTCACAGCTGTAACAATGAACATGTCACATGTGACATTTATCTCATAATGCAAAACAACAGATGGTGTGCACTCATTAATCAAAACACAATGCCAAATATTTTGCAACAACATGGCGGTTTAAGCTTGACGAGTAGTCATGTGATTAAAGTAAAGTCACAGTTACACGTAGTTACACATAGGGTTAACATTTTCTGAGCACAATACACCAAAAACACGCAGGCTTGAAAAGTGGCTGTAGATAAGTATTCCAGCATTGGCCAGTTTTTAGGCTAGTAAAAAATTATCAAACGTCTAATCAGACATATCACAGTGGACCTGGAGCATAATCCACAGAGAGGGAAGAATTTGTAGATGCACTACAAAACGTCAGCATCTGTAAGCTCAGCCACAGCCATTCGGTATTCTGGTTCACCTACGGCTTCCATGTCAACCCTCACAATAATCCTGCAGTTCTTTGCATTGTTGTAAGAAAACACACCCAGACACGGGGACAACAAGCAAACCTTCCATAAATATTAAAAACCTTTTAACAATTTAATTGTAAAAAGGTAATTCCAATATTATTTTATAATAACAAAACACCAGATTCAACAGGAGCTGGTGTCAAGCCACTGCTTGGGTAAATTTTAGCTTCTTTTGGCCAGCTGGTGCAGAGGCATCAGCTGCAATGGAGCAATTTGGTGGGAGGTACGACAGGTGTCATCACTCAGGTATAAAGTCACCCTAAGGGGCATGTTATGAAATGAAAAATAGTCGGAGAGAACATACATCAGTTGTTTCCAAGAATGCGAGAGAAGACAACATAATAGCTGCATTCATGTCTAGTCGTAACCTTCTGTAATATGGTCTTTGTAAACTCCGTGGTCATGAGGTGTCCCAGAGTTTTGGCAGAATCTGACTGTTGTTGGGATTACCAGCACACTTTATGTAATACTACACAGAGCTGGTGCATTGGAGCTCAGTGCCAGGTTTTATCTCAGTTTGGTGATTTAAGCCAGTGCTTTCCCTGAAACACACAGTTGAAAGAGATTCACTGTGTATCCATGAAGTGTGAATCAGAAGTCTAACTCCTGTGCTCTTGTTGTGTGGGTGGTTTTGTAGAATCCTTTAAAGACTTCTCTCTGATTACGAAGGGTGTGCTAGCAAATTGAGTATGTTTCCTATTGAGAAATATGGGGCCAAAGAAAAAAAGGGTTTGAGGAAACAGGAAATGCAAGAATAGGATGAAACTGTGGTCTTATTTTACTATCAAATCCAGCTCACGCTGCGAAAAAGAGGTGGCAGCAAGTCAAATAAACTAAGATAAGACATGACTTGTGTGTCAGTAATCACAGAGAAATATATTCATAGTTCAACATGTTCTCTCCCATTGAAATGAATGCCTTCAGTTGCATGAGCTACCACTGGGTTTTACCAGATTACTTTAGCTTCTTTCTCAAAACCCCATGCTGCCTTCACGGCTCAGTGATATGCTTGCAATTTCCAGGAACTTAGTACATAGCTGTCATGTTATGTTGTAGTTTATTTAGTGCTAAACAGCTCTTTTGTTCATAGTAAACCACAAACTGATGAGGTAAGCGGGCCCATGTTTGTCATGTCCACTGAAGATGAAACAAATGATGAGATAATCGGTTTACTACAGTACTACAGTAATGAAGGTGGGACTTCAACTTCATGCCAGCTGCATCCCCGAGTTCACAATGAGTCTAGAGTAACCAGTCCAACTGAGAGAGGTTAATCCTGTATAACAGCCACTGACATTATGACTGAGCTTTACAATCCTTTTACAGTAGATTGACTGGCAGGAGTCTAATGGTTGGATCAAACAATCTCTGTCTAGCCTACTCAACAGAAAAACTCAAAAACATTGAAAAAAGAGAGCAAAAACTGACAGAAATGATAAAAACGACATATGATTATGATTTATAGGATTATAAATTCTAGACACACGAGTAGTGAGAATATGGTTTTCTGGAAATTTAAAAATTTTACAAGTTACTTTGCTTCCAGAGACTGATAAATTATAATGTGACTTTATGATAAAATTGTTCAATGCTGTAACTACCTGTTATCATTTCAGCCACTATTACACAACCTTACTTACTAGCGAATATTTGGAAATGCAGACCAGCTTGGATAAATAATGTGCAAACTGTGTCCGAGTCATGTATTTATGGTTTGCAGAGCTTATGTAAGCCTTAAAAAAAAACACTGAAGATGATTCATCTTAAAAAGTCCTGATGAATGGGCTGGACTGCGAAAGGATTAAATAAATGCAATGAATGCAATGATGGCAAGCTTTTACACATATGAACATCTGTAGCTCCTGGAATATTAGAACACACTCAATCCCCATCTGCATAAAACAGAGCAAATCTTTAACTAATATTTCAGTTTAATGGTTTCACAACGTACCAACTCTGAAGGTTGGATGTGAAAATAAATAAGCACATTGATCAATTTGGTTTACAAGGTGTTTGCTAAAAATGAAGCTGAACTTTCAGCTTCATCTGTCACTACCTGTCTGTCAGTACTACCAGCTTCTAGTGATGCTTGAACATCTGCGTTTGGTGCTATGGTAAAGAGGTACATGCACCAGGAGCGCTGGGTTATGATGAATGAAGATAAAACAGATTGAATATTGCCTCAGGAAGAAATATAGAACAAGGTTATGTGTTGTCAGTGCCAACGATGCTACCTTGACTGTAGATGATAAACAGGCCTTCTTGCTCAAATCTGTTTTCTGCAACGTAGACAACGCTTTTCAGAAAGAAAAATGAAGGGCACTGTGAACTGGTGGTTGTGCAATCAATAAATGTCCACTGGTCAGCACCAGCAAAAATTTTCTAAAGTAAAAAAAATCAACGTTTAAACTTCACAGAAGGTTGGCTATTTAATCAAGTGATCTATTGCATGTGTATCTACTAATGTAATATTCACAAAACAACTGGTTCATCTAATTATACTGTTATCACAAGTGAACAATGACAGTCTGAAAGTGCATTCTAACAGCTCCTCCCAGTCCATTCCCCCTGGCTTAATGTGTCCAAATGACTAATGTGCTGAATGTGTCCAAGTTAGAGCTTCTCCAGACTTTCTGTATACCTTGCTTTTCTCTATATCTATGCGGCAGTAATTTTAGCATCAGCAATGCCAAGTTGAATGGAAACTGAAGGTTTTAGGTTTATTAGGCCTAAAGGAATGACAATATTACATATATACTGCAAATAAGAAACACCCTTCAAAGTAAACAGTGTGAATAAAAAGCTAGGAGATGCACAGCACATGCACGGAAAGAGGTCTCCAGGCAGTTCAGACTTCTTAATCTGTGATTAGACAAGTGGGCAGGGCATCAAGCTCTATGCTGTTTGAGAGGTGAAACTCTAGGGATTGTAATTTGCCTAACAAACCAGCAAAGTCAAAACTGTCTTTTCTCAGAATTGTTATTTAGCCAAGAGAAGTGCAACATTTCCACTGGGTTTTTGACCACAACAACATGATTAAAGTAGTGATCTCTGACTAGAGCTGACAGTTATAATGAGATTTTAATCATTTAAAATCATTAGGCTCAATTGGATAAACATAACTACATAGCCTTTTATGGTTAGGTTTGGAATATTTGGGTAAATAATTCTGATTTATGCTTAGTGACATATTCCAAACCCAACCCTACCTGAATTTGTTTACAAGACTGGACTCTGCTAGAACGTAGCACAGGATCACCCACTGCCATTATGACAATGCTTCTGTTTTCAAGTGGACTGTCATGTGCTCTCATTCATCCACACCAGTGTTTTGTGCACAGTCTGTGTGTTGCTGCTGGCACATACAGCTCAGGAAATGCCTGAATGGGAGAGGTGGGAAATAAGTAGAGCAAGAACAAGAGAGAAAATACGAGTTGAGAGACATTGTCCCCAACGTGCTTATTTTGACAGGATCCTCCCTGTGTCAGAGGACAGTTTCCTTGCCTCACTTGTTGGCTCGGAAAGTTGGTTCTCTTCACTAGCTGAGACCCCAGTATCCACCCACACAAGAATGCGGCCTTCTCCCATTCTGAGGTCCAGGCAGGGTGAAACAAACCTTTCTTCCCTTTGTGAGGAATTCAACATGAGCACTCATGTCTGTTTACTGTGAAGCTCTGAGCCAGTTCAGCAAAACTTTTCAACATGGTGGACAATCCACAGCTCCATTTCTGTCCCTCCCTCCTCCCAGAGAGCAGGTTGTTGGTCAACAACCGAATATAAAAAGGGGTGGAGGGTAAAGCGGAGAGGCCTGGCTTTGGCTGCTTCGACAGCAGCTCTCAGGTTGCCAGGAATGTAAAATGCTTCCCAAGGAAATTCTTCATCCTCCAGGAAGACAGGGAAGGAAACCAGGAGATTTTTGACACATTCAGACAGTGGGAGTGAGCGTAAAATGGGGGGGAGGGAAGGTGCTGATTGGCTGCTGCTAGCAAAGAGTGTGGAAAGCATGGCTGAGTAAGACTGATTTTATACAGCCCTCATCATACTAAACAAAATCGCCACAATCACGAAGCAGTGAGATAAATAAGTGAAATGATCTGAACTGGGAAGCATTTTCATTTAACCATGGCTAGATAATTCAGCTAGTAACAACGCCTGAGGTGCTGTATATGTTCTATATGCAAACGTAAACAAGTGTTATGAAGTAAGGAATCAAGTCCTGATGACTGAACAGTTGTTTGACTTAAACTGTAAATAAGTAGAACAAAGACGGTTAACATGGCTCAGACTGGCATAGAGTGCTGTGTCACCATCCTGAAGGACACTGGAGATGGCTGATGGGACCTAGTTTATGATTCCAAAGGGAAGCACAGGATTAAGCAGACAGTGTCTGTGCACAGCATCAGATTACTAGCTCTTCTTTTCCTGTTATGAAATCAGATTACTGCAGCTTCCCTGCTAGGAGAAACAATATCCAAACCTTGAGAAGGAGGGGTTATGGGGGAGGTGAAAGGGTAAAATAAGCTCATATTATCCGGCAGACAGACCTCCCTGTTTGTATCCTGGTTTCATCTTGGTTCAAACTGACAAAGAATTACAATCAAAAAGATTTTGGACAAGGATGATGCTGGATATCACACGCTAACAATTCAAACATTCGGAAACACTGAATGCCTGTATATATCACAGTATAAGCCTCACAGTATGCACAGTCTTGTAGCTAATGGCTTCATCTCCACTGACCTAGAACAAAAGGCACAATAATGTCACTCCAGGCCAGCCTGAGTTTTTTTTGTTTAGCTTCTTTATTTGCTAACATGCACGGCACACAATCATTTGATACACTAAACAGAACTGGGGCAGAAGAAACAAACATCTGTCCAGAGCCTGCAAAGTACACTCGATTATTATGAAGATAAGGCGCTGCCACTCACAAGAAAATACGGTCATCTTATGGCTCTCGTGAATCATACAAGCAGAAAGAAGACTGGTCTGCTCAGCCAAGATAAACATCGGAGAAAAAGAGGAAAGATGTTGTTTTTGTACTAGTGGGCACACTAGACACACTCAGATATGTTCGCCTCTCTGAGCCCACACAGTGAAACCTAAAAGGATATACTGTATATTTGGAGCACAACAATCAGTGAAATGCCATGTTAATACATTTTTTTTTTCCAGGTCTTGAAAACATTTTTGTTCAGTGACCCAAATAAGACTAAATTGGAAACAGGTGGCCCTTCCATTTTGTAAACAGTGAATCTGGTGAGCTTGTACAGCAAACACAAGAACAAACCGCTTGGCTGTTCCCAGCGTGTTAGTGATGGGGGTAAAGGTCACAACTTTTGACCTTAGTTATAACAGGTGTTTGAACTTGGCAAAAAGCCAACTATGCAGTACACGTAAATATTATTCATTGTTGCTTAATGCCATCCTGACCTCTGCATTAGTGTGACTTGCAAATTATATATTGCTCCCTCAACAAATACCTGCCTTAGATGTAAACAGGCCAGTCGGATTCTCCAGCAGACGGCTATTATATACTGCTACGTCACTAACTCTCACCACTTTTGGTCTGTCGACAAATGGCAGTTTCAGATAAGCATATTTTGCTATGTCATCACGTGTACACCCCTTAAGCAACACAAGCACGTTATTCCCACGTGTTTGTCACAGCAGTGAAACAATAATAATTAGTTAAAATATTTAACCCATCTACAGTTGTCTACAGTCCTCACTTTGGCAATATGCATGGAAAAATGTCATATTTCTTTCCAACAGCACTTATTGTACCACACCCAGAGAGCGTAGCTTTCTCCTTTTATTTTTTTCTCATTGAAAGTAACTTCATCACAGTACCCTGTTTTACACATAGTGTTCATGCATCCATTACATGGTATACCCTTATGTTTTTATTTTTTTGTTTGTTTTTTTAGAAGAAATCACTGGATTAATTCTGTAACCAAAAGAGCATTTCAGGAGTCTTCTTGTGCATTTTAACCCTTACCAATCTTTAGTCAACTATTTGTTGAGGGGGAATGGGGAAAAGGTGGGGTCTCTTTACTCACGGCAAACAATGTTGAGGTTTTATGTTACAATAGAAGAGATGGGGGGGAAAAACTCAGCTTATATGTACAAACCAAAGCACTAATACCACGTGGTATTAGAGACATTTGAGTGCAGCAGATTGGCAGGCATGGCAGTCCTGGAATAAAAACAATGCTTGTCCAACTGTTGAAACAGGCGCGTTAAGAAGGGAGCTGCCACAACACCCGTCTGGCAGGTAGAAACAAGTCAAATACTCTGAGTATACACTAAGTATTACGTGATAGCTTATGGCGCATTTGTAACAAGTAGTCAACAATTACTAGTGCAAGAGTAAACGGCTCCTTGACCAAATACGGACAGAACAAACATTTTTGTGACTATAGCTTGACGCTGTGTCAGAGCATGAAGTGCCACAGGTATGTCTACATCAAAACTCTCCAAAACTGTCTGTACAACAGTCCCCGAGCCTACAAGAGCTGACAACGCATTTTCCATTTTGCATGAAATATTTTCCCCAAAGCATGGCTTTCAGTAGGCCTGCAGATTTTGGAAGATTACATTTTAAAATACAGCATTCCATAAATACTTGTCAACAAACAGCAATTGTGTGTGATGTTTTAAAGTAACACAAGAGCAAACCGTCAATTGCTAACAGTCCCATGTCCTCCATTGAAAAATGGGCCACTTAACTGGACACCCGCACTCGCTAAAGGCTAGTGGAGCAGCAAACAGCTGCACACAAAATGTCCCCGAAAGAATGTCATGGCAGAATCCCCTGAACACATCATGAATGGAGCTTTCGTATGTGAAAGCTTCACATAGGAAGACCTTTCACACCAGTCGCAGATCAGTGATCTATAAGGCAGGAGCAGGCTTGGCATTTTGTAGGCACTGTAACTGTAAGCCAACATGTCAAACACAAATTACAACTCTTTAGCATAAATAAACTATTGAGTCATTACATATAAGATCCAGTTTATTATCCCAGACATCAACAAAAGGAGTGTCAAGCAACTACTGCAATCCTATGCTGAACAATGACTGGTACACCTTTCCTCTCTGCATCATGAATAATCCATTTCATATTCACCCTTATTCATCTTTAATACACCCCCCTGTATACAGAAAGAAAGCACGTAGTTCAGATGCATACACATCAGAAGCCAATGCTCCTTTCAGGGGCTCAAATATATTAAAAAAATAATAATGGAATCACATTTTCAGAAATAAGACTACAATAAAATAGCATTGTGAGCTATGAAATAGAAATAGAAAGTAATGCTGACACTTCAAACAGGAATGATTCTCAGTGTAGCTGGCTTCCCACAGACAAACCAAAATACTGTTTAAACAGGGATGTGAAGGATCAGCATCATGGTAAATTATCCATGTTTTGCACATGTTATGATTCCATTCACACTTGCATACTCATGCAGGCACTGAGAAGCAGCAGGCACACACACACACACACACACACACACACACACACACACACACACACACACACACACACACACACACACACACACAATGTGGAGGAAACCCTCCCCTTGCAAGCCCACTTCTCTCCCAATGAGTGGAACAGATCTAGGTCAAAGCTGATTAATGTGCCCACAGCTCCCGAGAGGGTTCTGGTCAGGTGGCAGCCATGCCTGCTCACTGACAGTGAATACTAATGCTGAATTTTACACAGTATTACCGCGTTTCTGGATGTGAAATGGTGTCATCGGTGCAACATAACGACACAGCGGATGGCTGAGAGAGTAAACTTGTGTACACATTGTTTTTTTTTTTTTTTTACTCCTCTCTGTCTCTCATGTCAGCTGCTGTGTGTGACCGGTCAATAAGAACCGCTGAGCTCCACATGGCTCCATGAACATACAGATAACGCAGCATCCGATGGTTGATGCGGGTCTCGCTGGTCAACCAGCTGCTGGAGGACACAGGTCCTCCTGCTGCAGCTTCATGTCATCGCATTTACTCCTCGTTGTGTCGCCAAATAGGTGGCATGAAGACATCAGCTCAGGCACAGGCCTGCGTGCAATTACGCGTAAAGCTTTTAAACAGCGTCGCCACAAAGCAGCAGCTCAGCAGCGACAAGCCTGCGGACGGACGAACTAGTTAGCTCAACTTTTGTTAGCTAGTTGTCATAACGGTGAGAGCGACGTTGAATGCCCCGAGAGAAAACACGGGAAACACACTTGGGGGGACCACGTCTTATTGTGTATGTAAATTAAACAGTTCAGCGCTGTCATTCTAGCCGACGGCATCTTTATTTGCTCATTTGAGCAAAGACTTAAAACCCATTTTGCGCGACACATGAGAGGCAACCGAACCCCAGTAGCTTTAGCGTTAGCCGCCTAGCTAGTTAGCTCGCCTCTTAGCCCAGCCAGCAGTGTTGTGGAAATGTGAGGCGGCTTCGTCTCTCCTTCACACGGCTACAGCTCAGCCAGGGCGTTGCTTGTCCGGCGCTCGTTTATTTAACTGTTTGGTGATTTGTGAACAGTGTGGCACTGCACGCACAAACACAACAATGGTAACGGTACCTCGGGACGCAGCTTGGGGATGATCGGTCTATCTCCCAGGTCGCAAAGAGGTTCATGGGTACGGGCATGCTGCCGGAGCCCGAGCCCGAGCCCAGGACCACAGCCCCGGCTAACGCTCCGGTCGGGAGGGTTGTCGGTGCTGGTCCACCACCGCCACCGCTGCTCGGGTTCAGGAAAGCGGCCCGGACGCCTCCTCTCTCTACAGCCGCCGCCATCATCACCTCCACTGCCTGGGGAGCAGCTCTAGCTGAGTGTCGGACGAACGCGGGAGCCGCTGAAGTGCGTGCTGGGTGCTCCTGCTCCTGCTCCGGCTCCGGCTCCTCCAGACTCCCTGCTCCTCTGCACTGACGGGAGATGCTGATGGGCGGGCGGAGCGTGTCACTGCTGATAGAGGGCAGCACATCCCTGCTTCTAGGGTGGGACATCGCTACTGTTGGTCATTAGAAAATTAAGATGCACAGACAACTGTGTAGAAATAGCTGTTGTGCACAGTGATGTTACAGAGGAATATTCAGGTAATCGGCATTTGCAGCGTTGTCATTTCTATTTGTTTGCCACTGTAAAGTGCTAAAATGAATTTAGTTGGAATTGCTAGTACGCAGCGTTTGCAAATATTATTTTAAATGGAAGTATATGACCAGCTGTGTTTTATCAGTTGTGTCCAAAGCGCACTGAGGCAGACTGAAAGTGACCACAGACCACATCACAAGATCAAAACATCAAGCTTTGTTTAGTGGAAATTAGAAAAGAAAGTTCTTCACAGATTTATCTAAATAAAGAATACAAGACTGATCATCTTAGCGACGTTTTATTTTACAGGTCCCGTATCTTACAATAATTAACTTGAAATGTTTCTCATAATATCTCAATGGTTATCTGGTATTTAGGGAAGTTTTCTATAAAATGCAATTGGTAAAAAATTCACACAGTCATACATAGTTAGTATATATTTTTAATAATAACATTTCAAAGGTTTAACGAAAATCTTTATGCAGTAGTTTGTGAAACATTCATAATTCATTCTTGATGAGAGAGAAAATGTTCCATGACTTTATTTCACATGTCTACTTTGTGGTAGTGCTGACTCCATGAAGGTTTATTGCATGAGTCCTTTGTTAATTAGAAAGTTGTGGTAAAACAACTAAACACCAGTTAACTATGAGGAATGTGTGAGGAAACGTTCCGGGATATTATTTGGAAAATATGGGAAAACAAAGCAGGAACTTTCTGTAAGAATGCTGGTCGATGTGTTTGAACATACTTTTTATGGCTGTGCTTTCTTTTTTGTTGTTGTGCTTTTGATAATGTTATATGTTTAATAAAAACAGATACAGGCTGGAACAACAATATAATAATATGCGCAGTGCGCAACACAGGATATTGCCATTTATTGCAATCTCTATAAAACTCATGTCTGCCCCACATTAAACTGACAAATGACAAAAGGCTGATTGTGCAATAACCCAATGTTACTCATCATTTGTTATAATCACATAACGACACCTGGTACTTGATGCAGTCGCTGTTCTCATGATACACTGTGCGTGTTGCGAAACGCATTAACCGACTGAAACTGTGAGTAAGGACCAAACTAAAGGTGACTTGACTTGACATGCTCAGGAGGGTTGGGTAAGTCTGTTTAAATGACCCCCAAAAATAAAAACACTTCCCCGATTATGACTCATCTCAACAACCAGTAATCAAGCGCAACAGCAATTCATCATTCTGGCCAAACGGTATCCTCTGTCAAGTCTGGCTTTAAGCTTCACCTTTGCTTTTGGATTTCACTTTAAAAAAAAAAAAAAAGAGAACCCACTGCCCTGCCCAGCTCCCACAGACACACAAACTGGAAATACGTGATAAATCAGGCATGCGCTTTGGCGCAATCTGTCGGGATGTGTTGCAGCAGGTGAAAAGCGCGCTGTGCGTGTAGGAAATCCAGTTTTTAGTCATAGGAAAACTTTGTGACCATGACAGCAAATGATGATGATGATGATGATGATGATGAGAAATGGTAAATAGAGCAGCCATTAATCCCCCTTTTTGTAATCCTAATACCTTTTGATGTAATATTTCATGAGTAAATATGATTCAGCAGTTTTATATGGTGAGAAAAGCTCTGCTGACTGACTTTACATCAAGAGAAGAAAGCAACATGTGGGATGATTTATTTCTATTAAAGATGGGAAATCACAGACCTTTCTAAGTATTTCCTCAGTTCCTTGATATGTGTCATTTCTACATAATAAATCTCCAGTGCTTGTTGCCCGCTTTTGGAAACGGTGCCATTATTCTTTAGCTTTTGGTTAAAGTTAAAGATGCTCCAGCTCAGTTTGGCAGCAATGATGGATTAAAAAAAAAGACTGTTGAATAGATTCGTGGTGTGCTTTGCCACCTGGTGTTTGAAAAGAGCATTACAACAAAATCTACAATCTGCAAACACTGCATTTGCACATTGTGATCCATCCAATAGATGGCAGACTATCTGCACTCTGTGACACTGCAGATTCTGTCCTTTCTCCACCATCATCTCCTCCTCTTCCTCTACCCTCCTGATTGAACCTCCTCCTTCTCTAAGTGTGAGTGGGTGGTTGCATATATTGTGACACTCTGACACCACTGATGTTTTCAAAAACACAACAGTCTGACACTTTATAAGCCAGCCTTTTACCTTTTATTGGATTCTGGAGAGGAAAATTAGAATTGCCGAGCATCAGTCTGTCAAGCAACACCTGCTCAGTGGCAGGCATCCTCCCACGAAATCAAAGCTATTGCTCGCATCCTTGTATCAAGAGGAGAAAGGTCTGGAGGCAGAGCTGATGTTATGGAGAGGTTGCAGGGCATTTCCTGTTATCAGCCTTTGACATAGGCAGGAGAGGAAACATTGCCATGCATCTCTGTGACGCAAGCTGACGAACAGCGCTAATTACCTACATCATCTGTTAGGTAACAGCACATTATTCTTTTACAGAGGTTCCACTGGAAATAGATGGTTCATAACGCCCGAGTGTGTTAGCCGTTTCTAAGCAGATCTTTATTTTTAGGTGAGAGCTATTGTTTTCGGCTTGTGATATTGTTTGCGTACCACCTCCACACCATCAAAGTCAGACATTCTTAATGAGCAGGCCTTTGTTTACGGGCTAAAAACAGAAGTTATCTGAATCGCTGCACAGGGCATGCAGCTTGCAGTCACGCATGTTCTCATTGAAATGGAAGAAACCGCTTACAAGGACACAAGGTCCTTGTAAGAGTTGTGAAAACTTGGCAAAGCGAGTGTCATGGACAACAAGGTCGG
Source organism: Anabas testudineus (assembly GCF_900324465.2). Taxonomy (NCBI): domain Eukaryota; kingdom Metazoa; phylum Chordata; class Actinopteri; order Anabantiformes; family Anabantidae; genus Anabas; species Anabas testudineus. The sequence goes on from NC_046624.1 coordinate 5,997,725, forward strand.
CGTAGAAAAGATTCTGCTTTCTGTGCCGTTCGGCACTAGAGGACCAACCGAAGTGATAATGTGGTCATTGTTCTTGCAGAGAGAACATGCTGCTACTTTCTGCTCACTTTCGCTTCCTCTACGCAGCGAAGTTTGAGCCATATTGACACATTAATAAGAAGTGTCTGGGGCCACTCGAGAGGCTCAGAAGAAATTATGTGCAGCCATATGCTGACCCCTGAGGAGCTCATTGGCGTCGCGTTGCAGACGAGTACGAACAGTGTGTGTGGGAGTCGTATGATGCCTGCAGGACACAAAGTGTGTATGTGAGTCGGTGCCTCTGGAGGCAGAGTAAACATCTGCTTTCCCACTCACTTCATAGTTTGTGACGATGAAGACGTCAACCGGACAAAAAGTAAAAGAGACAGAGAGAGATGTTTTCACTTTTCGACTTGAATTTCAATTTGTTGAGTCTCGACTTTAAACCAAAGCCCACAGAGATGCGCATGATCCTGTACGTTTGCGTGTGTGTGTCGGCTTTCACTGAAGCGCTTCACAGAAAGATGCGGATGGAGTGATGGAGTGAGAGCCTCTCATGCTGCAGCGACAGAAAAGGGTTAACTTTCTGGTCTATCAAAGCCAACCCATTTAACATGAGTTCAAAGGGGGTCCCATTCATCAGGGAGGCTGTGCACAGTGTTACTGTTATGTTTCTCATTTCACATACACACACACACACACACACACACACACACACACACACACACACACACACACACACACACACATATTATAGCCGGCTCCACTCCCAGCTCAGAGTGATTGGTCTCTGGTGAGCAGTCAGACACAATTTAAAGATCCTGTCTGTTTGTAATCGGCTAGAAAGATTGCCACATGCCTCGATGCAGTATGGCAGATCAATCCAGGGCAGATCTTCTTCATAAGCTCTACGTACACCTCTCACTACTAATCACACTTGAAAACACTGAGGGCTGCAGATAAGCCGTTGATCTAATTAAGGTTGTGCAAGCCTAGCAAATTAAGGATATTATATCTTGTGGATTATACCCTTCGTTACAGCGCAATTGATGTACAATTTCCTGCACTTTGATTAATCCCAGGTATTATCATTATTTCTTTGTTTGGGCTGTGATGTGAATGAAATACTGATAATATGAATTAGACCTTAGAACATCTTGTGAGTGAGGTGAAACTGTCGAACACTGAGCATGTCTGCGTTCACAAGAGATTGGTGAAAATATGGGATTCCAGGGGTGCACCCACCAACAGGCAACCCTTCACACTCACGTTCACACCAAGGAGAAAACGTGTGCAGTCACAAAGAAAAAGGTTTGACCCTACGACCTTGTATCTGCGAGGTATGACCATGAGTGCTCTGTGTTGCTCGTAGTACTGTGCGGCGTTTGAATCTTTGCTTTTCTTTTTTTTTTGCAGCCTATTTCTAAGCTTGCACTTGTGACGTTAATGTTGCACTGCGGTCCGTGTGGAACAACATTTCCCTGGATGACGTGCGCGGATACGTGAGAAAATGACTACAAACCTGAAGCGGATTTTTTTTTTTTTTAGCTGTGGCTTAGCTGAGACCCAGAGGAAGAGTGATGGATTCAGTCAACTGTTTGATTTCACCATATGCAACGGAAATGATGTGAGAATCTCATTTGGAGGTTGCAACTGAAAGAAGGGATTTTCCTCAGTGCTCTCCCTTTATCATGTTACACAGCAAGCATGGCAAGAATGCATCTTCGAATGGATGTTTCTAAGGACTCATTACATTTAAAATGTATTTGCACATGAATGACAATGGCGTTCCCTTTCAGTCTAGCCAACGCTGCTTCTTTGTTGCTTGTTTATAGAAACTCTCCTTACCCAGAGTGCATTAACATTTTGAGCCAAATAAATTCACCCCTCTGTTTTCTTTTGTCAGACATGCACTAATAACAGAACACTGAGGAAACACAGATAGAGGAGAAGGGAAGGAGAGGAGAACAGAAGAGACGCAGCCGAGGGAAATGTACAAAGGGTGGAATGAGTTGATGAAATCGCACGGCGTGCAAACCAGGAGAGACATCATGTGCTCGCTTTGAATCTCATCTTGATCCCACAGTACATGAACTGTGCGTAAAGCGCATTCATAATTCTCATCCATTCAGCGGGAAACGGCGCAGCTCCATTGATCTCTGAAGGATGTACAAGCACATTCCCCTGACACTCTGTGTGTTTCTGCTCCGGACAATGCAACCTAGAAAGACCAAAGGGATGGAGCTATGAAATCCATTTGCATGAATGTCAGCCCTTTGCAGAACAGAGACAAGAGGGCAAGACAAAAGCCATACAGGAGTCTGAAAGACCTGCAACATCTCCTTGGAGGAATGACCGGGTCTCGTGATCAGCCAGGGAGCATTACAGAATTCAACAATTCTGGACCAGAGCCAGCGTTAGGTGAAACGTCCCGCTGCTATTAAAATTCCCATTTAAAAAGAAGCAGGAAATGCACCTGCCAACGTGCTCTGTTTCCTTCCTGCTTTGTAATGCATTCAGATGGGAACGTGTGTTGAAAGGAGTCATTTTGCATTTAGATTTCCCAAAGTAAAAAGAGGCGCAGGGGGAACTTCTCTGCCTGGCGACGTGCTTCTCACCGAGGAAGCTCTTTCTAATGACCCGTTTTAAGCTTAGCTGATTACTTTTTGCTGTGGTAGCTGGAATGCTAGCACATGTTTTCTCCACTATTAACTCGGATATCCAAAATGGCAGCCTCTGGGTGTGTTTGATTGCTTTTCCCCAAATCTTTGAACTCCGCCGCAAAGATACAGCCCGAGCTCTGGCTAGTTTTTGCCATGAAATTGAAACGGTATCTGCCTATCCAGCGTTCCCTTGAGTCACCTAACACCTCATTGTGCTGAAGTATCATGTTTGAACAGGAAGGCCATCCGAAGCTACGCCTGCAGAGGCTCTCTTTGTCAGATAGAGTCCAGTCTGTGTGCAGCCTGTCCACTGCAATGCAAAACATGATCAGTCAAGTTGACATAATGATATGTCTGTGATGACAAATAGTCTTTATTATTACTCTGTAACCACATTCTTAGAAAACTTACTTTTTAGCTGAGCTATGAGTCTTGTAGTAGTTAAATCACCATCTTGACCATCTTCGTAGCAGGTGCACCTCTTGGAGTGTGGGGATGCGAGGAGGAGAGGATGCGATCACTCACTGGTTTCCCACTTACTCTGCAACAAGATCAAAACCAGGTCTGTGCTGTGATGTGTCGACCCCGCACTATCTTCTGACAAAAAGCCTGCAACCGTTCTACACACATGAAAACTGCAAAGCTTAATAAAGCGTCTACTGCAGCATCTGCCGGCACTTTTATGGCTAAAGCCACGCCAAACGAGTCCAGCTCAGTCCAGATGGAGATGTCATGTTATTGTGCTGCCTACGAAGACGCCCGTGCCTGCAGCCTGGCCCTCCAAAGCAACACTCTTTCTTGCTTATCTCTCCACATTTTTGGGGTTTTTGAAAGAACAAAAAGTGTATCAGATATGGCTTTGAAATAATTTGTAACGCATATTTTAATAATTGCTGTTGAGATGCTGTCAGTGTAGGCTGTTGTTGTTTTTCTAATACCACCCACACTGTACTGTGGATATGATGCATTTATTCGAGCTGCTAGCTATGAAGTGCCACTGGAACCAGATAAAGTAGCCGTTATATTGCTTGTGCTTTTTTTAAGTTACCCTTCGACGGACACTTGAGTTGCAACAGGACATATGCAGCACATCTTCAGTGTACACAGACAGCTTTTGACCTCACCTTTGTCCATTGCTCACAGATTTCCCTCACTGTGCTGCCTATGGACACTTCACAGCAGCACTGGAAACTGACATATCTGATTTTACCAACAGAGCAGAACAGGAACAGGGAAGGGATCACTTTGCAAACACTGCCCTCAGGGCCAAAACAGAAAAACAGCACTGACTTTGTCTTGTCTGTGAGCTTTAAATGTCAGGAGCTTTTTTTTTTTTTTCCCGTACTCTCGTCAAAACTAAACACTGTTGAAGTGAGGCTGTGCTTTGGTGTGTGACCTGTATAACTTCAACCTTGCATTCAGAGAAAATAAAAGGAATATGCATTTAACTTGTTGGGCTTGTGCTACATTTGAAATAAACTGTGAACATTTATTGTAGCAGCCAGAGTAGATTCAATCAAACTGACCACACAACCAGACCTCGATCATTATGTGACCTTTAAACATTTACACACTGTACAGCCTTTTAATTAATGCACTAAATTAGTTCATTTGTGTGATGTGAGGAGGTGTGAGGAACAAGTGGGAGATGACAGCAAGCTGATGGCAAGTTACAGTATGTTATCACATTAGTCAGCATGTGTTACATGTATAAAATAATAATCTGTTTACTGGAAGGGAACAAATCAGGAGAAGTATTCACGTTTGATGAAGGCTAGATGATCAACTGATATAGTATGTCCTACACAGTATATATATTGTGTCTGGAAAAAAGCTTCCTATTAATATAGATCAAATCAAATCAAATATATATCTTGCTAGAGTTAATCCAGCCCCTTTATTGTATCACTGTACTCTTTATCACCACATTTACACTGGGACATAATTACTGGTCATGGTACTGATACGGTCTGGTTGGTGGGACATTTGGTGAAGCTTTGGCCAAAGATCACATGCAGATACACCACCCTGTGACATATAGTATCACAGAAAACTACTTGGGAAAGAACTGAGTAGACAAATCAATGCTCTCTCTCTTTCAGATAATTCAGAAAACTTTCTCGACAGGATGTTCGACCCAGATACTGTATGTGAACAGAATATCTAAAGCCGCAGGCTATATGTCAAGCACGGATCCAAATAATACATTTGTTAAATCATATTCCGTTAATTCTGCACAGCTGAAATGAAATAATTCTTCATCCGTATGACATTGCAAGGTTGTGCATTAATACACGGAGACACCCACACACACACACACACACAGTATTCACCGCGCCGTACAACGAAGCTGTAAGGTTGTTGCCTCTCCAGCTGCAGGCTGGCCTCTGTTCCCATCAAGGCTAACCATCATTTTCTTGATTTATATTGTGTGAACTTGGTTTGCTTTGACCAACAAAAGCTTGCAACGTAAAAACAGAATAATTTTTTTGAAAATTCACTATTAGGATAGTTTTTCTTTTTTTTTGTTGCCAGTGTTTTTCCGTGTTTACTCTTCGCGCTGCTTAAAATATTTGTTTTTCGGGAACTGTTTTTCGCTGCAGGCAAGGTATAAATAAAGCAGAGGCGCATGAAGAGTTATGATGTGTAAAAGTAAAGGTATTTTATGGTCTTTTAGTGTCTGACAAAACACTGAATGGGTTGTTTAAATGATTTTCTTATTTCTTCGAGCTGTCATTGGATATTGGGAGAGGGAGAATATTTTAAGGTCAAAGAACACAATGGAAAAGTTTCTTTCACCATATGAAACAACTATAAGGGAGCCGTCACGTTAGGGTGGAATTTCAGTTTCAAGATTAGTTGCAAGATGGGTGAAGTGATTGCACATGACATCAGGTCATTATATGTAATGGCTTGAATAATGTGGAAAAATATGAATGTGAATTCTGAAAGCCAATTTGGCGAACAGGCCTGCCTCACCGGGAAAGTCAAAAGCCATTTCAAGCCTGCACGGGAAGCACAGCTGTGCATACTACAGACAATATGAGCCTGGTTAATTTTCTGAAGTTTTGGGTTCGAGAAGATTAAGAGTTTGTTTATGTGTGGCTGAGCAGATGATTACTGGGATGGCTCTCACTGCCTGGGCCGAGGGATTAGAAAACGCGTAAGAAAGTGAAATGTAAAATGGTCTGTTATCTCATGCCATGGAAGGAATGTGGGGACCAGATGTTATCTTTATGTGGGTAATGGGTTATCACAAGTTAGGGCACAGATTACAGATTTATTGTTCTTCTCTTCCTCTCTTACTTATTATTATTGAAGTTTTCATTATCTTGTCTACACACTGTCACCTCAATGACACAGCTCCTTCTCCTCAGCCCGATGCATGGCCACAAAGCAGCTTATTTCCCGTCACCTCATTTACCCTCTCACACCAATCTTAATAGGCCCTTATCACCATAAACATATCACTGAATTCCAGCAATGACTTTCCGGTTATTAACTTTCATACTGCAGTGCTAAAGCTGAAGGGAAGATGGGGAATTTATTTGGCCATAGTTTGAGGATTAGAAATGGTTAATAGTTGTTTGGCTTTAGCTACTTAGATTCTGGATGACTTGACAGATGCACTTCTCAAACAATATAACAGATACTGAATCAGTTGTCAAGTGTAACTAAGGACCTGCAATGACAATAACAGCAGCAGCTTGATTAAGAGTGGTTCATTGTGTCAGCAACCTCATACACAACTCTTTAACCACACTGTCACGATAAACAAATCAATACAAGGAAGGTTCAACATTGTAATAAAAAAAAGTGGGAATTTTAATGCATATTCAAAACCGCTGACACCTTAAATTATCCTTTGATTTAATTGGTTTGAATGTCATTGCAGTCACTGGCTTAATTACTAACTCGGTTTGCTCCTTGCCCTAACCAACGGGGGAATAAAGTGGGTTAAAAATATATTCTGTGCGTCCATGTGAGCTGTCATATTATAATGCACAAATTTAAGCGGGATCATGTCAAAAGAGCAGGGCCTGATATTTCTAGTTACATAATCGTCCCATAGCAACGTCTAAAAGCATACAGCTTTCTAAAAAACCATGATCCTAAATATAGACGACATTAAGTCCAAGGATTGGAGCTCTACAAGATAAAGGGTTTTGTTGGAATGACAGCCATGTTAGCAGCTCTTCTAACATCAGCATGCTAACATGTTCACATCGCTCATGCAAGATATCATGCTGATGTGTAACCTACCATGTTCATCATCTATCATGCTAATCAGTCCTTAACACTGAGCACAGCTGAACATGTTAAGATCGCTGCTTTGAAAGTCTAAAGACTATTTTGTCAGAAAACAAAGTCTTGGACAAAAGAACATTTTTGATGGGATGATAGCCTTTGATGAACAAAATAGCAAATGGCATGGCAACCCATCCCATAGTTGACAGAATCTTTCACTTTAAACCATCATTGTGCTAGAGGACAATAAAGGGATCAGCACACTCAGGATGGCACAAGTCCTTTTAGTATTTCTTGGCTCTTCATTTATTGGTTATTGACATATTTCATATTTGTAGAAAAGTGGTGCACAGACCAAAATTGTCATCCCAATGGCAGATAACCAATGAGTGGACAGAAACCCCGCCATAAAAGTCAATGGTTTGTCATTGCATGCTTGACTTGTATTTAGAGCTGTGCGCTGTCACTTCTGTCCATACAGAGGATAAATACAAAGTTGTGACAGCTGAACAGAAACAGTTCTGTTCTTTTCAATAGACCTAATAAGACCTGCTGAAAACTAGTATTGTATTGGAAACTTGTGGACTTCTGCACACTGCATGCCCTGTCAATAAGATCTGACAGATGCACCAGCTTTTGATCCTCACACTGCACACACTCGTCTGCTCACCTCACTGCCCAGCACTCTGTCCAGCAGAGCCTTCCCGTCGTTTACTGGAGACAAAGCCTCGACCTGAACACCTGCAAAAATAGTCGCTGACTAATTCATCTCTGTGTAAACCTGAGGTCAAACTTCTCATTTTAAGTGAGTACATTTACATTTACTGTAGATGAATTAGGAAGTAAGTATCAGGTGCGTGTACATATCAGAAACTCTATAGTCAAGGTTGGATTACAAACATGGCAAATTGCGTTATTAACCTGGGGCCTCAAGGCTATTCTGACCATGTAGCAGTTACTCCATGAGGCCACTATTTGCAGAGAGGCCAATTAAAGTCCTGTTTTAAGAGCTTCATTGTTTCTGTTCTTCTAGTTCTAACAGGAGGTCTGCTTTGCTAGTTGGAAAGTCTATGATGGAAAAATGTGTATTGGAAGTGCAGTACTAAGTTACAGGAGTGCCTCTTACATTCCACCTCCAACTAATCACTAAACAAACTAATATTATACATTATATACAGATTGCACAAAGTGTTGGGAAATTAGGTTTGGGGCCCCAAAGTACATTTAACCTCAGGACCCACGTGAGGGTTAATTTCCCCATGTGTGTTGTGCTTCCTGAAAATAGACAGTGAGCCTTTCCCTCCTTCAAACTTGTCCACTTGTTATTTGTCACAAACATACAGTAGTGATGGACCAGACTTACTAAACCTTCTTTGCAGAGCTCCAATCTCAGTCTCACGCTCATCTTTTTCTTTTACAGGGCCTAGCATGAATATCAGAGGATGCAATGGGTCGGATTCTATCTAGTTCTTAAAAACTCAGGGGCATGTTTGTTGTCCACATGGAATCAGTCACGAACAGATTTTAACAGGAGCAAGGAAAACTATACACAGTTGGATCAATACAAATGGACCGGATTATTAGATGTGGTTTCAGGGGGGTTGTCTGGGGACTTTTCAGCAATTGGATAACTCCCTCTACACAACACAGTAATCAATCTGAAATCACCATGTTGCAGACAGAGTGAATTTTCCAGATTTCTTTCATTCCACTCCATGATGCCACATTGGACTGCTGTGACCACCCCCTGCAGAGGAAGGCTGAGCTCCCGCCGTCAGGCTGCAGATATAAACTTCCCTCTTAGAGAAAAACAAAATCTGCTTTGTTTCCACAGCTTTAGCAGGACGAATTCATACAGTGACGTGAGCCGTACAGTGCCACAGATTTCGTGTATTTGGCATCCAGCTGTCTAGATGCAGTGTTATCTTGCATTTGTTCTGTGAATCTCCGCTTGTCCCAGCGAGGCAGGTGCTTTGGCTTTCCATTTGTTTGCTCACTGCCAAGAATCCAATGCACCGACATTGCAATCAAGTAGTGCAATCGTAGACTCAGCACACACTCATAGCCTGACTGTCATGTGGACAGAGTGTAGAGGCTTACACTATAATGGGTGCTAGGAGTATTACATGGCACCCAATCTGCTTTGGAAAGGAAGGGGAAAGGCAGTTATAGAAAGGCAAATGCCTGTCATGAGACATATGGGCCATCTCTGCTGGAATATGGAACATACAATTTGAAAAACTTACAAGCCTTGCAAATGAATTCATTACTTTTCAATTCACTTTATTAATTAAAACCATGTTCATTACCATCATTTTTTAAGCCAGGGCGATAAGTCAAGGTCAAGGTCGAGTAAGACATTTCTCACACGTCACACACACATTTACTGAACCTTGGTCAAATGAATTTGCTGCAAACATGTAATGAAAAACTATTTTTATTCAGCAATAAATCGTTTCACCATCACACATGTTTTATGTTGAAGCTATTGTGTGAAACTCCTTTGTTTTCAAACCCTCTTTGATCTCAAATGCCTTAGGGAGACATTCGAGGTCAGAAACAATGTCTCACCAGTGAAACACTATGAAGCAGATCAACCCGCTGTGTTTGTGCCCTGAGACAGTCGGAAAACAGCAGGGTTCTTATTGTACCTTTTAAATAATGATAACAGCTGAATACCACTGGATGCAAATGATTGCATTTAGTGGGCCGAACTACGAAGCCCCACAGGGCTGATATTAAGCATTCTCACAGAGCAGGAGCAGAGCATCTATCACATAAGATTACAATACTGAACAACAAGCGTCTGCATTCATCTGCAGCAGCAGTTTGTACACTGAGTACCTACAGTACGTTCTATATACAGTGGTAGAACATGACGTTAGTGGTGGGGACTGTCATTCCCAAATTAGACTCAAATATGTTCTGATAACATTTCATTTCATTCAGTGTAAATTTGTCTCATTGAGCCTCATTTTTTTGGGACCTAATTATTTCCCTTTTTTGTAATTGAACAAGAAGCAGCAACCCTCAAATTTGCGAGTTTTCCTCAGAATAAAGGGAGCTGTAGTATTAAATCTAATTTAATGTTATTACCAGTAGCCACGGACGCTTCCAGGCCTGAAATTCAAAGCATAACAACTTTAAAAACTATTTAGACCGAGCACCATTATTTAAAGGCAATAACTGTGATACTGTAACTCTCACTGTTGGCCGTGTTCTGTTTGTATACTTGAGAGCACTTTCTCATCAAATCCCATCATCTAACCATGTTTGATTTAATGCAATGTTTTTATGTTATTGTAATGCAAATAATAAAGCACATCTCTGACTAACTGGCTGTTGTTGTGTATTGTCTGCCTGATAAAAAAGAAACAAAAAACAAAACGAACAAAGGAAACGTTTATTCTGAGTGAATATGAAGCAATGAGGAGTGATGTGTCATTTGTATCCAAATCAGGCCTCAGCAGCATCCACTGTGCAATATAAAAAAAAAAAAAATGTTTTTAACTTGTTTCCTGAGCCAACGGCCAGCATTTCCAAAACTTCAAAGAACTGTTTTCACGCCCACATTCTACTGTGAATCAAATAAGAGATAGAACATAATTGCCGCAAATGAATAATTCAGTTGTGGGATTTATGATAAGACAAAATTCTTATCGCGGCTTTCCCTTAAGGTCCTGCAGACAGCTTTTCCCATTTTGTATGGCTGGCTGCTCGTCCAAGCTTCTGTGGTCTCTATCTCCGTGCTCTCTCCTGCTGCCTCTGATGCGCACCAGGAGAACAAAGTCAGCAGAATTCACACTGACTGACACCGAGCCGCTGCCAACAGATACGCTGCTCACTCTGCAACAATGTGGCTCCGTTGATGCACCCTTCAAACGCAAAATATGCAGGAGAGTACATAAAACCATTCCGCCCCTTAATAAGCCGTGTTAACAATGATGAGGGGCACGGGGGGACCGGAAGAGCACAAACAGAAAATGCACAACACAGTTTACAAGACAGTTGATGCTGTTTTGAATAATTTTTATAACTGTACACAGAGTAAGAGCGGGAAGAACAATAGACACTGACTGTGCACGGCAGGAGAACAGCTGCAGTTTCTTTGTTTCTTTCTCTTTGTGACCGCATCTGTCCAGAAAATGGAGATCTGTACAATCTTTCGCAATTGAAAGCAGAACAAGACTTCTCCCCTGTGTGCTCAGTTTTGTTCTCACTGATGTTTTTTTCTTCCCTGCACAGCCTATACTACAGGGTTTACCAGTGACCTCAACAACTCTGTGACTACTTGCTTGTGAGAGTTTCTATACTTTGCAGCTTACTTTACTTCAGACCTGTCTATCCTGGACTTATATCAAAGGGAGAGAGTTTCTTAACTGCTGCCCAATTTTATTTTTTTTTAAAGCCTTTTCCTACTTCTCTCTCCACCAAAAAGTCACCTCCAGGTATATACACAGAAAAAATAGAGACATATTTCATAAAGAAGAGCAAAGGAATGATCTGTTGTCTTTGAAGCACGTATTTTGAGTTGATAGGTAAAGCAGTTTTTTCAATTTTAACGTGTAGTACTTTCCCTTATTTGTCAAATTCATTCTTGTCATCTGGAAAGTTTGCATTCCTTCTGCGATGATGGCCCATGGCTTCAAGGTATTCCAGGGAGATCATAGACGAGGCTGACTCAAAGCTGGGTATTATAACAGACTCAAGATTCCATTTTACTTTTGGCACCGTCTGTCATGCGTCCTTGTTCTGAGATAAAGGTGTGACCTCAGAAGTTAAATACCTGAACTGAGCGTGGGAGTCGGTGCCAGCGATGGGGGGAGCTTTAAGGACATCTGCTTGTGTAGTTGTCCTTTCTTTTGGCTCCATTTATGTCAGTAATTTGCCATTTGTGGCCATCATAGTAAATGACTGTGGAAACCATTTCCGTTTGTCAGACAGTGCAACAATTTCTGTGGGGCTCTCTGGCTCTCTGAGGAGCCATGACGCAAACTGGCCAGTTGCTTCGACAGCACCATCAATTACCCCAAAGCTCAGATTGCAGTATGCTCTTCACCATGACTCTAATAAAATATTATATTATAGCTTTTTATTCCTTGAACCATCATTGGTTTATTGACCACTATCCAGGTATATTGCTTCTGTCACTTGTGGGGAGAAAGGAAAGTTTGTTCCTAATTTTTAATGAGATTTCTAATTCAAATTTTTTTGCAGGTCTAATTACACTCTAGCCTTTTGGAGCTGTCACTAATACACCTACTGTTTGAGCTGATGCCATGTAGCTTTATTATGTTTTTTAGATCTGAATTATCTAGTAATGATTGCTCAGCATGTGATGCACACAGATGTATTTATAACACAACACAGCCCCAAAGCAAACTCTTACTAGGGGACACAAAACACACAAAGGTCAGTTGTGCTTATATTCTTCACTATAGGCAGTTCAGAAATGCTTTTTACACATTGCAGGGGGACATCAATATTGCAGCAGGGGCAGCAACATGTCAAATACTTTGCCATAGCCCCAGGTGGACTCTGCAGGATGTCCCACACCAACAGACAGTTTAAAGCTGCCGTCAGCCTCTATATGTCATCCTGATGTCTCTCCTGCCCAAGGCCATGGCAGCAAACACTTGTGTCGCTTTTAACACTTCAAGGTCCTCCACATCCCCACTAAAACTGAAGCGCTGGAAGCTCAAAGTGTTGACCTGTGTGAGTCCCTGGGTATGCATTCATAAGCACCTTGTACCTCGTCACTGTAACCCCGTGACAGGTCCACGCTGTGGTATTCTGCATCAGAGGCCTTGACAGGAGAGAGCTTGATCTCTCGTGACATTATAGCTTTCATTCCGGCTCAGGTACTGTGCTGTTTGGTGCTGACCTCTTTACAAAGAAGACTGTAATCCCAACTTTTCCATTACCAACTTTACAAAGACACAAGTCACATTCACAAGTTCATCTGACCTTCCTGTCCTTTATCTTTTAACAATGGGGGTGCAGAGCTCCCTGAGCCAGCTAGGAGATAACAACAAGAAACTGCAGTGTCCTTAACTACAGATACGATGATCCTCACGATGTTTGACCACATAAATGAGTAATATGAGAAACATGACTCTGCATTACTGTCATCTTTAAAATAGAAGTAGATCTATAGATACAGCATCCAGCATGAATTTCTAAGTGGAGTTGGTGGTTTATTGAAGGATCAATTTCAATTTATTGAAAGAATATTTCTATGAAATAGGTCTTGAAGGCACAAAAGTAAATATTTTACTATCCATAATCACACATAATACAGCATTTATCACAACACCAACCCAAGCTGTGACTTAGCAGTTTGATAGACTGAGGAACAGAAGAATTGATCGAGCGTCTATTTGATGGCAACAGTTGATTTGCTGTGTGCGTTGTTCTACATGCGACAGACCAGCATCTCCAACTTCATAGGCATCAAATACATTTCTCACGACCATCAATAAAAAAATGACTTACATCATACAAGTAATAACCATGACATTATCCAGGCTGGTTCATAAAGTCTTTCCTATATAAAAGCCTTTTATGCATTTCTTTTATCTGCAGTTAATTGCCTCATAAATCTTCAATCAGTTCAGCTTCTTGTAGCTCATTTACCTTTTTAAATGTCAGTGAACCTGATCTCCTCAAACTGTACCTGTTGATAGTGAAATCCATTTGTTTCGCCTTTTGCAGTTCAGTACCACGGACCAAGGTACCTTTTGATCATACGGCGTTGCTTATTTTACTTAAAGCAAACATCTCAGGTGCGTAGGTTTAAAGTTCTGAGGTTCAAAGACGCAACTTTGATAGAAACAAGTAGAGAAAAAGCAGAGTTTATTTAGGTACAAGAAGGTGCAACAAAAGAAAACAAAGCCAAGAACAGCAGCTGAGTAACTCAAGAGATGTGAGGAACCACATTATTAAAATGCCAGTGGAATTGAAAATAAATCACTCCTGTCATTTAGTTGAAGCTGAAAGCAAATAAAAAGCCTCCTGTAAACTTGTCTTGTATGCTTAAAGTTGCCTTCCTCTCCACATCTTTGTGATCAATTCTTTATTGACTTTACAAAAACAAGAATAGAGAGATTTCACTCCGCCCACTCCCCAACCTTTCTCTGTCTCCCTCTGCCCACATTCTGCAACAAGATCTCCAGATAATAAAATTAAATTTGTATGTGCAAAGTAAACAATGATCAGACCTAATTAGGTCATCCAGCACTCTTTTCTTTAAATAATTCAAATGATAAACAAAAAGGAAAATGGATGGAAAGTGCATAGAAATGAATATAGTCTTAGGAATAGTGTAAGACAAAAACAATATGAGTTTGAGTCAACTTTTAACACAGCTAAGCTATTTCTAGTTAACCGCAGCGTTTTCACATGAAGCCATTAAATAAGGTAGTATAATAAAAAAAATTAAATAAAACAACAACAACAACAAAAAAAAAACCTAATAGATACTGATGGCGCAATAAAAGACTCAAATCAATAAAGGGGCAGGGAGGGTTGGAGCGAGTCCAACACTCAACCACATCACTCGGCTCAAGCTGCTCTGACATGAGAAAATATGTGCAGACAGCAGCAAAGAAAGCGAAGGTCACGTCCTATAAGCAGCGTCCTGCTTGATGAGCTGGACTCTCAAACCCATGGACAGACAACAACTGTAACCGTGGGGCCATTTTGGGAGTCGACAGAGTATTTTTAAAGCACACGTGTTAATGAATGTCGTGTATCGAAGCTGCCATTAAAAATCACACCCTCACACCCCGTTAAACAAACACACGGGCACACGTACACACACACTTCCCAGCCATTAAAGACGAAACATCAAAGAGGTGTAACACTTGGCATGAATTATAAGTCTTGTATTTATGCTGTAGGGAGCTGTGTGACATACGGCAGCGACAACTATTAGCATTTAAGATGGCAAACACACGGCTCACCACTGTCAAACAGTGGAACAAGATGTCAGTGCACGCGTGTTAATGGAAGCTCAGAGGAGGATAAATAATTAAAGACAGCATTACATAATGAACAAACTTGCTTCAAGTGAGCATTGTTGAGCAGCGAGGGTTGAAGGAAGATAAGAGGAGCTGGACGGCCCCACGACAGTTTCACAGTATGGGGGTCCCCTGAGACTGATCTGGCCAACGTGTATCGCAGGCAGGACATCATAGGAACAAGTGTTTCACATGAAAGAGGAAAGGGGGGAGCGGGAAGGAGAGGAAGGCAAATGAGTGGAGGGGAACAAATGACAGAAACAGCATTAAAGGTGTTTAGCTGGGGTCTTTCTGACTGGTGGCTGGTTGTTTTTTTTTTTTTCAGCCGAGTTTCTCACCTTGATTAACACTGCAGGAAATTAGCAGGAGATGTGTGCACGGCTTTGGGGGAAATAAGGCCCTCAGAGACTAGACAGCGTGACTGAAATTTGAACCACAGGAATAAATAGTGCTCCTGGCAAAAGAAAGACATAAATGTAAAGAGCTTCCTCCACATCAACCATGGATTAGATGATGTACTTAGATATTACTGTCAGTACTTCTACTTGAATTGAGTATTTCCATCTTATGTTACCTTTTCATCCCCATGACAGTTAAACATGATGGCAATTATTAATCACTCTTAAAGATTCAATTACTCTGTAATAAATATCTAATACATCTTATAGAGTTTGAAAGGAAGCCGCATTGTCTAATGACACTTTACTCACTGATTTGCATGTAATTAAAGCAGCAAGCATAGAAAACAACATTGCTACTGCGTTAGCGTCTGTGTATAGAGTCACGTACACGTTACATGACATACAAGCAGCAACAAAATAACGTTAACGTTGAGCCGGAAGATGCTAAATCCCGTTGTTGTGCCGAGGGGCACTGATGAGTTATTGTTATCTTTACCTACTGTTACTACAGAATAAGCCACCTTTTCCTTAAATTCCATGAAGCCGTTAAAATTTTAATCAGGGCAGCTTTAAGTAAAAGCTCTGAATATGTCTTCAAGCACTGTTGGTTTTTATAGAGTTGACGAAATCACCTTGAACAGTAAATGGTGGATCCACTTGAGGGAAATTAGCAGGTGCCTTGAACATGTCCTTAGGATGGGGGGTGGGCCTCAGAGCCTCTGAGAGATCAGACAACGTGCCTGAAATTTCAATTAGGCTTCTAAACAATGCTCCTGGTACTATCACAATAGCTTTTGAAGCAAACACATAGTTCACCCATGTAGATTGAGTTTAATGCAGTAAACAGTGGTGCATACACAGAAATGTGTACAACAGATGAGGATATTTAAGAAGGATGCTGATGGTGGACATGTTGGAGCGATCATCAGTGTGTTACATCGGAGAGTTTACGTATCTACCTCATAACACAAGAAAACAATGAGCATCAGCTTGCGATAATTGTCAAAGGAGCATATCGTAAGTCATAAAGCCGTTTGTCAGCTTGTTTATGTCTGTTCCTCTTTTGGATCATGTTCCTTTCATCCCCCCCCCCCCCCCCTCCCTCTGTTTTAAATGTGTTTCATACTTTACAAAACAAGCTGTCCCTACAGATTCGATTCAACACCGCGTGTATTTAAATCCTGCCTCATCTAGACATCTTTTTTTCTTTTTGCAGTAGGCTGCTGCTAACTTAATGCACTCAGATTTGTTTTATGCCCCTTTTTTAGTGTGTGATTTCATGCTGATGGTGCAGCTTTGCAGAAAGGTCTTCCAAAGAGGAAACATAAAAGACTGGTTTATGTTTCGACTTCTATCCAAGAATGCCCAATACTGTATGATCAGTGTTATCTTTATAATATTTTTGCATGGTGGTGTCCTACAGTTTCCTTTTCTGTTTTTATTAGCTCACTGTAGCCTGCAGATGCTACTTTTTAGACCAGCTCTTTAAAAAGATGAGACCAGTTTCACTACTTTAAAAATATTTGCCTCTTTAGAAGTGGATGACATCACGTTTTAATACAATCAAATGGATAAATGGAAGCTATATGTCTTGATGCTTGTCTTTGCAGAGAATGCAGGCTCAGTGGTTTCCTTCTCCAGCGTCAGATTAGCGCTGTAATGCTTATAGAAGGGCATGAATGCCTAATGAGAAGCAAAGCAAACCAAAATGTTTTATGGCGCATTAATTGCTGCAGAACTGGAGAGAGATTTGAGAGCTAATAAAGGGGTGTTATACAGATGGTAGGAGGCAGCGGTACCTCCAGAAAAGCAACACTATAGAAGCCATTTAAATACCAGGTCACGATAATCCCCTGAAATCTAATTTCCCCTAAAGCGAATGTCAGAGTTCTGCTCCAAAAGCACTTTTTCCTAATCAACTATAATTACCTTTCATCCACTCTCATCCTCTCAATTCAGGTGTGGCTCAGGATTTCTTTGAGTAAGGCCTCACACTTTGATTCAGCATGTTATGTGTAATTTACTCTGACCTCTGATCTGTAGAATAACCTTCAATTTCACACATGCAGCCATTAATCCTCTAATTTCCCAATGCCAGATATGCTGTGTGGCCTCTTGTGAAGGAAAAATAAATAAATAAATAAAAGGAATGTTGGGCACAAACTATTTTCTTGTAAGACTTGACATACCTTTGTATAATCTTTAACCGGAGTCACCGAGTACATCGATCCGAGCATTTCCTTCTGAACTGAACCAGTTAACTCACACAAAGAGCTACACAGCAGCATAACAGCATATAAAAAAAAAGTTCTGTGCTGCTACAAGTAAGATGAATTTTAGTTTCAGCCAAGCCCTGAAAGTGGAGAGTAGCATCGTTTTTCAAAACTTTCCAACTTTAAAAATGGCAGCTAACAACTTCACAGAGAGTCCAGTGGTTTGGAAGAGCCCCGGAGCGTTGATCCTCAGGGACTGTGGAGGCTGGCATGGCTGCGAGCTGCACTGCGGGCAAATCAAATGATGTTGTTCTGCACATCTTCTTTGCTTCAGTGGAAGCACAGAGAGGAGATTGTCTGTATTTCTGAAGCAGTGGCCCTGGCCTTGTTTCAGCACGTGGACTGATTCCTGAGACGGCGTTAAGGGTTGTCACAATAACAACTGAAGTGACAGGCAATTTGAAGCCCAGCCTGAGCGATTAGCTGTGTGCCCCACCGACTGTATAAATATGTAAAGCCTCACAAATTGAGAATCAATAGAACAAATATGAAACTCTTCCTCTGCCTAAATGTTGTTTGCAGAGTGTCAGCTCTCTCAAACACCATGAAAAGACTTGATGTCATTTGATTCCCACGGAGTCTTTGATAAGATTTCAACGCCCAAACACTCTGCCTCCAGTTTTTACAAGCTTTTCTGCACAGCGGGGATTTAAGTGATTTATTGAAATATCATTCAGAAACAGAAGATGATTCACCATCAATATGTTGAATGATGCTGTTACAGCAATTGCTGAATATGCATTTTGTTTGCATATCAATATGTGATGGACACGACCAACCGGCTGCATCACTGGTACCAAGAATCCTCCAACAGGATGCTTGCCGTAGTGGGGTCACTACTCAAGGTGGGATGGGCCACCTCTTGTTTTACAACCCAAGAGACTTTAGATATAAAGTCTGGGTATAGATATACCACTGGGGTTGTGTGTGTAGAATAAGGAGAGATATCATTTTTCTACATAATAAACATAAAGCCACCAGATCCGCTATTTAAAACTGACATAAAGAAATAAAATAAAACAAAAACCAACAAACAAAACAACACAAAAACAAAACAAAATAACAAACAGCATCTCTTAAAAAAAATTATGCATGCCTTATCTGACTATTGAAAAGTCATTATGCTGAAAATGCACCTGCAGTGTTGACAGGAAACCAAGAAATCCAAACAGATTACACCTGTCGCCAGACCACAGCACTGCCTTCAAAATATGAATTAGATATGCTTGCCAGATATGAGCCTCTGAGGGCGTCGCACGGCACAGTCAGAAGCAGACAAATTCTTCTGTCAGTCAGACACCTAAGCATGACTCATTCACACAGACAAATCACAGCCATAGTGAGCAAGCTTTGAAATCCAAAACCTGCGATAAAACAGGTGAATCTCCAGTTTACTTCGCTGTTTGGGACGTTCTACCAACGCTTTCTCTAGGAATCTGAGTTCCACACAAACGTGCTTCACACACTGCCGATCATCAGAGTTCACTGTCTGTATTGGTGGATGTGTTTGTTGATGGCACTTACGTCAGCCTCAGGCAACGCGCATCCATAAGAGACTCCTCTTCAGGATGAGTGACAAGTGTTACCAAATGAGAGGGAGGGACTGAGAAGACGCTTCAAGGTGAAAGGATGCACGGTGCAGCTTTAACCCTGTTAGAGAAGTGACAGCAAAAGCACAGAGTAGATGTTACTACATCCATGAGTTGGTGTTTTTATGTCAGCTGGACCTTAAGATGAAAGATGTGCGATGTGATTGTAGAGGAGTGTACGTGGAGGATATATGTATTTTCATTTTTTTAATTCTCTCTCCACGTGTCCTTTTCAGTACATCAATATCCAATAATCCACTCATTAATCTTTAGCTATGTCAGTGTCCTTGGATGATTTGTTGTGGGACCTTGGTTTGAGCATCTGCCTCTGTTCGACTCACAGCGATGCTGTGTGGCTGAGGATCCCATTAAGTCTGGAAGATATGGCATTTATTGAGAGGACCAGTGGGTAAAGGAACACATAATCTAGAAGGGGAGGGAGCAGCACCGCTGCCTGTACATTTTATGTGTTAGTTAATGAGCATGTGGCTTTTGGTGGTCAAAAGGGGACCAAGGTGTGCAGCGCTCTGCGTCGCGATATCCAGCAGATGCCTCAGCAATGACAGCTGGTGAGGCAAATGGTCCAGAGTGCAAACATTCAAGGTAATTACAGAGTAATTATCCAGCATTGCTGCCATATGGAAACCAATTGAGTGCCATACATCTTATTTTCATCCTGAGATGGATCAGTTATTCACATAATCAGAGTAGTGGTATCTTCACAGTCAATTTGATCTGAGCATGTGATCTTCAAAAAATATAAACTCTCTGTAAAATCAATGTAATGTAAAAAAACGGATCTGTGTGGTGTGGCCTGCGCTTCATGCCCAGCTAGATGAGTCAGTTATGCTAAACAGACTGCTCCCAGATGGACAAATTATTCATGTGAGTCTTAAGTTTTGTCGCAGTGGGAGGATGCAGGATGTACAGCCATGCTGACAGAAGGTCTGTAGCTTCATCAACAGGACACGCTCAGGTACTGCAGCATGAAAAAAACTCCAGAAAACTTTCTGTCACATGGAAAATCTCTAATTATTTTTGACATTATTAGTCAGAACATAAGGAAAAAACACAGTGTAATTAATGAGCAAGTTTATTTTTGAAACTTTTTACTGTATGTACTTTCTGCTTCAGGCCCTTGTCTCATATTTACAAATGCGTTTTTTTTTTTTTTGGTTCTCATCAAACGAGAACACAATGAACACACCACATCAGTGCAGTGATTCATTTTTCACACTTCTAGCAACAAAACCTCCTGTGAGAACAGCTGTAGATGTAACCCCTATCATTGATCTCGCAAGGCGAAGCCAGAGCTCCCAGCTCACTGAGTTTTTGATGTTTCTGCCGTCTCTTCATGCCGCTGAAATGCCTCACCCCCTGCCTGCAGGGCTGAGGAATCACCTGCTCCACTGAAAGCAGCACATAACCGCTTATCTACGCTTGTCATGCTAAGCCTGCTACCTGTGCGCAGCTGTTTGTCTTTAGATCTTCTCGGATAACAGTTTTCATTTCTGCAGTCGCACAAACACACATGCAAACAATAGGTATGCAGGCGCACACGTAATGTCACATTTCCTGAGGCTTGAATTTGTGCGTTAAGATGCGTGTCCTGCTTCGGATGAATCAGAAAAATCCCACAAGATAAAGGTTTTCACACGATAGA
This sequence comes from Anabas testudineus, assembly GCF_900324465.2. Taxonomy (NCBI): domain Eukaryota; kingdom Metazoa; phylum Chordata; class Actinopteri; order Anabantiformes; family Anabantidae; genus Anabas; species Anabas testudineus. Next base: position 6,018,601 of record NC_046624.1, read on the forward strand.
CAATATCTGACTTTTTAAAAAGCAGTGGATCACCTCCATAAAGGGTTTAAAGTTCTGAAAGCAACTGTGATTACAGCAACTCTGCAGTCAGCTGCTGCAACGCATCTGCACACACTGGCGCTTACAACCACCAGCCACTATTAATGCTGCAGTTAGTCTGTGTTAATCCTTCTTAGGTCATCAAATAAACAGGTTTTCGTTGTCAAAAAGAGTCACACTAAATTAACACTCGACCCAATGCTCAACTAGATGGAAAATGTTCCGAATGACAAACTTCTTCCTGCTGTTCGTCATATCCCGCCTTCATAGCTTTGATACATCACGCTCGGAGCGTGCGCGCGTGTTCTCTGAAGCATCCTTTGTGTGGAGTCATCACAAGTGTGCTGGAAGATGCTGGCGCAGATTGATAACTGTTCATAAAGGATGGAGCCCAAAAACAGTCACATAACTTGTTCACCGACGGAGCCCTGGGAGGCCCCTATCTGATGAGTGAAAGAAAGAGGACGAGCAGAGCAACAGTGCGAGTGCAGATACTGCTGGAGATACTGCAGGGTTATTGATGTGCCTCAATAAAGCACCAGGAGGCCTCTAAGTACGAGCTTAAGTGCTTGTCTCCATCTCCTCAAAACTATCAATCATAAGTACATTTATAGCCAATTAACTGCAGCTCATTTCATCAAATCCACTTGATACCGTGGCAGTTTCACCCCCAAAATTGCCTGTTTCTGAAAGAAGACATACCTTCATAAGTTTCATTTAAGCTAGAATAAATGTAAATGAATAGAAAGTGAGCTGTTTTATGTGGTTGATGTGGATCTTCATTACTGTCACAGTTCTCTTTCTGGGAAAGATGCTTCACTTAATATGCGAAAATAGCAGCGAGGTCCTTGTTCTTGAATTGTTCATAATTAAGTAATTCATTTTCAAGCAACTCAACTTTTCAGTAGTAATATATTTCATAAAAAGACGGAAGAAAATCACTCAAAATATTGGATGTCAGGAGGGTGTGAGATGAATTACAGACTTAAAGGAACTCTGAATCACGGCTGTGTATATCGATCTTGACACACTGTGTGTCACACAAGCCTCAAAGCACACACAAAACTGCGGGAACAAAATGACAGACATCAACAAAAGAACCCTACAACGCCGGTTTCCTATCTGAGGAATAATATCACAGTCTGGATCTCACTCCTGTGACCTCCCTCTGGCATCAACACTACCTACGTGTACAAATGCGAATGCATAAACACATGGGCACCGACAGTGACAGTCAGTCAGTGCTGCAATATCTAATACAACGGCAACTTAAGTTGTTTTGTTTCCTGATTAATGTAACCTCAAACTGTATTTTGACCACCACTCCGAGTTTATTTGATATAGTGTTTGCTCTCTCCAATCATCTATGAACTCCTGTATAAGTTTTGTAAGACTACCACTGATCCATCTGTTGCCGACTGACTGAAAATGCTGCAGTCGGTGAAAATAACGTTACCTTTTCCCAACTTTTTTCCTTATCATTCGACAAGTGTCTCTGTTTTGAATTAATGTGGATCAGGAGTCAAATTACCTCGATGGGAATTAATCAAAACAAGACGAGAATCAATGATTCAGTCACTCTACTCCAGGACACACAAGGACACCTCCACTTATTTCACTGCAGGGTTGTTCCTTTTTTTTTCAGATGCGGCGATTCAAGTGCGATTTAGCTTTTCATGCAAACAGAGATATAACAAACAGTCGATACTTGCATTGTGTCTTTCTTCAGTGCTTGCTGGTAATGTGTAAAGAATGTGGATTCCATTTATTCTGAAATCTTAAACATCAAAAGTGCTGCCTCTCTTCTCTTCCTCTGTCTTCTCTGCACTGTGGCTTAGACCTTTAGATCAGTTCCTTGCATTATCTCTATTTATTATAATAATATGCTCCGACTTTCCTTTATTGTGGCTCTTATTGAAAAGTAGCAGCAAGGCTTTTTCAGTTTTAAACACCACTGACAGCTCTCTGGATCCTTCTATTGCTTCAAGTCAGTTTCGACTATTTCGATTTGAAGCATGATTATTATCTTTCCCTTCCCTAATTCACGCACCTTAACATCACCATTCTTGCAATGATGGTAAAGTGTAACCCAAGAGTGTGTAATAAACACGAGATGCATTTGCTGTAGTGAAACTATAAGTCATTCTACCGTTCACCATGATCCATCTTTTTGCCCAGATTTGGATTTTCTTGTCTCAGTAACTGTCAAAGATGTTGGGGAGCAGTAAACTCAACTTCAGCCTTTGAAACACTTCTTCTGAATCCTGTGGTTACAGGCTCAACATCAATGTTTCCTACAGTCTGTGGCTGAGTGGTCAGACTGTGATTATATATTCAACTCTAGGTTGGATTGAAGTCTCATGGTGTTGCTGATACACCAGCTCTTCTTTTCTGTCAGTCCAGGCATGAATCTTTGTGCTTTCACTTCAGAATTCAGCAGAAACGTATAATGAAATGAACAAATTAGGATGTCAGTATTTACATATTGCTGTCATTTTTAGCTTAATGATTTTCAGGCACTGTACCCACCCCTCCCCTTGTGGAACAGCTGAAAAATGTGTTTAGGTACCAAAAAGGAGGAGAACATTTGGAAAGTGAGAAAATGTCAGCACCTGGCGAAGTGATCCTCGAGTCATAGGTATTGATCAACAACGCTGTCAGAGTGTCTACAGATGGATGGCGGTCATTTACTGCTCTGGGACCTATAAAAAATAGTAGATATTGCTCTTTAAAGTCTGCACCAAGGCTTGCGAGCCGTCTGAGAGAAGCTGACAGAGAAGGTTTCACAGAGAATCAATGTGACTGTGAGATGTGGCTGCTGCCGACAGTGAGTGAGATGTGTATGAATTATGAAAGGAAATGTTGGGGTTAGGAGATGGACCCCTGCACTCACTCGATGATCAATTGTCACCCAGTGTGTCAGGGGGCTGGAGTAGGTTGGGTAATCACTGACATCTTTTGGAGTAATATAATCAGTTGAATGTGTTAGTTAATCATCACCTGTAATTTTTTGTTCTGTCTCATTTACATCCATTATATAGGAGACCCACCTGATAGGCAGTAATAATTGAAGCCTTCAGTGTTATCTTATATATAGTAGTGTGTGTGTGTGTGTGTTTGAGCGAGATCTCACACACTCCTGTCACCACCACCAGCAGACCATCTTTGACAAGGGCAGCGGCCCTCTAATTTATTCCGATGGTGGCCCCCCCCCCTCCCTCCACACGGCTGTGAAGGTCATCCTCCACACTGATAAGAAAGCCGAACGAAAAACATTTTCACAAGTGATAATCAACTGCGTATTCCGTCAAATGCCATGTCCGAGAAGTGGCCGGCACAATTTCGCTGTAATACAAGCTGTCAGGTGGCTTTGTGTCGCTGGAGGGGGGATTTGCTGCTGTAAGGTTTCATTCGCAAGGTCTCGGGGCTGACAAACAGAATTGATTGAGGTGGTTTCGGCAAAGAGCACCAAAATGAGCCGCACAAATTGATAAACAATGGTCGGGGGAAGGAGTTGGCATTTAAAAAAAAAAAAAAAAACAGACAAATTTGCAGAAACAGAGATGATTTCTGTCGAAGTGTTTTGTGTGTAAACAGTTTGAAAGCTACGATTATCCTCATCATCACTGTGTGCTCTTTGACAAGTCATGAGTCAGACCATACAGTTTTATCTATATATTCATATACTTATCTACCGGCTGTCTGGAGGAATGTCCTCTCTGAAACTGAGCACAGCACAGTGTTTTCAGCAATGAGAGGAGTAGACTGTGTCCCCCTCCGTCTCTCACTGCAGACACAACTGTGTGCATTCGATTCAGGATCGATTGCATGAAAAACCAAAAAGCAGCAAAGCGACTTCAAAGAGGAAGGCAGTGCAAGAGCTACGTTTGGAAGATAAGAATAATAAAGAAGTGGGGATGAGTTGCGAGAGAAATTGATTGGATGCTGGGGATTCTGAGAAAAAAAACAAAACAACAACAAATAAAAACCGAGTTCTTCCCAGTGGTTCGATTTCTTTGACTGAATTTGCTTTTTAAAGTCGTTTTTAGAAACATTTTGGTTCCTTCGAGGTGTTGAATCCGTGCCTCCGCTGATTATGGAAACGGCAGACTTTCAACTCCCCTGGAATTGGTTTTGAATTGTTATGTTACCCTCGACGTCATGTACGTACATCGACTCCTTCTGCTCACAGCCAAGCTGGTTTAGATTCACTGGGGTTTGCACTTTCACATTTTCACCACTCTGCTTCGGGAAACGTTTTAAACTTTCCAAGAGGTGAAAGTTCACGGGTCACGGCTGCCTTTTAGATGTTGCTATGGCAATAGCTGTGCAGAGAGTTTTTTGCAAGTTCTCATGCCTAAAGGACAAACCAGGTCATAGGTCAGTGCGTTCCCCAGATTTTTTCAGTCACCTCACACCTTTTGGTCTTGGATGTTATGAAAACATGAAGCTATTAGTAAGATTAAGATTAATGAGAGCTTTATACGTGACAGGTGCTTTATAGATAAAGGCTTTAGACTTCTTCAGCAAACCCTGTTCTAGACTTAAGAGAGACATTTTAAATGATACTTCACCTCCTGCAGAGATATTGTTTTCAGGAGCCACAATGGTTAACAGCCATTATTCAAGCAGGAAATGGTTCCAGGTCTGTATTGCATCATGGGCTTGGTGATAACAAGAAGCTAATTTACCCATATGGGCATGCTGCACTTTAAATCTCTGTTCTGTAGGTATTTAGTATTACATTACAGTCTTGATGAAATCCCACAGGAGGCTGTTCATCCATTGATTAGCACAGGTTTGGGGTCATTAAGACTCTCAAGTGGCTTCTACACAGGTTTATATTGCAATTATTCCAGCATGCAGCACAACTTTGTATCGATTACGATGAACAGTTTTGCAATAAATAATCTAGACAGTGATATTCTATTGATACTATTACTTGGACTGAAGCTACAGTAGTAGGAGTATAGCTCTGTATGAAATTCAACTTTAAAATGGACACTGGGATATAATGGGGCTTTTGGACCACATGGCAAATGCTCATGCACTGTTGGTTGGAAGTCACCTTTTACACAAAGTTTCTTTGATCCTTTTAAAGCTGCTCTTAAATAGATTTCAAGGGATTTTTTGCTCATGTTCCTAAATTCACTAGGTAGTAATATATTAAAAGTTTAGCTTCTAACTATGCAGTAAATCTAAACTGTGTGTCAGTGTGTATAACTCACACCTAGAAAACTCAGGTATGATAAAGAGCATGATTTGAACAAACAGGAGGTATGTGAGTGTTATCTGCTACACAAGAAATGCAACTCTCTTTCTCTCTGTGGACCTTCCCTGTAGCATTGGTTGGAAAATTGAGTTCAAATGACAGTAATCTATCAAGAGAAAATGAATTGCATGGACTGTAGATGTGCCTGCAAACTTTGAATGACACCAATCCTACACCAAATCAAACTTTCACTCCACTTTTCTCTATTGATGCCAAAATGAGGCGGGCAACATGGGAAATACATACAAGTTTGTTCAAAACTTGTTCTCATGTGACATCTCATTGATTACTTGCAGACATGTCTAGAAGACAGTTGGAGTTGAGGAGCAACACTGCAGCAAATTCTACCTTAAGCGAAAAAACATCATTTATTCACAAATGTGTGCTCATCACCGAGTGTAGTGGGAAGAGAGCAGCAGAGAAGTACAACACAACCAACAGGCCCCTCTCACAGCTAAACACGCTGTTCCGCGCACATTGGTGTCCAATCTTCTGTCTCTGCTTTCTGCAGGCTTCTCAGCAGAACAGCCTCAGACTACTTATGATTGGCAGCGCTCTGTATTGGAGGCCATGCTTCAGCGTCTCAAGAAAATGAAACATGTAGAACTGTTGTGTAGTTTCTGACTGTGTTTCAGAAACGTGTGAGGAAACTCAAGCCCTTCTGTCAGTGTGAGCGTAAAAATCAAAAGAACAAAGCACCAACAGCACCTATTGAGATCCATTTCGGGGCCAATCTTTACTCCTTTATTACCAATTCCAGGAGCACAAGTGATGGCACAAAAAACCTTAAAAGTCAAGCATTTCCTAGGATGTCTAGTGAAGCAGAAGAGACGCTACAAAAGCTTTTTAAACTTCTATATTCGCCCCAGAACTGTGACATAAAGGAGCCCAGGCTGGACCACATCCTCCCTGTGAATTGCATCTCAGAGCAGTTTTGTGGAGGCCGCTACCTCACACACACCAAATCAAATCAAGCCTGTCAAATTGAAGCTGCTGGATCCCCGGCCAGTCCCGAGTCTCTGTGTGTGTCGGCTTCCCCTCCCCTCCCAATTCCACCGCGCAGCCAGCCTCTCATCTGCTCTAAGCGCTGTCATTACAACACAGTCAATAAACTGAAAACCCTGTACTCTGCCGTGTTGAGCAACCTGGGGCATACTGATCAGTACCGCGAGTGAAAAGAATGGCTTTAAATTAATTTAGGTTCTTTGTGTCACAGATTGAGGAGGACTGGGTGTTTAATGGTTACAAAAGGCAAGCCCACATGCGTACACATGTCTGGACAGTGTGTCAATAATAATTACTGTCCTTACATGGACGACATCGATGTGAAACTGTAATTATCTGTCAAACTTATCTCAAGGTCACATAGTAGAGGATAATAGTTAACAAATACCAGGAATCAACGTGTCAGGAGAAAAAGCTGCAACATTCATTGAAATTATTGATTCAAGACAGATGAAAAGCAGAACAAACGAGCGTGAATGTAAAGGCAGATCTACTCCGTGATGTCTCCTCTGTTCCATGTTTCATTCAACAGGGCTGCACCAGACCTCTGCAGGCTGCAAACACGCTGGCTGCTGCGTCTCTTTCTCTCTTGTTTTTGTTTTTCCTAACGAGACAAATTGCATACCGGATGCAGAGTTCATAAACTATTCAAAACCTCCACTTGCATTTTCACAACCGTAAGAACAATTGTATTCAATTATTTTTCATCACAAATGGGGGAGATGTATCAACGTGATAAAGAAAACTCTGTTAACAATATACAAAGGCGCTGTAATATAGTTGTACTAGTGAATAACTTAGAGTGCCTTCCAAACTGACATGTCATTTTTCTGTACAGACTTCGACGTCAGAGCAGCACAGTGGTGTAGTGGATCACAGCACGGTGGAGCTGTGCTTGAATCCAGTAAGAAGTGGTAAAGAAATTCTGCATGTTTAAGTTTTTGTTAGTTTCAAAAGGAACAACAGTGATTTAATCTTTATATATGTATTTAAAGAAACATGGGAAATTTGCTGATCACATTTCCTCAGAGACTTCTTTTACTGAGTTGAGTGAACTCCAATCATTTATCATTTCAAGTGTGATGAGCTCATGGCTATAAAATTACATTTTAATTAACAGGAAGTTTGTAAAACTTGCAGTACGTGTGTATATATATTTTCATTAAAGGAGCTATAACTGATATTTTACAACAACAGTGTGTCGACTTTATGGGGCTCTATAACAAGTCTCAGCTCTCTGCTTGGATGTGAACCTCTTCTGGCCTTTTCTGGGCATTAAAGTCATCAAAGTGGTTGAAAGACCGTAGTCCATGCGGAAAAAAGCAAATATGGCTCCACTATCCCAAATCGATGGCAGCCAAAATGTGGCACAGTTGATTTATTTGGTTCATTCTTGGTGGACGTGTGACTGTGCTGTGGACTGTTTGTGCCTCAGATTAGACAAACAAAGGGCACATGTTCACAAGTGATGAAAGTGATGAAAGTATCAGGTGTGGGCCGGTTATGAGCCTCAGCTATTTTACTGTCACCCCTGCTGCACCTGAACAATTGAAAATTGCTTCTTAACACAAGATGGTGGTTCATGATAAAATGCCCTAGTTCACTGCAAACACTAAGTATCTGTAAGACTAAAGCAACATTTAGACAGCGGGTAAATGTAATCAATAAATGAAAGGTTAAATAATGATAGAATGAATAAGTAAGTAAGTCATTCTATTCTAATTCTAGTCTATTCTAATTCATCTTCAGCGTGTGGGGGAAAAGCCAATATATCAGTGAGATGTTTTTGTATGTTAATTTCATGCATGCATATTAAAATATACTCTTCTATTGTTTTCTAGTTTTTAAACAGAGACGCACAGAATAATTTGAATAATACCCCAAGATCATGGTACGAGCAATTCTCCATCCAAACCTAAGTATAACTCTCTAATGTGTAGCAAAACAACTGGTAATGAACCAGCTAACTTACAATATTTACATACTAATTTATGCATTTATGTACACGAACATGCATGTGTTGCTCAAAGCTTATAGCTGCTCAATATTCATCACGCATCCTTTGCTTATTTCCATTTTTGCCTGCATTAATAAACAAATAAACAAGCTTAGTGCTAGTTTTGCATGTGAAGCTGATGAGAGTAACGGCATGAAGCATCACATCCAAGTCGAGTTTGCACAGAGTGCACAGAGGGAGGAGGAGACAGTCAGAGAGAAACAGGGGGATCATCTCTCAGTCAGACCTATTTTCTTAGTGATCTTAACACTTCTTTTTGGGATCACTCTGTCAGCTCTGCTCCAGTTTTTTGATGGAAAAGGAAGGAAAAAAAAACAGCCTTGAAAAATAAATGGCTTTGACTGTGGGACTGATGTATGGGTATTAAAGCCAACTATAGATAGATTCAAAGTGATTAGGTGGATTTCTTTTAATAGCAGTGCACGCCTTCTGTATCAAAGATAAGGAAATACCTCCAATTAAGATTTTTTTAAATGTTCTGCCATTGCAAAATAAAAAATAAAAAAAAAGAACTGTGCAGAGAAAGAGTAGATTGGAGGTTTAGAGCTTTAGAGTGTATAAAGAGGCTTGTGTAACAAAGCAAGCTTAAGTTTGGCTGATGCTTTGACTGATGTTGCTGCTGATAATCTATAAGACTCTAACAGGAATGATCAGCGAACACAAAACTACAGCAGGCGTGGATGTTAACTGAACCTAACAAGAAGATATTGTGGATTTACTCTTGAGGCTAATGGAACTCTTAAAGTGCAGCGAGAGCAACTGATAATAGAGAGAGGGATGTTGTAGGGCAAGAACAACGGGGTCATGCAGGCCTTGTTCTTGGCAGAGGTAAATCTCAAAGGAACAAAATAACAGTCCCAGAAAGTGGAAATTGATTGTATAAAAAGAAAAATCCATCAACAAGGGAAAGTGCAAATTGTGCCAAAGTGGGGCAGGGACGAAATGTGTGGGAAGCCACTGGCTTAGCTGGAAAAATAAAATGTATGCATGCATCTGTTTGAGCACCACTATGAATCCCACCAAGATGTGTCCCGTCAGAACGCTACGTCTTTCCCTTCTGAGGCTGACACACACAGTTGTGCGTCCGATCATTTAAGTCCTCGACTGAGGCAGGTGAGAATAAACAAACAAAAATGAATTATGAACCTGTAACAAGTCGGCTTCATATGCAAGGGTGCTTGTAGGAGGAAATTACTGTTGTTAAATATGAAAAGGTTCAGGGCTGCCGGGTGAGCACAGGGATTGAGATCCGTTTACACAGGTCAGCAAATTATAGAGCTGGTAGCTATCCAGTAAATACACACGACAGCAGGTCAGGGAGTAGCAGTGGCCTGTTTACTTTACGCCGTGACTGGAAGACGAAGTTGGACGAGCATGAAAGAGACAAAACATGTTGAGCTGTTTCACTTTTAAAAACCTCCACAGTCATATTGATAATTTCTCTGGGCTCTTCCCCAATATGTCAAAATAATATAATAAGTTCTAATTTTCTATTGGCAATGCATTCTGCTGAATTTAAGTGTCATCACAAGCTTTGACTCACTGAATGTATCCTACACCTTATTATTTTCAACATACGTTACACGTCACTGTATTGAAAGCAGAGACTCAGGAACCAGGGCATGCCCAGTGGAAGCTGGGTGTCATGAATGTGCAGCCACATGCACTCAGAGTTTACCAAAGAAGTTGAGGATTCGTGCTCGGGGATTATGAGCTCAGTCAGTGAGCCTTTCTCAAAAGATAAAAAAAAAAAAAAAAAACCTTTGCCAAAGTATGCTAATCTATCTCAGGCTCTAGCACAGTAGCGTGCATCAAATATGCATCTTATGGAAACAGTTATGTTACTGATACAGTTTGCCTCTTTTCTGTTTCTTTAAGCAGAGTTTGTCCAGTCTGGAAACAGCATTTTCACCCAGCAGGGTCAGATGAAGTTGGATGAATGTCAGATTGGCTGAACAACACAATCAGCTTCTGTCATAACATGTTAGGCTGCTAATTTTCTTCCCTCTTCCCTTCTTACACCTCAACGCTGCTTTGAGTCTTCATCAGCTTCTTCTATGCATTTCTGAGAATGTGACCTTGTATAATATGAAGGCTTTTTAACAGGGCTGGGTTTGTTACTGGGGAGCATTTGAGTTGGATTAAAGGGTGAAGAATGGAGCTCACCTGTGAAACCTCCCTCCCAAGGCTGCAAGATATGACTGGACATGATCTCATTTTTAAATTCAGCCTTTGTCCTGACATCTGGACTTTTCTCTCAGTGGCTCTTGTGCAGAAACATGCAAAAGGACACTTTGATTGACAGGAAACGTCATATTTCTCTACATCCAGCACTCAGTCACTACTCCGCAGGAAGCAGCCAGCAGGCATCTCAGCTTCATGCAGCGAGACTGCAGCTATGATGAGTGCCCAGCAGTGTTTCTGTGAGGTACAGCAGCTTTAATGAGTAGGCTGAAATATAGAAGTCATGTGCATTTTAGGGGTTGAGAGCAAGTTGAAGAAAGAAGTGTGAGGAAAAGTTTTTTGATATACAGGAGTTTGTCTGAGATGTTTTGTCTCTGGTGCACGGGTTAAAAAACAAATCTGAAGGTATGAGTCCAACAAAAAGTTGCACATAAACCAGAAAAAAGGTAAATTGAAAGGAGGCCTTGTGCTGCAGGAGCAAGACTGTTTTTCAGTGTTTCTGTGACAAAAGTGCAGGAATAAAAGCATCGCGCAACAACTGATATTTGATGAAGACTGTAACTTGTGAAGCTTTTTCCATCAAACTATTTTTAGGACATTATTTTTATTTTTTTATAACAGATGTGGCCCCCAAAGACCAGTGTAAATATTTAGTCCTGTGGTTCACATGTTTTTAGTGGAAGAACTGGCAGGTGAACCGCTTGGTACTGTAATTGCTATTCTCAGTTTGAGCAAAAAGCCCGCTCATTTCAGTTCCAGTGTGCTCTCAGCCCATCTGCCGTGGCCTGGAATGACTGCAGCCCCAACTGACCAGTATCACAATAAGGTGACACTCAGGCATTACCTGCCCTTGCTGACAGACCGTGACAATGGCCATTATCAGCTCTCCTAGCACAGCCTGTGTAGCCAGTCCATTATCTGGAGGAGTAGTTGGCTTTTGTTTGGAAGGAAAAAGGGATTTCAGACACCAGAAAAGACAGGGGGAAGACGCACGGTTTTACACTTTCAATATATCTGGAGTCAGGGGAGAGGTTGTTGCAGTCAAGGCTACATGAGGCACGCAGTTAGTCTCATTTTCTCCAGAGTAGTTACAGATTTGCCTGTCTTTGCTGGGAAATAGCTTAAGTCTGGGCTGTTTTACAAACTCCAACAAACCCATTTAAAGTTTTCTAGTGAAGGATGCTGAGCACTGTGCACTTTCGCTGGAAGGAAGAGGTACCGCTCAAATTAAATTGATTTTACGTGACAAAAAACAAAAGCAAACAGAAGTATGATTAGACGGTGACAATTACATGATAATAACAATTGCAGGTTCATTGTAAATTATATAATGTAGTATAACAAGCAACAAACAGAATCAGTGTTGTTGAAAATTATTGTTCATCAAAGATTAGACACCATACTGGTTGTAAAACCCCTCATCGTATAAAACTGAGAAACGTTGCATCTTACTGCTCGTGCATCCAACATTTTGTTTCCCACAGGAAGAAAGTGTTCTTTCATCATTAAAAAGTCACCCAGTCTTGCCCTTTTTGACTTCACTTTGTGATTGTCTCTTTGATATGTTCTCTAAAAGATATTTCTTTATTGTCATCACTTGTTCAGCCTGAAAACATGAAAGTCTTCGAGTCTGAACCTTAAAGGGCAAGACGGTAAACAAGCCAGTTATTGTGCTGCACATATTTCCCTGCATCTTACCGGAGGCTAGGTTTAGCAGCTTTCTATTAAGCAGTCTTAGAAGGAATAGACCTGGATCAAAGATAAGACCATGTTATCAACTGCTTTTATCTCTCTGAAGGACTTTTGACAGGGAATTCAAGCACAATGCCCAGACTGTCTTTTCTTTCCATCCACAGAGAAAACAAGCTGCACGCTCGCTGTTTGTTTTGCAAATGTCGACGTCTTTTCTGCTTTAAGAAAGCTTCAGTCATTTGTCAGGAAGTACCAATGCTTACTCTCCCAAACTGGAATTTTAACAGCACTACAAGCATGACCTGCATCACAATAAACCTTTATCTCAGTCTGTTCAAAATGAAGTTTCTTTTTACCTAATTCCATTAAAAATGGTAATTTACGTATCTTTTGTGTAAAACTGCACCACGCTGATTGCTGCAAGTACAGTCTCCCAGTTACTAAGCATTTACACAGGTTCAGCTTACTTACTTACTAGAAAAGCCTAATAATCTTAATTTTAAATCATTAAAATATATTTTTTAATTATAGCACCTTTTAAGATTAAAGTCCCTCAGTTTGGCAAATCACAGTGAGGAATTTATAAGATTATTATTCACGATTTCACATGTTTACTTGTGGCAACAATAACCTTAAATGTTCCATTTCCCATGATTGCTGATAACATCAATTCAAAAACCAAAACCGTGCGACAAGAAATGATTTTGAGGGCTTTATATTACAGGCACCTAAATTGCTTCTGCCTCTGGCTATTTCCTGGTAATGAGTATAAATGAATTGAAAAATGTAGATGGACCTGGTCTGCCTGTGGTGAAATTGATTCCACAGTGGCTGACATCTTCATGCTAAAAACAGAGACTGCAGGGAGGCCCGCTCTGCCCACCACACCCAAACTGCTGCACAGTTTCTGGATACTCTTTGGATTGTCAAATGACAAGCATTGTTCCCGTTCACTGCTCCAGTGCCTTCAGGTAGAACTTGTATTCATTGTTTTGCCTCGCTGCCATGTAGCTGACTAATTTCTGAGTCGTGAGCTGGACATAGGCAGTAATTTTCTTCGTATTTCTTAGATGTAGATTTTACTTAGAGAACAGTAATATCCAGAGTGTTTAATCAGAATAAGTAATGTTTCAGTATTTGTTACCAGTGTGTTGAGAAGAGCCATTTCAGATGAGCATGATGCAGTACCCCAGAATGTAGGCCAAATTGGATGTACTCCCGTGAACTACTTACCTCCTAACATTTATTGTCAGTGAACAAAGTCAATTTTCACCCCCATCTGCAGAGATTTGTCTGGCCTTGATCTGACTCTGCATTTATGGTCTTGCACAAGTGAGGATTAGTTTTGGCAGGCCACTCTCACAAATGCTGCATAATTATTGTCATTCAAATACTTCATGTCTGACTTCTAAAGGGGAACCACTGGCTTAACCAGACTGTATGATCTCCCAGACACTGAAGGAGACATTTTAATTAAACAAGAGCGATTAGGATGATTCATGTTAGCAGCAGGATTAATATTCATACTGGTAGTGAGAAAGCAAGCAAAACAGTTTTTATAAAAGGAAGGTTTTTTATGAAACACAGAGTTTAGAGCTTAATGTAAAACAAACGTCAAACAGGTGACATATTTAATGATGGGGACCATCGTCTACTTAAATGGGTAACTATTTCATGTTCATCTCTGACAGTCAGTCATGTTCAATCAGGAACCCCTGTCACTGTGTTGTCAGGCTGATAATCAATCATCTTACTCAGTGGTGTCTTCAAGTTAGTGACCAGCTGGACTAGCATCAGTAACAGCAGTGGTTTCCATCACGTCTGTTCGAGTTTCCTTGAGGAAATCAGGCACAGTTTGTTATGAGAATTACAGAGTTTGGAGTCGACTGACCTTCAAGTCAGTCAGTATAACTTTATTTATCCCTTCAAGGGTAATCGAGTACTGCAGCCTGTCATACAATCAACTGATAGCACCCACACACAGTACATACTCAAAATAAAATAAAATAAAAGCTATCAGTCCAAGGTAAAACATGATTAAAAACAAAATGCTTGTACTGGCGAATGACTTGAACTGCAGTGCATTTTCCCATAGAAGGCATGAAATGTAATTCTCAGTGTTTTTGTCCATGTTGTAATTTAAATTCAGTTAGAATCAGTGAGCATTCAATTGATTTAGTAAGTGATATAAAATCAGTTTTGGTGGAGAATTTCCCTTCATTAACCATATGAAAGGAGAACTTTCTTCTCAGTTTGATCATATACACGAAAGTATCTGAAAAGATAAAAAGGACCCAAAGTAAACTAGTTCAAGACGGCTGTGTTATGAGGTTGCATAGTATAATGCATGCAGGAAAAGAAGCAATCTTAATATATATATGTAGAGAGACGCTATACCTGCACCTGTCTCCTTGTTCTACTTAACCAACTTCTCTCTAGGTTCATACAGTAAGCACGACTGGTCCTCCTGACCCACACTATCTGTGATCAAAATCAGCTACGGAGGGAAAGTAATAGGTGGCGGCTCAAGAGGTTATTTCTAAAAGAACCCTAGACTACTCTACGAGTCCTTGTCCTGAAACACATGACTCACATTGCATTGAAGACCATTGAGGCCACAGGAGAGCTACAGTACACGGACTGTACAACAAACTGCATCCATTTCATTTAAATAAAACCTGCTCAACATGAATAAAGTCGGATTCATTTTATTTTAATTTCTGTAAAAGTAGCAGCAACATGATGTGATATGCTGATGGTGGGTCGTGGTCGATAAGCTAGTGAAGATAACGCTGTAATTTCCTCTGACAAACTTATATGCGCAAATTGAACTGCACCTGTGCTGGATATAAAATAAAAATGATATTACATTACATGCACCACTTTTAATGGCACTAGTTCACCCAACTCTTTGGAGAAAGTGTAGGACGTGCTAAAAGCCGCTTTGAAGTTGTGTGATTTAAGTATGCTTAATGCACATTTACACTTGGCAAGAGGAGTTCTTCAGAACAGAGGTGGGCCCATTATAGATCGTGCATAACAAGAAGGCCCCTCTTAGGTGTTTGACTCCAGATTTTAGTCACTTTCGTGTTCCTCCTTCACTCTAGGGATCACGAGGATGTAGTCAACAGATGACACGAGTGCCAAACTAATTTAAGTGGCTGCTGACGAGCGCAGCTCTCTCCGTAATTCACACAATAAGTGCTAAAGCAGATGCCAAACAGCACATGTTTTATGAAGTACCTGGAAATCTCTTGCTGTAGACTGTGAAGCAAACGTATAAGCGAAACACTCACTTTAATCTAAAGCATACTTGTCTCAAAGCTATTTCCGACTCCTTGCTTTGCACGGAGAAACAAAAGCCCCGAATAAATCTACCCAGTGCTCTCCCTGCCTGCCTGTGCAGTAAACACACACCTCTCAGTGCTCCCTGTGTGCACGAGCCAGGATGGTGGCAGGGAAGAGGGCTTTTCATGCTGAATTTCCTCCAACAACTCAGTCATTGAAAACAATATGTAAAAGCCGGGGGAGTCCGGCTAGACAAAGAGCCGCCGTCTGCAGAGTGGGGCAGGAGGATCCCTCCCTTCAGACCAGTTGATGCAACATGAAAAAAAAAAAAATTCTTCTCTCTGCACGGTGTCAGCGAGGGGAACGGTGTCGTGGGGAGACTTGGATTGAGGACACACACGATTCTATTTCTGGGTGAAATGCTATACGTGAGGCAAACTCGTGATATCTCACGAAGCTTTTTTCAGTGAAGTGAGACAGAAATTTGGTTCTTTTTGGAGCTGGGAGGATAATGAAAAAGGGAAATGGCTTCTGTATTTACTGCGGGGCAGACTAGCCCGTGCTCCCATTCAGCATCGTTTTGAGCATTAGAAACTCAAAAAATGTAGGGCAGACCTCCTTTACAATTCCACCCTCCCTCCCTTCTGCATCTTTTGGGTGAAAATGAGGTATTTAAATAGTGCTCTGATGACTGGTTTTTCCTGAGTATCTCCTCTGCCTCCCCCTTATATAAAGCAGGACTAAATACCTCTGTAAAACTGAGAGACAACAGAAACAATAGCGGCCATCGTTTAAAACAATATTTCTTCTAAATCTCTTGTCAGTCATTTCATATAGTTTCAACAACACACCTACTCAAAGCACACTTTCCTAACACACTCTCTCATGTATCTCAGTCCGACTGGTCCTTCCCTTTTGTTCCATGTGTATCTATCTTGTTTTCCCTTATCAAGCCAGCACCAAATGCCTCTGGCATGAGACAATGGGGAGTGTGATGGGTGGTCGAAACCGCCGCGTTTGGCCCAGCTTCTGTCTCAATTTCAATTCCTTTAAAATGCGACGGCGCTGCATCGTTGCCAAAAAAACCACGCTGGTTATGTTTTTGGGTGCCTCAGAATGCTTGTGCCTTTGGGTGGCGTCCCTCTGCCTCTCACTCTCTCACAGGACTGCAAATGTGGACTGACCTAAATACACTGTTTTCAGAAGCAGTGGCACATTTCCCTCTGATGCATCCTGAGCAACTCGCTGCCAAATTAAATGGTTTACTTCTGAATCCCAGTCGGGACAATGCACAGGTATCTCTCATTGTGAGCCTGTTCTACTGGCTGGAATAGCTTCAAAGTGAAAATACTCTTTGAATTAAATTGTATTTAAAGGTGCATCTGGTGCAACTTTCATATCTCATAGAACACATTAGACCATAATATATGTGGAACCGTTAATTAACATCAGTAACTTCCTGTTAACTGGACCAACTGCTGAGACCTGCAGATTGGAGCCACGGGGACTTTCACATCTCATTCCCTAGCTTCTTTTCCCTTTTAGAACAAACTCTTCTCCCCTATTCCCTCCTTCCCAGCGCCCTCCTCACTGGAATTGCACAACACAAATTTCTGGCTTCCCGGAAACTCACTGACTACTCTGTTTTGAAACCAAATCTCCCTGCCCATTGGAATTTCAAAGCACTCCAGCAATCTTTCTGCTCCCACCACCATCCCCTCTCCGCCACCCCACCATCTTGCATCTCCTCTTGCTTAACGATGGAGGATGGTGCTACAGTATGAGCCAGCGAGCACATTTCATTCTCAAGCCAAAAAAACACATGAAAGAGAAAAATATTTTTGCCGTATTTTGCATGATGATATATTTTGTCCTTACTGTGTTGCTGTTACACTTCTGACCTAGTTAGCTAGCTTATTTCCTTTTGTGACAATAAGATTTTATGTTTTTGACTATGAAGTCATATTTTCAGGCTAGTTTAGTTGATCAGTAACAATCAGAGACAAGTTCATTCATCTTTAGGAGTCATTAATCATTAACACAACAGGAAAATAATAAGGGGGATCAGGGATAAATCAAGGATAGTGTTTGTCTACTCATTCTTCAAACGTGAAAGTATTTTTTTCTTTTAAAAACGTTAGTTTTACTGATTTGTACATGTGTTTTTCATTAAGTGGTAAAGTCTAGATAGACAAAATTAAATTAATGTTGAGGTTTTTTCAATTAAATTCTCATAAAGGTCATTGAAGTATTCTCTCTTTGAATCTGTACATGAATTCGACCTAACATGGCTTTTGTTCTTAGACTTTATTTATGAGAGACATAACAGGTGCATCCTGTTAAAAAGGAGCACATTACATAAAACTAACCAGTGTCCATTAGTTCACTGTTCACATTAGCAACTCTTCCAGATTAGGGTGCATTGACACCATAGCAGCGTTTCTTATCACAGGCAGGACTTACTGTGCACATTCTAACAATAAAAGGGAAACATGCAGTAGATTCATACATTTATTCATTCAACCTGCAATGATACATGACGGTCCAAACAAGGCAGTTCACTTCCTTTTGCATGTCTGCTCAGCTGTGTAGACAGTGCAATAAGAGCAAAGGCAAATACCCAACAACATAAAACTTATAAGACTGCAAAAAAGATTAAATTGAAAATGAATAAAATGGAACATAAAACAAGTATTAAATAAAGAATCAAACAGAAGAGTACAGGATAAAACCAGCTTCAAATAACATCTGAATTCAGCAATATGGGATAAAGACAGAGTTAACGGATAGGTTTAACTTTAGCAGCGTCACACTGTAAGACGAGGACAGAGGTTTTTTTTATCAGCTGATGATGATACTGGTATTTCATCTGGTACATGCAACTTTAGCCTTAGTCTTTTAGCACAGTCTCATCTTTGTGTCCCCATCAAACTTAAGGGATGCTAGAACCTAATTACAGTTGTGTTTTCAGACCATAACACTCAAAACTACTCTACCAATGTTTAAAGGCTTTACAAAAAATGCATGGGTTGACAGACCAGTTAACACGCAGGGAAGGTTAGGGCTGCATTCTTATAGTTAAGTTCAGTAATAATCATGTATGCTGTAAGCTCCACAGTTCAAGACTCCTTCTAGCTTCCTAGTGAACAATTCCACCCAGAACTTAGTAACTCAATGGTCTAAAGATTTCTGTATCTCCAGTCAGTCAGAGCTGATTTACGACCTTGCCAGTGTTCCTCATCTACCTCAGCTGATTTCTGCTATGCATAGATTTTAGAATTCATGTACAATAGCAAAAGCTATAATGATTAAACAAACCCATCCTCCACATACTGAGTGATTAATGGCTACTGTCAGTAATGGTGCAACATTAGTGCAGCCATTTAGGAGGAGCTTGTGTTCTGTAAGAGCTCTGGAGACAGGATGGGACATAACATGTTTTGCTCCCCAATGCTAATATCAAAATTATTTAGTATTTCCATCAAATAAACTTGTTTAAATAGCTCTTGTACTATACAGAGCCATAAAGACTACACTTATACCACACAATTTCATAATTTCAAGAGGAGCACAATGTTTCCTTAGTGGACTCACGAAAAGTTTATCTCGTCTCCTTTAACCTCTCTATCTGCTATCTACACACACACACACACACACACACGCGCGCATGCACGCACACGCACGGTGCTGCCTCATTAAGTTAGCCAAACAGTAGTCCTAAGGAAGAAAGGTGGACTGGGTCTGTAGAGTTTCTGCCATTTATAAACTACTTCCCCAAATTAGCCAGGTCCCCTGTGAGGAGGGTTGGGAAACATGCCACTGAAAATTAACATGTCGATCGAGAAGCAACCCGACTCACTGCTTTGAAAAGAAAGAAACGCATACAGTTGAAGGTTGTTCTGTTCTGTTTTCCATGAGCACAACATTATAATAGCCTCTTGTCCACAGTTGCCCTCAGATAAAACAGAATGATGCAAGCTGGTGATCATCATTTACTTGCATGAAGCTGGATTTGGGTTGACTTGTTAATACTTCTTTAAACTCTAGTAGATTTCTTTGGCCACAGGGCTTGCACTGTATTTATTAGCAATCACCTCAGACCTCATGCATAAAAAACTAACATTTACCCAACACAACTATACAGCAACACAAACAGAGAACAATCAATAAGCAATAGTGTTGAGTGCAAAATAATTCAACTACAAAAGCCCCTGACAAAGAAGCAGTGCCTGTGAAAGTTTGTTGTCTTCTCTTTTAGTTATGATTGTGGACAGTTTAATTAATGCCATGCATTTCTGTGTACACAAGCAACCTCAGGGGACCATGCAGATACTTTCTATGGGTAAATGGCCACATCACAGTTGCTCTGTATTCAATTAATCAGAGTGAGGGAACCACAGAGAGGCTTGTGCAAACAAAAAATTCATCAATGATTTCAAGTCTAATAAGGCTGCAGACAAATCACTGTCCTACAGTATTACAGCACACCTCCACTGACTTACAGTTGGCTGTTTATCTTCATATTTATGATAAATCAGTGAAATTCCCCTCCACAGCTCAAATTTGCATTCAGGTAGAAACAAGATTTGTGCGCATACACGAATTTCGAAAAGGAATTCATTTTATCCAGAGAGCCACAGTCATTAATATTGACTGATGGGGGCCTCTCAGCTTCTAACTATCCATTTTGTTTTAGTCACTTAACACCACTCTGTGTGTGAAGCGGCAGAGTCCATCGACATGTGTTCCATGTATGAGCTGTGAGTAGGCAGGTTAACAGAAAGCCTTTTAGGAAAATATGCTGCTTAATTAGCTCATCCAAAAATAGCATCCCAGAGTGACACTAACTCCACCGCCACTATCATCTCGGTATTTACTGGAACTAAAGCAAATTGCCACTCTGGGAGAAGTTTCAAAGAAGCACAAATAATATACCTAGTCTTACAAACTCATCTGCTACTGCAGGTTGTATCAACAGTAATGAACCAATAAAAGATTCTGTGTTCACCTGTACTGTGTGCAGTATCACTGCACTCTCCAATCACTTCATCAGGTGCAGTAAATTTCTGGCTTTTGAAATCAACTTTCTAGCCTGTTGTCGACCCAAATCTCACTGCTGCCCATTGGGATTTTCTATCCTCCCTCCCACCCCCGCCTGCCTTCTTACATTTTCAGCTGCTGCAGTGCATCGTGTTGCTCCGAGTCAGTGAATGGCAGCGCAACACAGTTTGTTCTCTAGATGAAAATTGCAAAGCATCATTAAAACAATATTATTTTGCACAGTGACACACAGTATCAGCTCTTCACTTGAGAATTGCTGTTGAACTTCTCCTCTAATTAGCTCACTTGTATTTACTGTGATAGTTTGAGGATGTGACTGACTACTGAGTCACTTACAGGCCACCAGAAGCTTTGTTATTAATAGGGATGGATACAGCTTAAGCTACTGTCACTATACTGTCAGCAGATTTTGTTTTAAGTGAATACTGAAGAGCTGCCCTAGATTAAAGCACCTACACTCCTCCTACTGCAAATGGATAAAATAAATGTCCCAGGAAGGATTTATTATGTTACTTTCAAGGATCAAGGAACTTTATTTGTGATTTTTTTTAATCAAAAAGTGTTCTCTGATTGCTGATCCAAACTCTTTCACAGAGCCTGACATTAAACCACTAATATCTACTTTATCACTGATGTTAAGTGACTCTCTTTGTGCTGGATACAGTGGCATGACAAAGTATGTGAACCTTATGGAATTCATGGTTTTCTGCATTAATTTGTCATAAAATGTGATCTGTTCTTTGTCAAAGTCAAGAGTATTAACAAATATAATGTGCTTAAAGTAATAACACTATAAAATCTGTTCTTTCATGTCTCAACATCATCACTGCAAGCTGGCAAGGCCCTGATGCGGCAAAGCAGGCCCAAATCATGATGTTTCCTCCACTAGTTTATGTAGTTTATGATTATGTTTATAGTTTACGATTAGGATGGTGTTTTCATGATGATATGCTGTGTTTTACACCAGATGTAGTGCTGTGAGGTACTTTCCAAAAGGTCAATCTTTGTTTCGTCAGTCCACAAAACATTTTGTCAATACTGCTGTGGAGTGTCGATGTGCTCTTTGGTAAACTTCAGGTGTTCAGCAATAGTTCTTTGTAGTAAACAGCAGCTTCCTCCGTGGTGTCCTACCATAGACACCCTGCATGTTTTATCCACTGTACACTCATGAACACAAATGTTAGCCAGTTCCAATGATGCTTTCAAATCTTTGGCTGTCACTCAAGTTGTTTCTTTACCTCATTAATAGGTGTTTGTCGTGATCTTGTGGTCATTTTGACGGGCTGCCCACTTCTTGTTAGAGTAGTCACAGGCCCACAGTGTCTCCATTTAGATTGTTTGTCTAACTGTAGACTGGTAAATTTCTAAAGTCTTTGACATCTCTTTGTAACCCTTTCCAGCTTTTTGTAAATCAACAATCCTTGATCGTAGATCCTCTGAAAGGTCTTTTTGGCTAATTTAAAAGGTTTGAGTAAGTATGGTAACACCTGACTCCAATTAGCTTTTTTGAGGTCATGAATTCTTTTTCCACTATCATTATGAGGTTTATATGGTTGTTCTTAATAAAGACATGAAGAATCTGAATTATTATTTTAGACACATTGTATTTATTAATACTTTTGATTCAGATAAAAATCTGATGACATTTTATGACAAATTAAAGCAGAAAACCATGAAATTCCAAAAGGTTCACACAGTTCTTCTTTTCACTGTAGGTCACAGCAGGAAATAAAGTTTTCATGGGTTTCATCTCGCATGTCCAAAGCTGTGCTTCAGACTATAAGGCATTATGGTGAGCCATGGATGATGATGCACTCTAGTGCCGTGTCCCCACCCCCACCTGTCCTCACTCTGGGGGTGGCTTACATAAAAACAAACCTGAGGAGTGATCACAAGCTGTGTCACTCCCCTGTGTTTTCTGTGTAAAGTAGTATTTGGAGAGACATAAAACCCAACTCTGCACATTATATAACAACATCTCTTGAACCTTATAGGATAGCTGCTTTTAAGGACATGTGCTGAATGCTTTTGCTAATAACGCTCGCTTTCTGTTTTGCTCAGTGTGAAGTGGTAAAGTGGACAGGTTTCTTTAGCCATTAGGTTTTTGAAAGCCTAAACGTGTATTAAATTGTCTCCCAGTTGATTTCTTGATTGTGGTAATAATGTGGCAATCATTCTCTTCCTCTCTGTTGCACATCCCACCCACATGGGACTCTGAACAAGATCAATCTGATGCAAATGCTGTTAAATTCAGGTCTGTTTTGCACTCATCGTTCCTATGTGAAAGCTGCTGATGATCCTTTGTCTCACATTTAACCTGACCTCAGTCTTATATAGCAATGATACAGCATACACTTCTATACCTTCCTAGCTACAGGGGCTGAAATGACCTCCAGCATGAATGTATAACGCACGGTTAGCCCCAGCACCACCTCTGATCTAATGGCCCCATAGGGAGCAGCTTTCCTCTTCCACTTCATGTTTCCCATTTGGTGCTTACAACCCTGATGGGGATGTTTAAGGATGGGAAGCCCTAACGCCCCTATTTGTTTTCCTGTAGGTAATCGATGGCAGACTCAGGGTTACAGCTAATGTGATTTATGTGTCCTATTTCCACTGTTATGCTTCATGTACACATTGTCTTCGTGATGTAAATTCCCCAGTCTCTTCACAACTTGCTGATACTGAATCTCAGCTGCCGAACCCAAGCAATCAATCCACGTTTGTGTCCACTGCCCCTTTTTTTTTTTTACACCTACAAATCATGACATGTTCAGTGTAGTGATACTGAAATTTGATTCCTTCAGAGACAAATATGGAAACATTTAACCTCCATTTCTTGTAGGTTTTTTCTGTCAAAACACATCTAATGGTAATTTTAATTGTCAGTTTTTTTTTGGTTTGGATTTAATGTAGCACATAGCACAGTGAAATTAATCATGCTTTTCTCTTGACTCTTAAGTAAATCATCTGCAGTCTAAACACAAAGGAAATCAAATCAGCCTATTCATTTAATGATGCATGCCCCTGTAATTATTCCACTACCTGCAGCACTTGGTGCACATTAATATCTCAGCACAGCCTTACACTGGTAAATATCAGAGTGTTAAACATAGCTAGTCTTGGAAAAGTGTGCACGGTGTTTTTAAGTTGTACAAGAAAATGTTTTTTCATGCCATCAAATTGCCTCTGGTAAAAAGCTATGTAGACATTTGACTTGTTGCACAAAAAAAAAAAAAAAAAAAAACTAACTAAAAAACAAAACAAAAAAAAAACACAAAGATTGTCTGTTGACAGTAAACAAGAAAACAGGAAAAAGATTTGGTCACAGAGGTGCTGTAAACAGCGAGCACAAAGGGGAAATGAAGAATAGACTACTGATTGAACCAGCAATTGCAATCAGCCTAAAGGAGCGGCTGCACTCGAAAGCCTAAATTTTCTACTACGGTTGTAAAGTGTATTTTGTTTTTCTGCTGTTACAGTGTTTCAGAAACATATTTTATGTGTGATTTGAGCTGAGTTCGAGGTGTGGCTCGCAGTGGTGAATTCCTCCCATGATATCTTTTCTGACAAGAAGAGAAAACATGTTGCTCAAGCTGCTGCACTTGGTTGTCAAGGGAACATTTTCTGAAAATGGAGTGTGTTATGCTCTGAGAAAGCATGCTCAAATATTTGCATAAATCCAAATACCACATTTAAATGGGAAGCGATTGAATTGAGCATTTTATTGTTCAAAACAGAACCACTTTCACAACAACTCTAAAAAAAGGCATGACAATAAAATAAAAAATAAAATAAAAAAAAGCCACAGCGCAGTTACTCCCAAGGCTTCCTTGCTTTCCAGTCCTCTGATTGTTTTTTGTCGATGCTTTATGTTTTAGAGAACGTCGCTCGTGTTTTATCGTCTGCTATCTGTTGTGTGCTTGCCCTCATGGAGCTGAACAGTGATGATGCAGTGTCCCCCTCCAGGAGCCAAGGACAGTCTTCTGTAGGAGGCTGAGCAGAGCTTGATGGACGGAACAGAGAGGGCAGCGGAGGACAGCCTAGACACCTTGTGTGCTTTTACTGACTAAAATTTCATAAATCATAACATACAGCTCTGCGTTGGTATAACAGTATAAGTACATTGATCAGGACTGAGTACATTGACACCATCTGCATAAATCAGCAACAAGGACTTGAAAAAGACAATGCAATGATAGTGAAAGAAGACAAATGAAGACATTCAACAGATGTGCTTCAGTGACCAAAGCAAGATAAAATCTCACAGAGTCTGTGAGATTTGAGTGGTCACCGCGTCGTTCGCTTGTACAGAAAAGAAACCCACTCATTTCCACGTGTAATTCAGGTGCTGAGCCGATGCCGTCACCCAGAGTGACTTTGTGCAAACGAGTCAGCAGGTAGCGCTTCAGCGTGTGACTCAAGGACACGTGGCTGTTAACGAGGATGAGACCTGCGACCCTTCATTGCGTCGATTTTTCTAATGACCAGGCCACCTTCTCTAACAATCCGTTTAATGTGTTGCAGTAATGTTTTTAGCTCCAGTTGGCGTAAAATTGAAGCCCGCCATGTGTTTTATAACAACTGCCAAAATGTTGTGGAAGGAACACCAACTTTACAATTTGCAAAGGAGAATAGAATCCATCACTGCACTTGTCGTGGCTCAATTATGGTCAATAAATCCAGAGGAAATAGTCAATAAGAAGGCATCTTGGTGAAAGGCAAACCACTAATTCACTTGACTTCATTTGTCAGACATGAAGCCTCCATATGGTTCCATGATAAAGGCGTGATAGAGCTCATAAACAGTCATGATGGCAGCTGTAAGCCGAATCACAGCTGGTAAATCTGTAACCGTATCCGTTCATGGCTGTAAAAATCTGCACAATTGATTGCGATTCTGTTCAGTTGTCATTACACAGTGGAATGAAAAGTGCAACCACAGTGCATAGAAAACCAATACTGTATTTTTGACTCTTCAATAACTGCAATTCATGAAGTGAGCGGTAAATGGCTTCATACTGTCGTAATGAAAGCAGTTTGGTTCCTCTGAGGAAGGATTATCACTAATTGGCCCAGCTGGATAAACAGAGCTAGTGCTGGTTAGCATAGAGCATGGAAGAGCCAACGCACCGACGCTTTCCTACCTTTTTACATTTTTGCATATGTATTATCTCCCAGTCAGGTATTATTACATCGCAGAGGATAAAAATGTTCCCTTGACATTTAGTTCCACCCTGCACATCCTCTGCTCTCCTGCTTTTTTTCTCCCTCTCATCATGTCACTCCTCATCTCGTTTCCCCCTTCTCAGCCCCACATCTCTGCCTCCCCCTCTATCTCCCCTTACCCCTCATGTCTTTTGGTCTCTGGCCCCATCTCAGTCTCCTGATTCACTGCTCTGTCAGTAGATCAATAGAAAGGCTCTCTGTCAGGAGGAGCCACTGCCACACCTCACCCCCCTCTCTCCCTTCCTTCTTTTTCCCCCCCTATGTCTCCCCCGACTGCAGACGCACAGCCTGCATGGGATCTGGCTTCATACATCTCAACGACGTATGTGGAGAGCATCTTCTTTCCTCTCGTTTTGTCTCCCACCCCTTTTTTTCTCCTCTCAAGATCACTTTTCATCCTTTCACCTTAAACTTAATGGGGAGAGGAAAATGCACAGCACCTCAATAGTCCTCTCAAGGAAGAAAGAAAACCAGGGCTTCTGCTCGGCGCCCAAAGGAGAAACAGCCCAAAAAAATAGGATATCAGCACAAGACACAATGTGTAAAGAAAAGAGGGAGAGAGAGAAAAAAAAAGAGAGAAGTTGTGCATTCAGCTGAGCTGCAAAAGGCTGGCTCGTCTTCCCTCCCCCCCCTACCCCGCCTTTCTCCACCCCCTGGAAAAGTGTTCTGTCTCTCTCTCCCTACCTCTTTTCCCTCTCGCTCTCTCTGCAGCTGTGGTCTGCTGAGCGTCACCTCCACACAGCAAGTGCCTTTACTTGAGCAGAAGAGGGAGAAAGAAGAGGAGGGTAGCTGCAAGCGAGACAGAAAAATATCCCAGGAGTGTGTCTGAACAGAGGAGAGGAGCACCAGCTCGGCTCTCTCTGACTTTGCCGAGAGAACTGAAAAGTGCACAGAGACAGAGGCGGGCGGCATTGGAGTATCACAGCGCTGGTGGTGCTGGCAGAGCACGTTGAGTGGAGACAGGGGAATCCACTGGCGGTGTTGATCCTGGTGTCCCTGGCAAAAGCTGCTTGAGCAGGAGACAGAAAACGGCGCAGCAGCCAGGATCTCACCAGGGGGGCTGCATTTTACAGAGACAACGAAGCGTGGAGACAGCTGAAACCTGTGCACACACACACACACACACACACAGAGGAACACACGGGGAAACACACATGCACACAGCTGTGAGGGGACGAACAGCCAGACACACGCTGCATTCAAAAGATCTACTACAACACTGCTTTTCAAACTTACAGACTGAAAAACAGGAGAGCAAGATTTCATTTTTTGGTCCGTGGATGGTGGATGACAGAGAGGAAAACTTCTGGAGAGGAAATGTTCTTTTAATCAGGACTCACTGCAGAGATTTTTCCACTAACTTTACTTTGGAGTTTGGGGTTTAAAGCCTCTATCTAAGCACAACACCAAATAACCTCTATTCTTAGAATTGCAGAAATCGAGAGCAGTCTTTAAGATGCCTCCTCGTGATTCAGTCTGAACTGTAAGTGGATTACGATGCCAGTACTCTGGGATTTCTTTTTTGCTTGGTAAAAAAAAAAAGAAAAGAAAAGAAAAAATAAATCAACCCATGACTGGTGGATTTACATCTGTCAGAGAAGGAGAGGATCTTATGCGTTTTCTCCTCTCTTCTCCTGTGGATTACAGATGGGCTTTGTGATCTCCCAGTGCAGTCTCATGGATGATCGCTCGCTGCCAGTCATTTGGATAAAGTACAAAGAGGGACACAAGTGAGTATTCAGCTGGATTTTTATCTCTGAGGCTTAAGCTCGTATGAAAACGAGGTGCCGAGAGTGAATCTGTAATGAGAGCACGTTGCAGCAGCTTTTTATTTTTCTCCTGGAACTCACTGGTTAAACTCTTGTGTTTAGTGAATTATTATCAGGGTGTGAAAGGTAGACATCCCCAGATGTATTAATATTTACACACGTGAAGCTGCATGTTTACAGACCATTTGCAAATGAACATGATTTACTAAGTGAAGGGTGCTGTTTACCCGGCAGGTGGCTTGGGCACAAGTGGAGATTGATTGAAGAGATCTGCGTGAATCCTATTAATGCATTGTGGATTCTGGCCAAGGCAGAAGCAATGGAGGGGAACACCGCTGTCTAGCAGCACTATCTGATCTGCCTCCTCACTGGACAAACTGAGGACCCTCTGCACTCCCTCTTCAACAACACTCCTCCCCCTCTCGCCCAGGCAAGGATGGTACCCCCACCTCCCACCAACAAGCCCCACGTATGCCTGTCCACCATCCTGATCATGAGCAGCATGGCACTGATTGATGCCTACCTGGTGGAGCAGAACCACGGACCACGGAAGATTGGCGTCTGCATCATGGTGATGGTGGGAGACATCTGCTTCCTAATAGTCTTGCGTTACGTTGCAGTGTGGGTGGGCGCTGAGGTGCGCACAGCTAAGCGAGGCTATGCCATGATCCTCTGGTTTCTTTACATCTTTGTGCTGGAGATCAAAGTCTACTTTGTGTATCAAAACTACAAAGCAGACAGAAAGAGCTTGGACGCTCTCGCAAGGAAGGCGCTGACACTGCTGCTGTCCATCTGCATCCCGGTGCTGTTTGTGGTGCTGGTTGCCATTGACCACATGGAGTATGTTCGCGCCTTCAAGAAGCGCGAGGAGATCCGGAACCGTCTCTTCTGGGTGGTGGTAGACTTACTGGACATACTCGACATCCAAGCCAACTTGTGGGAGCCCCAAAAGAAAGGGCTCCCTCTGTGGGCGGAAGGCTTGATGTTCTTCTACTGCTACATCCTCCTGCTCGTGCTGCCCTGCGTGTCCTTGAGCGAGATCAGCATGCAGGGCATCAACATTGTGCCCCACAAGATGCTCCTGTACCCCATCCTCAGCCTGGTGACCATCAACGTCATCACGCTCTTCATCCGCGGGGGGAACATGATTTTGTACAGGGATGCCAGGGTATCTGGAATCCTCATAGGAAAGAACATCCTGGCCATCATCCTAAAGACCTGCAGCTTCGTGCAGTACAGGAGACAGTTGCAGAACGCTCCTCCTGCCTTCGGGGTTGAGCTGCAGAAAAACTCGGTGGCCCACGCTCGCCCTAGCCCAACTCCTCCTCAAGTGGTCATGCAGGACCAGACGCCCCTCCCCGAGGTGACGACGTGTGAACACACATGACAGAATGGTGTAGTGAATCCTTAAAATGTCAATATGAATACAAATGACCCTCAGGACGCTGGCAGGGCACAATTCTCCACACCTTTTAGGGCACGTGAACACGCCGGAGACCACAGTCTCCGCTGATGCTTAATGGCACACAGGACACTGCAGACACTTGGAGAGGATAGAGCAGTGCTGTATCCAAAGCTGTCATGGTGCGAGTTCAATATCACTTGTGAGTTTGTCAAAGCATTTCCTTGAGTGAATTCAGTTAACTGTGTATTTTTTCTAATTGTATAAAAGAAAAGAAGGCAATTACTGCAAGATTAGATGATATATTTTTGAATTGTGTGTGTTGCATTCTAATCTTAAACCTAAAGGGTCTGTGTGCTGTGGTGTGTATATCTGTTGCTCGAATGTTCTTAGTAGTTGAGGGCCTTCACATGACAAAGTCAGAGGGAGCAACCTATCAAAGTAATGAGGATGAACATAATAGTTAAAGGTTTCTCTTGAAAGAAGTGTGTTTTTCTATATGATTCTTTGATAAAGTATTGTGTACAAGATCAAGGCTTTTCTGCTCTTTCACTGGCTGTGCAATCTCATCACTAAATCCTTCAAAAGTTATCGGACCAATTAAGTATATATCACTTTTTAATTGAAATTCAGCAAATGTCCTTTAATTAACCTGGGTTCAAAAGAAGACAGACAATGATTTTTTTTTTCTCACCGTGCTTCTATCTACAATTAGAGACTACGTAATTGCTGAAGTGGTGCCTTTGAAATGTCATTCATCTTGAGTGAGATCATTACATTCCAGGCTGCTGATTTTGAGCAAGGAGAGGAACATTTGAAATAAATTCTCTGTGCAGTTGTGAACACTTTGATTACCGCAAAGGGTCCTTACGGTGCTGGTGTGCCATGTGACACAATACAAAGCCAAAGGGGGCAACGCTGCAGATGGATAAATGATTCCCGAATAAGGAAAAACCTGTTTAAAATCCTCCCCAGGCCTCAGCAGCGGCAGCAGATCTTTGTAAGCGCTGTCATTCTGTTCCTAACACAAAAGGACAAAATGGATACTTTGGTCCAGTGATGTGAATCCAAAAAAAAAAATCAGCCAAGAAAACGTCATATCTTCTTATAGGAGAAATCTCTTTCTTACAAAAGCAGTTTTCTTTCTCTCCATCATTACCAGTTGAGTCAGACCTAGAGTTTTTTTTTTTTTTTATTCACTGACAGACACATTTTAATATTTTGCTTGAAAACTCAATGAATAAAGCAGAAGAAAATATCACTAAGGAGTAGAGTGTATTTTAAGGAGGGTGCTGGGTAGGGTCATTGCTAAAATATGCAAAACTGAACAATGAAGTCGGGGTGTATGATATGGTGCATTGTAAAAAAGGAATAACCAACACTGACACATGTGCCACTTTTACAATACGCGCCTTCTCTTCTACTTTTCTTTGCATAATCTCTTTTTCACCAGTGACTGCTTGTGTTATTTAAAGCCCACTGGGCGTCCATCTTTGGTAAAACCCTGAGAGTGCAGAAGCTGGTCCAACATTTTCATCTGTGCGAGGCACAGCTACACGAAGATGACAACCTTCGATGGCACAAACCAGACTATCACATTAAGTCTGCTGCAGCCAGCATTATTTGCTGGTGTAGTTGGCTTGTAAAGTTACAACATCAGCAATTTGGACTCTATAATATACTATTGGATTGTATTGTTTTTGCAGCCATGAAAGCAAAACATTCATCCTTTAGAGTCCTAGTGAATGTGCTGAACGATGAATTCCATTAGAGTGAGGAACAGCGTTTTTGCTGAAATTGGCTGCATTGCAGCTTTGGTTGTATTTTCGACAGTGAACAAATTCTGATAAAAAAAAAAAAATCACTCTAGTGCAGTTTGCCAGAAATACAAGTTTTCACACAAACCCTTTCAGTAGGAGCATCAGTAAACTGACCTTAATCTTGTTAATCTTTACTGTGCATGTCTTTGCAGATTCATTGGTTAATCAGACTTTCATTCCATTTCGTTCTCTCCTAAGTTATCTTTAAAAAACCAGAGACTTTTTACAATAAGCTGTTCATAAGGAAGCAATCACGGCAAACGGCTGAACATAAACATAAATATTTATTATGTAAAACAGCTGCTTTCCATGAGTACATGGTTGAACAGACATACAAAACAAATGACACTGCAGTCGTGTTTGAAGTATGTATGGGTGGTTTGCCATGAGTGTAACCAGATGATGCACTACAGTCACACACCAAAACCAGATGGCTGGAGAAGTGATAATGAGCTCATTTTGGCACAATCCAAAAGCCTTTAGTCTCTGTGCGGCAAGTTGATTCTTTAGTCTGTTAAATCAAACATTAGCACAAATCTCTGATCAGGCTCTGCACTGTTTCTATTACTCCTCTATTACTGTAACTGATGTTTACATTTGGCAAAAATGTATGAAATCACAGCAGCGCTCATCAACATTTAGTTAATCTACTTTTAGTATCCACCAGCCAGTTCCTAAAAGTATGTTTCTTTCATGTACAAATTGTTTTAAGAACAGAAAGATGATCTCTTCTGGTGGCTTTAATTGTGCCTCTGTGCATTCTCCCAGTCCAGCATTGCTGCACCCTCCCACCGCTCTGCATGTCACCCATCCCACACTACCAAACGCTGAACGAATGTTGCATTCATCCAGATGACCGTGTTTTTTGTTTTGTTTTTCACTCTCAAATGTTAATAAACCGGGATGGTTCTTGGATGCACCTCCACACTTAACACATTAACACTGACAAAGTGGCCTGTGCCAAGCAAGCAAGACAAACGGCTGCAGTAAATCCACAGCTCGACCTTCGGCAGTCTTGGATGGTAACAGAGCCGGGAAACAAATGTATATTTCATGTAATGCATGTTAGAGCGTGAGGAGCACAAACCAGTCCAGAAAATTAATGCTCATCACGTATTGATTCTCTTGTCTAAAGTGTAACTGATGTTAGCTTTCTTACCACTAATAAAGGCAGGCTTCTTTTAGATGAAACAGAAACATGTGAGGCTGCTGCACTCGGTGTCTGTAAAGTGTCTCTTTAATGCTCTAACTTATAGCTCTGTGCATTGAACAGCAGACTGATCAGTTCACATGATGATGAATGCTTTCATTTCAATTTTAGATGATGTGCAAATGATCAAAGCAAAGAAAGGTCAGAAACTTATTCTGCTGAGTTCGAGACTCATCAGATTTCTACTAAACATACTATATGTACTCAGATTTCTAATAAGGGCGTGTCAGCTCTGGGCGACATTTAACATCCTTGAACAACTTTGCTGAACAATTATCTATCTCCCAGTCAAAGCACTTGTGCAACTTCTCTCAATCACCAAATTACCACCAGTGTAATTACAAAACTATTTCCTCCCTTCTAGCTCTCAGACATTCATTTATGCATTTTATGAGAGTGCGTCTAATGCGCAGCACAGTTGCTATTTGCGGCACCCCTGTTACAAGGAAGGTTTTACTATCTTGCTCATGCACAGTTCAGTGAGGATTAACAGCAGCTGTGGAGTGTGAATCCGATGGCGGATCAAGCCTGTGACTCGCAGCTACAGTGTGATCACTCTAATAAATCAGGTCACTCTGCTGGTCCGCCAGCAAGTTTCAGTTGACCCAACAGGGAACACAGGTGTCAGAGATGAGGGCTGTTTGCTCCGAGCACTGTGCAGTGTTGAATGTAAATGTGAGTTAGCATTTAAATCTGAGCAATTCTGCAAGATTTCTATTGGACTGTGTTGACCTATAAAAGTTAAACTACAAAATATTCAGATGGTTCATGTCTCTGTGTTGCTTACAGGCACCCAAAAGAAAAAGTCGTTGCATTAATTCCTTAATTCAAAAATAATTTACAGAGTAAAAACACCATAAATAAACAGTGTTAAAGAGGGTTTCCAATCTTTTTCCCTGGGTTCTTTGTTAAAGCAGGGAAAAGAAACATTTCACCTTGTGGCAGGAAGCATATTGTCAGTTCCACCCCCTGCAGTTGGTCAAGTTCGCTCTACAACACCTGTCACTCATTGTGACGAGCTGTCCGCCTTGAAACAGCATCTATTCCAATGCTGAAGGAACTGCCACGGAAAAAGACACCACAGGCATCAATGAAACAGATGATGAGTGAAGCGAAATTTGAAAAGAAGCAGCAGCAGTTTCTTACCTATACCCACCATTGTTGCCGCAGTGTCCCTGTGCTGAGTGGCCACAAACCAGCCCGCGGCAAATGGATTTCCACCCAAAATATCCAGGTTTTCATTGAAATCCAAACAGAGATGGTGCATTAGTGTTGCTTTAGCTGAGCTGGTGCCTCAGTGGCTGCTATCTACTGGAGTTTTATTAGAGAAAATTCTCTCATGTGTGTGGTTGTGTTGGTAGCTGTTACTTAATAAAATCTAAGGGCCCGTACTGGAGTGACTGTGGTATTCTTCATTCCAATGGGGCAAATGTGGTGATATAATTTTTCCACAGCATGCCGCTGGCCTAACAGCAGCTATAGCCAGGCAATAGTGATTCATTGCTGGTTGGGAGATATTCTCACCTGGGGTCTTAGAGGTTAAATGGAGCCTCACAGAGGAGGTGGCATCTCCCTTACAATGAATTCTGGACCAGTCTAGGTAAGAAAAATTGATACCATTGGTTAAAATGTTACAGTTCTTCATTACACCTAGAAAGCTGAGCGTTAAAAAAACATTAAAATGCTGTTTTCCAGTGGAAACGGAAACATTTTGAAAGCTGTTACTTGTTTAAAATGTGGATTTGTATTTGACAGGACATCAACTGATCTGCAGGCAGAGCTGCTCCCTGCATGAATATAACTAGTAAGAAAACACCTTAGATCAAACTTCTGAACTATCCCTTTAAAACAGAAGGAAAACCTAATTACACGTGTTAACACACTGAATGAATCTCCATCTAATAACCCTGCAGTCATTTAAAAATGTCAGCAAATATTTTGCTGACAGACATGTTTGTCATTCCAAGTGTGTGGTCCATGGCTGTGTCTCGATGTATGGGCCTGTACTGCATGTAAATGTAAACCTCTTTTCATAAGCAAAACATTTTGACAGAAGGAAAAAACACACGTTTAGGAGCTTTTGTTGCAGGGTCCTGGTGATAGGACACTTGAATGGAACAGAACCACTGTTAGTGGTAGTAGTAGTAACATCTGTGTCTTTTTGCTGTGCTAATTGTGTTACGCTAAAGGTCTTTACACATCAGGAACGATGCCAATAAACAAAACAACAAGAGGGAACATTTCCGAGGTGAATTAAAAGCACCACACATATTCACATCAAACATGACATGAATAAAATGTAGGTGTTTTCCATCCTGACACGAAGGAGGCAACATGGAGAGTTTCACTGCTTGGTGCAGGAGCTTAAGCTGTACCACGGTCACTTTCAAGCAGAGAGCAATTTCAGGGAGACAAAAGGCCCCGAGCAGCACCTTGCACTGTGCAGCATTTGCTGAAGGAAAGTTGATCAGACATGCCGTTCGCAATGCTGAATGCTTTTAAGTGAGATTCCAACATGCTGCATGGTGACCGGTCAGAGACAATCCTGTCACTGCCAAAAGTTCATGAAAGCAAACTAAAATATATACAAAATAACTGAATTAACTGAATCTTTGCTCCTACAAGAGCAGCCAAAGCTACAATTCACAGGTGAACAAGTGTCGTTAATCTCACTTTGTTGCTCACCATTGAATAAACTGTGGAGTTTATTATTTATATTGGGAGTAAATGGGTAAAGAAAGAAGTGATTTTGGACACAGCCCTGCATCTGTGTTTACTTCTTCTCTGCCATGTCAAAATGTCTGCTGTGACAAAGCCCTCCAATTACCGAGCCTTCAGGGCTATGCTGTTCTTAGACACCTTCTTTTATTTACACATACACAAGGACTTATCCCACGGCTCTCACTGAACTCCACCAAAGTTTCAGATAAGCTAAGCACAGGTTGTTTGTCTTCCACCAAATCGCTGAAGCAAACTGGTGGCTGATGAAGAAAGTCCACCATCTAAACTAAAGATCCGTATATATTTTTTATGAGCTGGTAAGAACCACAACAGAACTAAAAGGTCAGTGATTATTGGACTGCACCTCAGCCTCCATGCCCTTAATTTTCACTCCACTATATGAACTATGAAAAGACCAAAAGACCATTTCTCATTTTTAAAGTCTTCACAACTTTTTTTTTTTTTTTTACACTCCGGGTTGGTAAGCCACATGAAACTATAGAATTAGAGGGGATGAAAATGTGTCAGGAGTCAGTACAGAAACTACAATTCACACACTTTGAGCCTGCTGTTTCAGCCAATAATTGTCAAAACCCAATTTCCAACACTCACGGGGCCAATTCTCTCCACCAATTAATCCACAAATATATCACGATGCCAGCACTCCGAGCGGGGGCCGACGATTTGTGGAGAAGGTTTAAGAAATAATAAAACAACTGAAAATGGGAAAAATGACGGTGAAATGTGTTGGAATCCCTGTGCATAGGGTATTTAAATGTTTTACTCACACATTTAATATGTACATCTACAAAGTCTCACAATTGCAGAGGTGAGGTTTCTGGATTGTAGACTGAATGTGTTTGTTTGTCTCAGGTTAGAAGTCTAACATCATCCAGACAGGACTGACTCACTCACTTCAGAGGCCCATATGTTCTACAGCCCTGCAGCTGCTATAATAATTATACAGTAAGATGGATCACCACATCACTCAGCACTTTTGTCCAAAGCTGGATATATGCATATGATCTGTTCTGTTGTTTGGCTTCAGATAAGCTCATGGTAGCTGCCTGCTAACCAAAAGATTTCTTTAGTGTTATCCACATAGCTCAAATGAAATCAGCTGGCATATTTTTTGTAGACATATACATATGTCTGGTGCACCTTAGCTCAGCACAACAACCTACTTGTTTGGTAAGTCAAGGTGTACGATTTCGGTTTGAAGGCTAGATGGCTAGTCAGCCCTAACATGAAGCTGCTTAAAAACATAATGTTAAAAGAAAACTGCAGATCCCAATATCTGCCTGTTAGAGTTCAGTGCTACTGCGGACAAGTGGGATTGAAAGCTACAGTTACTAGTTTGTTTTCCTCTGCACACCTGCTGAGTCTCAGTCCGCCTCTGCTGTCAGTCAACGGCAGACCCATTCAGAGGAAAAAGAGCATATTTGATGTTTCTCTAAAAGTTTTCACCCCTTTTCTCTTTCTTTCAATTACAAAACATTACCAATAGATTTACTATTCCCCTTCTGACTTTTCAGTCTTTCCTAGGACATTGCAAAACAGCATCTCGGCCTCTCAGTCTTGTTAGAAATTGAATATTGCCTGAATCACACAAGCAGCCTTTAAAGCTGACTTCCTACAATGACTGTGCATAACTGTACTAGTCTAGTAGTGTGTATATCTGTAAACTTTAAACAGTCTTGGAGGACAAGGCCTTGTGATGATGTGGACAGTTTCAAGGCCCTCGTTAAAGAAGTGTGGCGGGAGGTTGCTGATCATTAGAATAACTTTATTAATGTGCAATAGAGCGGTCAAAGGTGTATCAGCTGGTTGTAAATGGCTACAACACAGTATATATTGCCAGACAGTCAAGGCGGAATAGATAAAGTGCCCCCTGGAGAAAGCTGGGACAGCTTGGAGAGAGATAGAGGAAGACGGAGCAGCTTGCAGCTCAGTGAGGGATGTGAGGAGGAGAGGGAATCAGGGTTGATGGTGCTCACACAAGGCAGACCGAGTAGCTTTTAGAGATCGAAGCAGTGAGCTGAGCCTTTCTGTGGCTGCTGGGACAGCGGGACCAGAAGGAGGATGACTCACAAACTCCCCAAATAGGAATGACCCCTGTTGCAGGAGATGTCTCCTGGGAAATTGTTTAGCCAAGAGAGCAAAGGGGCAGGAGCCATTTGCCCACTGTCACTGAACCCGTCTCAGTATCGATGGCCGTGTAGTGACATTCTCTAACCTTCTTTGTATCTGTGGACACATGGGGGATTATTCATAAGCTTATTAAACCGTAAATTCGGAAACAGTGTTGGACAATGAGTAGGAGGCATATATTAAGCTGCCAAGTTGCCAAGCTGATGAAATAGTGTAGATAAAAGGAGGCAATCATGCACCTCGAGCTTTGATAAGCAATATACTGTGTAGTCCAGATCACAGCAGGCTGTAGATGAAGTCCTAACTTGTAGCATGTTGTGTTGGGTTTTGCTCGCTAACCATTCACTTCCAGCTTTGACACCTACATGACCTTGTAGACTTTAATTGTTCTGTTTGAACCCACGTTGATGTAACCTAATTAATGACAGGAAAGGAGGAAATCAAGATGAAGCGTGGTGGAGGAACCATAAGGGGATGGACAACGTGACTTAACAATTTCCATTAATGACCTTCGAGCAGAGAGGTCTTTATTCCTTTAGTGGGACCCAGTGTTTACTGGAATCTTCTCAAGGGTTCACAAACCTGAGCAGACGCCACTGTACGTGCAAATATTGTGCACACTGATGTGTACTCTGATGCAGCTATCTGACACT
This sequence comes from Anabas testudineus, assembly GCF_900324465.2. Taxonomy (NCBI): domain Eukaryota; kingdom Metazoa; phylum Chordata; class Actinopteri; order Anabantiformes; family Anabantidae; genus Anabas; species Anabas testudineus. The sequence goes on from NC_046624.1 coordinate 6,056,114, forward strand.
GTGAGTAAATCTATTAAGCATTACACTGTCACTCAAGGGTGACATGTAATTATTTAGGAAGCACACAGTAGCCTCAAGTAAAGAGTCGTTTTGCACTAATAAGATTAAGCACACAAGAGTCCCCAGCAGCAGCCTCAGTTCAGCTGCCAGCAGGTGCTTCATGCCAACCATGCAGAAACATAAGATAATAAGCCACCATGACACCAAGCCTGTATTAAAAGAGTTGGCTGCAACATTTCAGACATGCAAAATGAGCCTTGATGTGACAGATCATTGTCCAGATTGAGCCTCGTGTCAAATATTATTTTACAATCCATGTAAAAGGCCAGAACACTACTGATGAACTAGTAAATGATTCTGTTAGCAGACGAGACGTGACGCTATGTTTGGATGTAAAGGCTGGATCTAGCACAGATCTTGCTTTTTTCTTCCCTTGGTGCCCTGCGCTCAGCTGGTGATTACGCGTGTAAAGTGAGCCGTGAGTGATCTCAATGTGGCATCTGGTAAATATGGGCTTTTTCACTTCTCTGTCGAGTGGTAGAGAGGCTTTGTTGTTAAAGCAATGACAGGCTCAGTAAGCAAAGCTGGCACAAAAACAAGTGTGTTTACTGTTGGGAAAGTCACTGGAAGGTTGTGTTCTTTTTCTATCTGTATTTTTACCCTATAGATGGCCTATTTCTGCTCGACTTGATCATGCAACGTAAACAGCAGAAGATTAGATTTGCTCAAAACTGCTTTTATCAATCAAATTTACTTACAATACTTTAGGATAAAACAATCAGACTCATGTCTCACTTCAAACTACATGAGGCTTCTTAAGCTCTTCGTTGAGCTCGCACTGATTCAACGTTACTACACAGTTATTTATGAGGCTACATTGTAAAACAGATTAAATGCTGTTCAAATCCTGCAAATGCAACTTAATTTGGTAGTGAAGACTTATGTAATGGTGACTTTAATGGTCCATTATGTGTAAGAGCTAAGTTCAGAATGACTCCTAAAACTACACTTTTGAAAACTTCAATGGCAAAAATAAGTCATGGTCAGTTCTGAAAATCTCTCCTATTTGCCACTAATGGACATGATGGAAGTAAGGAAGTAAGTGATTTGTGATCAAAATGGTTGATTTAAATAAAATAAAAATAGTGGATTTGAAAAGTTATATATTCCAGAATATGACAAATTGCTATACAATGAATTTTGTGTGTACAAGTCATTATCACTGAATTTGCCTGTTAACAACTACAGTATTTTCCTATACAGTGTCTTTATTCCTTAAGTTTTATCTGCACTTCCATTTAGTAGTAGGAAGAACGTATTAAATAATCTGAATAAATAATTCTCTGTCTGTGTTAAAATTGTCTGTGTAGATTTAACCATGTCCAAACAAGTGGGAGGACTTCCAGTTAAGCAAACACTGTTTGAGTTTGCAATAAAACTGGAAATTTGTTAAAGGACTCTCCTAATTATTCTATGTGAAAATCTGGCAGTGGCGCTTTGGAATTTCTCTACAGGGACCAGACCAGATTCTCCATCCAAACACACAAAGAACAGGTTCTTTCAAACAAATAATTGTTTTTGCCCACTGAAAGAAAAACACCCATATTCGTCAGGGGGATGAAACTACAGAGAGTCTTTGTGCTTTTAGTCATGGACATATATCCATCCCAACACAAACAACCACCACCTGAGCAGCATCAGCTGCTGAACCTCGTCCTGAACCTCTCTCTTTTCTCTGTCACCAGTTCACCCTGTCTTTCTGAGGCTTGGTCCAATATCCTCCTGAGCAATCCCCAATCCTGGACTGGAAATCATTTACTGGCAGGCTGTTGCACAACATCTTCTATTGTCAACAGCAGGCTGGAGCTGGGACTCAGCGTGAGACCCTGTGTTATAGCTGCCACGAGGTTTCGAATCTGGAGGAGCTCCTGCATGGAGATAGATCTGTGTCTGAGGCGGGGTGGTGGGCAGCGCCGGCAGCCAGCTGTCTGTGTGATTTAACAGTGTGCGTAAATCAAGAACGAGCCTCTGCTCGACCAGCCAGCCTCATTTCAATCTCTCTACAAATCACACCACGCAGGCAGAGCGAAGGGGGAGAGCTATAAAGGCGCCCCAAAATAATCATCCTCCGCAACTCTCTTTTTTATGCTTTCATTTATTAAGTAGATGAGTGGAAATCTGACATTCATCATAACAGACACTGAAAATATGGTTTGGTCGAGTCAGATAAGATTAAGGTTTGGCATGGTTAGTCATCTGTGGTTGTGTGTCTCACATTGTCCTTTTACATTTAAAGCCAACATGTTGAAGCAATATTTGAGGTAGATGTTTGCAGAATCAGAAATAAACTAGCAGGTATAAAGTAACCATGCGTGGATGAAAACTATATTTATCATGGGTAAAAAGAAAAAAACAGATTTTGAATTAGCATATCTCTTGCTGTCAGGCTACCTGTGTTGAACTTCTGAACCAATGCCATGGAGCGGGCCACAGGATGATTCACTACCAACAGATTAATTGACTGCTCTGTGGAGTGGGAGGGAGTCACCCACGAGCACCCAGGGAGGAAACACAATATGAAGGCCATGTGCATTTCTGACAGCTCTCACAGAGGGCTAAAAGATGTTTGGAAGCAATTAACGCCACTGGGGCCACCACACAGAGAAGGGCGTTCAATACCATCAATATTGGGTTTATAAAAACATAACAGTAGTAGTATTTTAAAGGCTCCTCATGTCCCGCCTGTTTGGAACCAGACTAGTGCTAAAAGTTACTGTTTCATTTTTTGTTAGCAATGAACCAAACAAGCACATTATTCAAATAAAGCAGGAACGTCACATTTTTAGGAATAATCACGTTTGGATCTGTTAGTTGTTGGTGATAACTTCTAATAATTATAATATAAAATATGACTGTGCTTTTTTTTAAGTGGCCACTAGCAAAGTCCAAACATAAAGTCAGAGTTCATCAGTATTCTTAAGGAACGGCCCCTGGCATTAATGAATTCAGGCAAGCAACCACTTTGTCAAATGGCTTTAATAGAGGGCTTCCCATTTTCATGAATGGTCTGTTATAGATTTATTCAGATGGGACTGAGATGGAGTTACCACAGTACTGCAAATCATCTGCAGTGAAATGCTAAGATTGCTCTCTGCTTGTCTTCTAAATTGTTTTTGGGGGCACTTAAGCTGCGTCTGGTGTGATGGTTTTTACCTCTGTATAAAATCATTGTATGTGTTCATTCGCGGCGTCACAGAATCTTTAAAAGAGCAAGTATGCAAGGCAATTAAATCTATGTAGAAAATAAAATACCCTTCTCGTGTAATTGACAATGTGAAGGAGACAACCTTGTTAAGAACCGAACATAAAAATGTAACAAAACGCTGTAATGTGACAGTTGTGAACATCAGGCAGAGCAGTCATTATCCACACAAGTGTGACAAAGAATCAATTATAAATTGAATTATCGATTCATCTGCAGGTGCAGTTTCGACGAGAACGAGCGGCGCAATCCTTTTAGGGCATGAGTGGTAATTTAGAACCACCTGGAAATAATCCAGGAGTAATTTTCATTCAGTGGGGATCATATATGCCCACACATGAGGAGGCCTGAGCACAATGGTCTGTGGGCCAATAATAAGGACAATACTAATGCCTTTGGAAAAACTGCTGAGTTGCTTTTCCTGTACAGTATAAGAACCTGATTGCACTGTACTATCTGTTAAACAATGCGATGCCGGCTACTATATCTGCAGTCACCAGACCCATGATTGTTTCGTTGGCTCTCAATATGAACAAGTTCTCCTTACACTGTTGTAGAAACTCTGGGTCTACACAAAAAAAAAAACATCTCAGCTGTGTGTTTTAGTTACACATGTGGAAGAAGCTCTTTACTTTTTACTAACCAGAGAAAGACCAAAATGTAGGTGACCAACGCTCTGCACCCCCAGTACAGCTGCTGCTGCTAACCTGCTGCTACTACGCATTGGACTGACTTGTAGACATGGCATAACCTAAGACTAGTTTAAACATGCATTAAGTGATTTTCTGGTCATGTGAGGGCAGTGATGACCAGTGCCAGCACTGTTCTATACTCTTTTTATATTATATTTGCTTTAGTTGCCACCAGTAGGTTTCTGGCTTGATTTGCTGACCACAGCTGCTTGTTGTGACTGGAAACATCACTATGTGAGCAGTAGGACTGTTACACTGTTGGGTGTAAGATTAAAGCAATTAACTAAAGAGACTAAACTGCTCCATAGAGCTGAGGGCAGAGTTGAACGATAATTATCTATGGATTCATCAGGCAGTATGTTCCACATTGCTTATACATATTACATTATTGTTGATTAAAGCAGCTTTAATTTAGATCTGTAGCCTCACTTAAAATGGTAATTCAGAATTTGAAAACAGATTTAAACTGTAGAGTAGGGCAGTATTAGCTCTCAAATGTCCACTACAGTACTCAGGGTGGTCATGTTTTGATTTGGACTATGAAGGCTTTAATGAAATAAGGATGTTTTTTCACAAAACTCTGGTGCAGCGAAGGGTAATAATATGCTATTAAAATGCAGCTTTTCAAAGTACTTGACTGTGGTTCTTAAGGAATAAACACGGCATTTGAAAGGTTCTAGTGGAAACGGGGAATCTCAATTTCCCAGGAGCTCTGTCATAATTAATTTCCTCTCTAACACCAAAACAACAGCATTAATTAGAAGAGTTTGACTCCATAGGCTACTCTTTGGGAAATAAAAGATTTAAGCACCATTTTAGCAAAATGCTAGAATGAAGTAGATAAATATTGTGTATATACTATAAATCCATTTGCATACATAGACATAAGAGGCGGAGAGGTAAAACTGCCAGCTACGAGGACAATATGATTGCGGGCACTTAAGAACAAATTCACCATTATCACAGAGGAATTGTAATAATTGGCCAACTTGCCTCTCATCTCTACTCTCAACCACTTTTCAAGCAAAACCTCTCGCACCGCAAAGACACAATTAGTCCGCAAATTGAAATTCAGAGATTGTTGTCAGTGGCGATTTTTGCAAGGCAAATGCTGGAATAATTGCACGGTGGAGTCCGGCACAAACACAGCAACTCCAAAGTGTTTGGAAGCAAAAATGACTATTTGCCTGACTTAATGGCTCTGTCTTCTCCATTTTACAGCACATGCCTGACAAATTGTTATCTCATGAGTTGTGTTCGAATTGAGACGCTGTTGGTGGAGTGGAGTTTCAGTACGTAGTTCATACACACATAAGCATTCAGTCTATCATAACAATGAGGGGACACGTTCCACAATGAGGCTTTTTGAGGCGTTTGGGGACATTAAGGCTCATGACGTAATTTATTATGTAACTAATTATGAAACTAATTTCCCCAAGCTTAATGCTGCCTTCTCAGCCAAAAAAAAAAAAAGACATAAAAGACAAAAGAAATCTTGAACGAGACATTTTAATTTTGATGTGAAGGTTAAATTAATAAAGAAATTATAGAGTAATGAAAAGGGATGAATAGTGTTGTGTCACCTGGCATATGACGCCTGACACTAAGAAGTACATCAGTGTGTGGCTTCTAGTTGATGTAAATCAGAACATTTGCAAGACACCAGAACAGATTTCTTTTTGGGGGGGGGTAAGAACAGTGGAGTCCCTTCAAGCAACACGCCAGCACTGTTGCATCTTTCTGAAGGAGGTGAACTCTGGCTGACAAGTGACAGCCGTATCATGAATAAAACATCGTGTGTGAATAGAAAACATATTCCGAGTGTTATCTGACTCGAGTGTGTGTTGCAACATGAAGGAGTTCTTGGTGGTGCCCTAATCTTTCATTTACAGACCAGTAAAATTGTAAAAGACAAACAAAGCCTCTGTTGATGGGTTTTCTGTATAACTACAACACTGATGAAAAAAATAGACCTGTTGTGAAAACCAGCTAATTGGTGAGACCCGTTAATGGTCCAAACTCCCCTGAACTTTAAGTGAGACCTTGTGATGTAAGGCAGCAGCTGACTGGAGGTAAATGAGTCTGTACTGACCCTGCTGACAGAGCTGGATCCTCTCCAGAAAGCACAGCCTTGCTCACAACTCGCTCTAACCAAGCTCTGACGGAGACTAATGTCCCGACATTAAGCTCCCTGCGCCACTTCACATTTGCCCATAACCTTGCTTTGTTTTCTCCTTTTAGTGATACAGTTTTACATTAGTGCGAGTGTTCACAACACGGGGAAAGACAAGTCTACTGCTTTCATATTCACTGGCTGTAAATATTTTAGGAGTCGGACCAAAGTAAACACCGGTCAATTCAACGGGGCATAGTCACACATTTGTCAGCACTTCCTGTGTAATTATACTTGAGGCTTTGCAGCCAAATTGAGCATTAAGAAAATGCATGAGGCAATGTTGGGCTTGTTTTTGGTAAACAGATGCAAGCAGGGAAGGGGGGGTGGAGGGATATTTTGACTGTGCCAAATATAAAAGAGGGAGGATGCTAGTGTTTATTTAGCTTTCTGTACTTTGTCTGATAATGATGTTTGTCCATACACAGCATGGAAACAAAGGCATGCAAGGAATTCATACATGTCTATGAGGAACAATGTCATGAAATCTTTCAAATACACATAGCAGTAACATGCTGATGTTTAATACCTAAATGTTGACTGTACCAAGTATCAAGCAAAGCCCTTTACATTTCCAATAAAACCGCTGTTAGCAACATAAAGTGCTACAGAGCAAATGAAACTGAAATGAGAAGGAAATGTTGAATTGATAAACAAAACGACCACAGCTTTAAGCACTCAAGAGGGGGAAAAACGTCTTATCTGTTTCCCAGGGGAAATTAATTAATCAACACTTTAACAAGAAATGCATATCGTTGTTTTATAACTATTTGTGTATCTCTTGTGTGACAAATTCAATTTTAAGTAGATGAAGTATCTGTAGTGGAACACATTGCATTACTGACTAAAATAAGAAAAAGTCTCCGTCGTCATGTTCTGGAAGGCGAGGCAATTTCTCCACAGGAAACTTGTACAATATAAAAATAATCACATCATAGCGAGATTTCTCAGTCACATCAGTCAAGAAACTCGTATTACCACAGTTCCATAATCACACAATTTCACCGCTCTGACGTCTGCATGGATTTGCTCCAAGGTTACTTCCAAAGTCAGATTATTACTGTAGAGCATGAATTCCTGTGTTCATTGTACATTTGGCGAATAAAGCAATTCTTGTCTGATCTGATGAGCCAGTGGAGAAGAGCCAGTCAGGCAACAGTGAGGCAACTAATTAAACAACGACTGCCCTCTCCTAAAAAAACTCTCCTATCTGTGCAAGAAGCTTATTACAAGCCATAGTTATCTTTTGTTGTAAGGCATCCTCTGGCGGATGCACTCTTTATGACAGTAGCAAAAGAGAAAGTCAGGTGATGTAGTATAAACATAAAAGTGTCCAAATGGAGGTGGTAGGGGTGGGTTGGTGGGCCTGCAGAAATTCAACACTCTGTTTAAGAACTGTTTCACCACCTTACAGCAACTGAACGTGACATCACAACCATGACGGGCAAGGTCCACCACACCTAATGATGTCCTTATTTGAACCCTATAACTAACCAAGTTGCTTTAGTAGGTGAGTCATAATAAACAGGGGGATGAGTAGATCTAATAGTCACACCTCTAACAACACAGTCTGCACCGAAGCGGTCGACTGGCCAATCAACAGGCCGACAGCCATGCCTCCAGACTGGCCAGTCATATAAACTTGATATACAGCCATAATTGAACAGCACTAACTTCAAACAAATGCACAGCATGTGCTAACAAAACATGACTTTATGAGGCCACAGCACTAATCTGTCTTGTGAAGTAATCAAGTGGTAGATGTAGATACTGCAGGAGCTCCACTAAAATAGGAAAAAAGAAGTCAGACTTAATGGACTAAATGTTTCTTTGAGCTTTGCCATCCACATTTATTTATATATTTAACTTAATGATAACAGCTCTGAAGCAGAAAATGTGTGGCTATCACGAGAAATTCACCCTGGGTGCTGCCCTCAGTCTCCCATTATCTGTTGAAGAGCACCATAAGTCGCTTTTGATGGTTTCACAGACTGTCAGGTCTGTGTGCCATTGTCCAGGAGGATTGCTCTATCATGTCACTTCTGAGGGACACATTTGCAGTTTGAAAAATAAACAGCAGAGTCTTTCATGACAGGCTTAAAAAATACCAACTAAACTGGTGGAAACATAAAAGACAAATTTGCATTGCTCTCCTCCAACTCCTCCATCTTTCATCTAACTGAGATTACAGGGGTTAAGGGGTGGTTCCTTTTTGATAACAACACCTTTTTGTTATTGACCAATAAATAATGGACAATGGTCTCTAGCTCCACCATAAGCCTTCATTCCTTTATTTATTGCCACCTACCCTGCACCTCCCTGACAGCCACCTTTCAACTGAACTGAAGCGTAAGGAAGCCGAGCCTTGCATTTGAAGGTGCCACTCGTGGCAGATGTGAGAGCCCTGCCTCTGAGCTTACCTTGACAATTATGCTTTTGTAGACATCCTCATAAATATTCATGATTAGTGGGTGGACCTCACCCCACCAGTGTTGACATTGCAATCATGCAAATAGCTCTTGCATCATGAATATCTATCAGCTATATGGATCATTTACAGACAGTAATTAATACATTTGCAGATATTAAAAGATGACAGTTTGAAATGCAAACAAGTGTCTTGAAGCCAGATGTGTTTGGTAATTTCATGCAAAAATATTTTTTTCTTCTGTAACAAGTCTCATTTCTGAGTTCTGCACTTTATTCATGAACAGAAGCTGCAAAGGGAGGGCGAAGAAGTAAATGTTTCTTGTCTTTGAAATTTGATTAGACTATTAGATTTTGACACGCTCAATGACGTAATTTAGAAACACTTTTAGAGTGTTTTGCCATTTTCCCTCTCTTCTTCTGTGAAAACTTGCATTTAAATAAACCGTGGATATGACAGGTGCAACTCAGGATATCAAACGTGTCTGACTAATTCTGGATAATTTCCTGAGCCGGGTGACAAATTCTGTCTTCCTCCTGCACTATGCGTAGCCATCGAGCGTGGGCATGCATACTAAGCAGGGTGGAGATTTAGCTTGGCTTGCTGCAGTGTTGCTTCCCAACTCTCTGCAAACCACCCCACACATCCCTCCATGCCTTTCCTCTGGCTCCAGCCTTGGCTCCCTCTGACATAAAAGGGCATGTCCTCTGAGGTTCCTGTCTGCCCCTCTGTGTCTGCCAAGGCTATGTCCCTGAGAGACCCAGCGACTGGAAAAAATAATACAAAAAGTGTGTCGGTATGAAGGAGACAGCATGGGATTACTCATCCTCACACATTTCTCTGAACATCCAAGTGAGCAACTGTTAAAATTTCACAAAACAGAGATTGGGAAGAAAATGAAACTACACCGCTCGTGGTCATGGGGCAGAATAAGTAATAACTTGTTTTAGCTACAACTGAGTGCGTAGCTTCTTACTCATTACCCCACTTGGCCTTTCCTAGAATTCAGCTGCCAGAGATTTAGAGGATTTCAAGCCTTACCTGAATAATTGATATAAAAACTCAGCTGGGAGAGAAAGTTCTGAGCTGGCAATCTGTAGCCTCTTATTGATAAGTTTGTGCACAGGTCCCGTGCCAAGTTCTGAATCTGCGCTGCTGGCCAATCTGAGGCCATGACTCACACTGTAGCTCAATGCTCACTTTCTCTACAGCGAGGGGGGAAGGTTTGTTCAGAGGCCAATGTGTTGAAAGAAAAACTTAGTAATGATGACGATAAGGTAATGTACTGTAAAAACATTCGTGAACTAAAGTAGTTTAGGGGCTGAACTTGGGTTTTCAGGAGGGATCTTCCAGATATTTACCAAAAGGCAGAATGTGAAAAGGGATTAGTGATTTAATACTTGCATGTTTAACAAATAATGAGAATGAACATTAATAAAAATGTTCTAGCATATGAGATAAACAATTCTAAACTAAGACAATAGGTCGGTCGCAGATTGAGATACACTGATAATAATTATACACGGTGTTCCTGTGTGTGTGAGTTGTTTGGTACTTAATCCATTTCCTCTGCTTTTTTAAATTATTTACAGCAGAAGAGTCTGAATTTTACAGTATTTTTTGCATAACGGCTGAATCCATTATCAAATGTATCTGGTTCAGTGTAAACAGAGGAAACAAATCCAGACTGTTCTGCTGTTTGTGTAGACATGAAAATCCCCTCTGACACATTTGGTTTGCACATAACACCTGAAGCAAAAGGCCTAAAGCACTATTAAAATATTTATGCATCATGGCAATGTTATTTTTTTTTTTTCCACATTTTATGTCATCTCCATGGTGATGGATACTAACTATGTTCAGATCAGTGGTGCTATTGTTTTAAAATGTCTCAGTGTCACGATTGTTGGCTGAGTCTCTTTAGTGCAACTCGAACTACATTTTACTCCAGGATGATACGAACTATGCAGAGATGTGTGAAACCAACCGAGGTTTGCAGCTGAAAAAAATAAATAAAGTGAGTCCTCAGCTGCCTGTGGACAGAATAGACAAAACTCTGTTACCTCTCATCCTCTCCAGTGTGTCACTTTGTTGGTTCTGACTAAGGTACAGCTTTATAAACGGTGTTGTATATAAGGTGAAAGGATTCCTGCATATTGAAACTAATATTAGTGCTTGCTGTTGGTTCAGATGCCTCCGGCCCCAAAACCACTTTAACCAGCCTTATTTGAAAGCCCACAGCAAAACTAAATGAATGAAGCGAAAACCACAATCTGGACTGATGCTCCTATTGATTTTTCGTGTGCTCCTTACTGTAACATGCAGAGCGCACACATCCATCATACTTAGCTGAGACAGTCCCCTCCATTGTTGTTTCGTTTAACCACGACTGCTTCACAGCCTTAACTGGGTCAGTTATGTCAGAAAACATTGTTAAAGAGTTAAAGATAAATTCTGGTTCGTTTCCTAACTGCTTGTTTGTGAAGACAAAACTGCAACAAAGCAAACTGTCCATGAAAAAACAAAAACCAACTTACTGCACAAATTTCATTTAAAAGCCGTGTTTCACATCGGTTTACTGAACTGCATTATCATTAGTGTTCATTTAAAAAAAACAACTTATTCCATTGAGGTCATAATTTGCAGGAATTAACATTGTCCTGTTAAATGGAAAGCCTTATTTGATATTCTTTTTAAACCCAAATTACAGATCTTTAATCAATTCCAATACGATAGTGATTTGAAAAGACAAGAGCACATTTTGTATTCTTTATTCTTTCAATTGTTCATCAGAAACTAATTTCCTACATGCTTTGCCGTGATTAGAATGTCATTCACTGATTCATTTGTTACGGTTCAACAGATAATTGTGCGTGTTAAGTACTGTGTTCGTGTGACACAGAATAAATAAACCCACTCTGTGCTAAAAGCAGCTGCAAAACTCTCTTGATGAAAAGGATGCGTTCATGTTGCACTGACACTCTCTCTCAGTTCCCTGTGAAATTTCCTTTCAACACAAAGGCTCATCTCTGGGCACTGAAAGTAAGCAACAGGGGAAATGGAACAAATATGAGATTCAGAGAGAAATGGAGGACAGTGGGAAACTGTGAGATGCATTTGACCTGAGTAGTGATAGATTGAAGGGGAGCACATGCTGGCAACTCAAGTTTGAGTCTGTGCCGGGCTTCAGAGATTCATCAAATGCTCTGCCATGCTCTGGCTGCAGCAGAAATTGATGCCATCTCAACTTATTTTCATCCCTAACTATTTTGAGAAAAATGTATGCATTCAAGACGTTCTCAGTTGAGCTGAAATTACAATTCAGTTTTGCTAATAAACCAGGTCGCACTGTTTGTTTGGACCTGTGTATCTGTTCTGTAAAAAATGTAAATACAGCAAGAGAAAGAATTGCATGGATTTTTCCACTTGACAGTGTTAGTAGGCTACTGACACATGACCAGCTGGCAACAGAGATTGTTAGCATTTGCTTAGCCCTATCTCTGCCTTGAGCACTCCCCACATTAATCTGTACAATGGTTACTCAGATTTGCTGTAATATAGGACAAACAGCACTGACTGTGCAGTTACTGGTTAGTAATTGTGTTTTATTTGCTTATTTAAAAAGTGAGGAAAACACAAATGTCTGTTTGACTTTAACGGTAGAGGTTGAAGAAATCACTGTCGCAGCAGTCAATATGTGCCTATATTTATCTTTACCTCCCAATAAATCTCACACATACATCGTTTGGTGCACACACCAGAAGAGAAAGCACACCACGTTAAGAACGAGCTTGTCTGTTACAAGAGTTGTTTCAAAGCAGATGAGATGAACTCATTAGTGGGTGAAAATAGAAGATCTTGCATGTTAATCGATGTTACAACAAAGGCTTCATCTATTGCATGCATGAACCGGAGACGCGCAAGCAGCATTAAACCACTGTAACCATGGCAATGTGCACTACCTGACAAGGTTGGTTGTGTTTGACAGGGCGGTGGGTGCTGCATTATGCAGATGAGAGGATCAGCGTTCTGCTGATGGTCAAGTTGTGTAGTAGTGACAGTGACTGGTGGTGGCTGCCCTGACATCTTTTTAGGCAGCGGTGTCTGTCGTACAGGTGCGGTTTTGCAGCACACACAGATATGTAAATGCTGATATATGCTGTGCTAAGTGCAAATGCAACAATATATGAGGTGAAAACAGACGTGTGATTGGAATTTGCCGGTCCGGCTTAATGATCCGAGGCTGCACGATTTCCGTGGATCAGCAGCGTTGAGACTTCCAACAATAAAGTATCACATTGCAGCGATGAGCAAAACACAAATTGAGTCAATAATTACAAAATGGAGTACAGCAACGTAGTGATGAAAAAAGTTTGTGATTAGATCTGAAAGATTTGGCACATTTACGTAACCCGTAACAGTCATTTGCTTCTAATGCACGGAGCTGGATCATGACCTAGACTAATTTTAAATGAGCACTCTCTCATTTTCGGCTTCTTGCTGAAGTCGACTGGCTGCTCTAAAAGTGTTCTCGTGACTCATACTTATAGTTTAATGGGGCTCTAAAGGAGTTTAAAGAAGAGATGGACATGATTAATTGATGTTTTGTGTAATAAAAATGGATGATTAACTTGTTTTAATGGGTTTGTCAAAGGCAGTCGGGAGGAAAAAAAAGAGAAAACAAGCAGCTTGAAGTGTCATTTAGGTTGCAGGGAGTGAATCATTTTACTGCTTTCATTAAACTAAAGACACTTTTGGGCCTTTTTCCACAGATAAGCTATTGCCTTTGATATTATTGTGCTGACTTACTACAAAGCCTGACTTACTTTATTCATGCTGCCAATAAACTGTTAAACAGAATGTAGTTTTCCTTTTTCTTTCTTAATTGATGTTAAGGATTATTAGCATCGCTGCTGCCTTTATAGCTAATTAACAGAGGCTCTCTTTACAATAGAAGTCGAAAATGAATAATTCTTAAAGAATATAGCCATTAAATAATAAGGCATAATAACAACTTCTTGTTAATTTAAGTTTCATTCATAGTTTACTAACTAGGAAAGTTTGAATGTTTCAGTCACGACATGTTCCTCGTGTTATTTCTAGGGTTAGATAAAGCAGATAAACCTACCAGCTGTTCTTCCTCTTCTACTGGGTAATCCAAGCATCAAGATCTTATGTCAAAACAGGATCAGATACGTCTGTGTTTCTAAATCCGGGCGACACATGCAATCTTGTAAACGCACAAGGCCGCAGCCAGCAATACTGTACACCATGACTTATGGCTGCACGATAAACTATCCTTTAAAAAGAAGAATTTCAAGCAGACAGGCAGGGGATGTATGATAGATTAGTTGTGTCAGGTTTTATATCAGCCATTTAAGTTGTCACCCTCCACAGCAAACAGCCTCACAGGCAGACAAACCTCAGCAGATTTCTGCACAGCGAACACTCTTCTTCTTCTTCATCTGCAATAAAGCAGGTGGATATGATTGAGATATTATACATGGGTGACAAAGGCAAAATCTAGAGACTGGACTGCACGTTGTAGAAGACACATCATCAGCATCTACACACGTCATGTCCATTGCAGCGTATTTTTATGTTTGTCCTTTTCCCGCTAGATGCTCATCAATATCAGCCAGTCTTAATAAACCGATTCTAGGTTTCTCATTGTCTCTCATTTGAGCCTTCCCTCTGGCGGCCCACCCAGCTGCATCCCCTGCCAATCTAATGGTATTTTCTCGTATCAACCAGCTTATCAAATCCAAATTCCAATGATGGATAAATCTGCCTGAGCTGATGCGCTGGAGTGCCGCCTGCTGCTATCAATCAACGTGTTGCCAGATGATTGTGTCCTGCTGGAATGTATGACATTATGAGGTCTATTTGGAGGCCCAGCTGAGTTACAATGGCTTCAATTGCTCAAAGTCAGTTTTTGGCATTGGTCGCATTTTTGGAATCTATATTCTCCTGGAAAAGCCCAGTTTATCCTTTTGTGTCCCTCTTAAGCATATTGTGCCCTTCATGAAGAGCACAGATTTTTTTTCCCCCAAGGTGCATCATGTGGTATGATTTCTGAAAAACAAACAAACAAACAAATAAATAAATAAATAAAAAACAACAGTGGACCATGGGATGTATATGAAAAGTAATTGGATAAAACCAAGAAACTGCTGCCTTCATGCAAACCATCAAAATTGGAGACACTGGGAAATAAAATAAAATAAAATAAAAAAGCCAGAGCAAAGACGTATTAAGCTTTAACAGAATAGAGCTGTTCTCTATAAAGGATCCAGAGGAACAGGTTTGAAATAAATTCATTCAAGTCAGCTGCATCAGTGAGATACACCTTCACAGGCCTCCAGTGTATTTCAGGAATCTAATCTTTCCACGAGGAAGCCGCTCTCACTGAAGCAGTGTTTGCGAGTTTAAAATGCCAGCTTTGAACTGTTGGTAATTGCATTGCTTTTTGACCATTTCAAGTCTGGATGCCAGGCAAGAACTGCCTGCCGGTTTTTGGGCATCATGAATTAAGCATCAAATTAAACTGATATTTATTAATCGGACCTTAAAGCGGAGCTGGCAGGCACGCTCATATCGCAGCTACTGCTCTACGTACTATACATTAATGATTGCTCCAATAAGTATGAGAATGTGCAGAGACTTTTAAGACTTAGTAAAAAAAAAAAACACCTTAGGATGTCAGTGTTAATCATCTTGTTTATGCTCTTTGGCTTCCTTAAACATCCCCAAATGCAACCAGTAACAATGCCGCATTGTAAGTCTAATTCATGAAGATAACAAAGGCTTAATGATTACATTTTATTTATTTCTATTCTTTCGCAGCTGATACAGTTTTTGAATCAGCAAACACCGGAAACTCCATTAACCGATTAAACGCAAGGAATGCTCGCAAGTTGGAGGAACGCTAGCTGATAGCTCAGACTCTGATTAAGTTTGGAATAAAATCCATGACTGAGGAACTTAAATTAAATTATTTGCACTTAAATGATACTGCTCCAAGACTAATGTGACTAATAATTGGAGCACAGAGCACACAAGATTTCCCATTTAATTGCATTTGGCCACTAGACATCACAAGCACTAAACAGTATCTTACTGTCGATTTAAAAGTAAAGTAGCATATGCACAGCCTTGAGTGGATCTCACCTGAATTCCCTTTCATAATGCAGTTCTACTTTCAGTGGATGAAATTGATGTGAAATGGCTCAGAAACTGACAAGGTAAGCCTTAAAGGTCATTGCTGAAATTGCCTGGGTGCCACTGCTAAAGAGTAACATTCAAGAATATAGACACAAAAGAAAATGAGTTATTTAGGACCCCTGCTCCTAGCACAATGAGCACAGCACACATTGTAAGCCCATGAATATCTCAGGGCAGATAAAGCACGGCATTTCACGCATAACAAAATCACCCTGTCCTTTTGATTAAATTAAGGACCTTAAGTCATGTGTGAGAGCTGAGACCGAAAGAGATTCCAAGGAGCACAATCGATTCCCTTTGACTTCTGAAGTCTAGAAAATGAAACCGATGCCACTGTGTGGAACGTGGAGACGGGGATGTTGGGGGGGGGGGGGGCTTTGGAGCGGGATGTAAATAAACTGTGAGTCAGAGAGAGGCAAGACTAGAAAAAAAAAGAAGAAAGAAATAGAGAGAGATAGAGGAAATGGGAGAGGATCTTTCTCCACTGAGGAAGATAAGACTTAAGTAGTGGGAAATTGAGTCTAGGCTGCGTTGTAAAACGAGTTAGACACAGTGTATGCAAATTGTATAATGTCGGGATCACTGGTCTCCTAAACTGCTGTTTATTATTGTAAACACAGTTTGGATGTTTTCTATTTCAACTTTACAACGAGACATTTCGTCAGTCGTTAGAATTAACTTCAAATGAGCAATTTGTGTCAAATGAAACAAACAGGTCAGCGTTTTGGGCATATATTCGCTTTCTGTCAACACACACCCATAAAACTCCCTTATTATAAAAACTAAATATTATTTTTGTGAATGTTATTCATTGGAAAAGAAAGAGTTCAAGCCTGTAACTCTGCCTGAGACTACAAGCTTCTGCTCTGTACAGATTAAACAAACGAGACATTGGCAAATAAGGGATGAGTCGAACTTTGGAGAAGTTGTTTTATTTTTTTTTTTTTGTACTATTGACCGAGCCAGGCTAGCTGTTTCCACTGCCTTCAGTCTATCCTCCAAGCTAATAGCCTCCCAGCTCCACGTCCTTTTTTTGACAGACATTGATCTTTCAGGTTATATTAGATGCCACTTGTGCGCTCTCCTTATTTATTTCTAAGAGTTTAGTTCGACACGTTGCCTTTCTGAGAGAAAGTAATACATTTGGCATAATGTTAAATTTACTGAAGGACAATGCTATTCTCAGCTGTCTTATGATAATAAATGTTAAAATTTTAGGTTTGTTTTTTGATATTTCACCTTGGGTATTATTGTCATTCATTTACTATTCCATTGTTAATCACAGTGGATTAAAGCTGCACAGCATCTAATTTAAAATTCAGTTGGAACCAATAGCACTAATAGAAGTTAAGTCTAAAGGGACTTTATCACCTTCTGTTCAGTCTTCATTAGTCTAGCGTTCATTCTTTGAAATCCCCTGTCATGTTCTATCCTTTGAGTCTGGAGCCCTGCTATATCAGAGGAAGGCGTACCGAGGTGCAAATAACAGCTTTAACCAGTGCACTCTTTGTTATAAGAATCTCTTTGTTTGACTCACGAAAGCAATCACTCACTCGAATTTCATCATTCGACTGTGAACACTGTTGTAAGATGTGATAACCTTTCCAATTTCCAAATTTCCATTTATTCATCCCAAGATAGGGAGATCAGCCATTACAAACTCAATTGCTCCCAATAATGTTATACCAAGTGAATCTTTTCTTTAAAAATAATTTCAGTTTGCAGTATATTTTTCATTGCTACTAATTCTTTTGTTTATTAATTCAGACCCACTGCTCTTATACATCACTGAGTAACTTGTTACAGCGACGCAACTTTTTCAGTAACAAACAGGAGGTTAAGACACAACAACTTGGACATGTTCAGGGGTTTGGGGCTTCACAATGGACACACTGGTCAGGATGGTGGAGGCTGGTGCTGTAGATAAACAGGCCACACCTTCTTTGAAACAGTTTGTAAACAAGTTCTGCAAGATGATCTCTCCCACAATATCACACCTGAAAGTTAGCACATCTGAAATGTCAGTAATGACTATGCAGCACATAACTATTTAGTACGTAGGTTTTATGCGTGCACCTCATTAATTCAGCACTCACTCATGCGTATTCATCTCCGTCATACATCTATTGATTCATTAAGAGATTCTCCATATATTATAATATTTTTGTATTAATAACTAGTTAGGGATACAGTCTTCTTCTTTACTGGTACCTCCTACATGCTGAAGCTAATAAGGCAATATTTTAAGGACTTCTTTGGTCATAAGCTTGTTTTATTATTATCTTTTTTTCAGTTTTGCTCAACCTGGCTGATTTAGTTCTGCTTGTTAGTGGTTCCTTGCTGCCTTTCACTTCTCAGCGCTCCGAGAACAGCTGGAGCTTGCTGCGTGCAGCTGTGGGTAATGTGAGCAGGTGGGAAGTTTAATTGTTCCTTCCATTATTTTAAATCTTTTAAATTTGGTCTATTTTTGGTTAGAAATAAAAACGAATTATGACTCTCATTTGCCAGTGAGTCCAATCTTCATAAAAGAAGGTATAACAGGTACTTTAAAAAGAAATCATCCTCACAGTTGTTAGAAATCCAACGGTGTTCACAGCTACTGTAAATTGATTAAGTTCACTTCAATTCCCTGCAACTTTTCCAGAGGCATGCTGGGAAAGGAAATCACTAATTGAATTGGAATGAGCAGGGCAGGCAGAGAAAGGGAGGTTTGATTTAATATAAACATAATTACAACATTTTGTCTCAAAATGACGCCCAGGATGCAGTTATCATTTACACACTGACAATATGTGACATTGTCAGAGCATCCTAGGGGGAGTTATTGTTTTCTATTTGTTTTTGCATAGTGTTTGGCTCTAGTCATGCCTTATCAGTGGCTGCTGAGCCGATTCAGTATGTTGAATTGGTGCCAGAGGCAGTCAGTGAGAGAAAAGTGTCTGACTGGCTGTCTAGCCTGTATCAAACCAGTGATATCAAGTGAAGGGTGTTTTTTTTTTTTTTTTTTTTTTTCATGTTTTTGTTTTCGTTTTTTCTTCCACTAGCAAGAATCCACAAAACCACAAAACCAGGGCAAAGAAAAGAGAAACTTTACAGTGCCAGTTGAGACTTCTTATTGGTTATATTTTCAGTCTGTATTCCAAGCACATACGAGACAGTTTAACAGATTCCCACAGGCTTGAAAACAGTGGCTAGTTTGTGCTACAGTGTGTGTGTGTGTGTGTGTGTGTGTGTGTGTGTGTGTGTGTGTGTGTGTGTGTCTGCGTGCTGATTTTCCAGGTTGTCTTTTTTGATCACTCATGTGTGAAATGTCTTCAAGTGAAAACAAGTTTAACCCCGGTGAAACAGTTCAGTTATGTATACTTATTTTTGGTAAGTCTCACTGTTGTGTTAATTCAAATTCAACTCGCTCTTGGGTTTTATTACCAACAATAACCTCAATTCCAGATACTGCAATGCTGACATTTCCAGGATTTGCAAGTCCAACTAATTTTTGTTGAAGCAAACATGTTTCTTCACAAGTAAGGCTCCTCTAAAAACCAAACCAAAAATAATGGTTGAGAACTGGAAGCTGTGTTGAAAATGTCACTTTCTGCACACTCTAATACTGTAATTTGTCCAGTAAGTGACTAACTTACTGTAGAGTAGAATGTACTTTTCATGAACCACATATCATGGAGCAATATTAAGTGTGTTCGAGAGGCTTTAACATGAAAGCAGCAGCTGAGTCTTCAGATTGATTTATTTTAAATAAATGATCACATTAATTAATTTCCCTCGAGCTAATTCTGGTGTGAAAAATGTCTTTTTAATTCTAGATGACTTTATTTAATGTGTGTACAGTATGTCAGATGTGCAGCGCTGACTACAGCGTGTCAAGCAAATTATTTCACGTGAGCATCCCACACATAACTTTGCTGTATTTACTGCAAGAGAGGTGACATTTAAACATACAATATAAAAAGGTTTTGAGATAAACTTTTAAATTTCATATTGTTTGATGTTGCTCAAACTGCACAAACGCAGGTGACATATTGTAGATACAGATACTGTATGTTTATCAAACATATGCACAAGCCCACACAGAGGTGTTGTGACTCAGCACAGATGTGAGTCCTCTGTGTTCCTCCGCGAGGGCAGATGTGCACATCAGGTCTGAGCAGTGGACACACTGCACAGTGGACGATGCAGTGAAGACGAGCACCAGCTGCCTCCTGTCTGAGTCTGACTGTGGTCGATGTGGCAGCCACGTGTCGGACGGCACAAATGACCATCTGGAGTTCTTTGGAAGAAGGAACCAAAGGTGCTGTGTCACTGCTGGAGGGTCTGGAAAAAAGAGATACCACCCAAGGGTGGAGTAGGGGTACCGCTTTTTATCTTTGATCTGCAACCATCCCACCTTGCTACTTTTTTAGCACATGATCGCTAAATATATCATCCAACCAAATCCAAAAAGTCAGAAAAAATATTTCTATATCATAATAGTATAAAAAAGATCCTCGCTTCATGGTGGGGGGGACCATGATTTTACATCTCACAGTTTAAGATTTTAAGCATCTCAGCTTCTACAGTTTCATTTGGCAAATTAAAAAACTTTTTGAATTAATCAGAAAAATTAATTAGTTCTCTTGCTGAATGTGACCTTTCCTTAATTCTTTTCCACTGCAAATACAATGTCAAGGTGAGTTTATGGTGACCTTTTAGAAAGCCACAGAAAAATGTTAACTAGTTTACAGCCAAGCTCTGCAGAACCAGAAACCCAGAATAATACAGTCAAACGGGTGAGAGACTTTCATCAGAGAAAACACATCAGCAAATATGACTTTTTCAGTACAATACATAAAATAGACTTATTTTACCCTCTGAAGGAATAAGATAGTAGATGCTACATTAAATAATGCAACATTGATCTAAAAAGGTGTTAAAGAACATAATGTTTTAGACACAGAAAAAGAGGCAGAACAGAAAATATCAGAACAAAAATGATTTGGATGATGACGGAGAAAACACTGGATAATGCACAGCCTTCCTAAATAGACAGCACTGCGTCATATTTCGGCAGGATGTGACAGCTTATGCTCATTTTATGTGCTTCACATTTTTTTCTGTGCTGCAAATTTATTACTCTTATATGGGTTATTCGTGAATCCATATGTTTGTTGGCAATTTAACTTGTTGGTTACTGTGTAATGTTGTGGAACATCAAGACTATGGAACCAGTCACATTAAAAAACCTGATAAAAGTTACCTGTACATCTTTTGCCTCTTTTAAATGATAATGGTTGAGGACAACATTGCACCTCACTGTAGACACAAATAAGCCTCAGCTGAATTTATGCCATGAGCACCTCCATTATGATAATCAATAACCTGTCCCCCCACTTGCATCAAAAACCCCGGGATCCACTCATGCGGATAATGCACTCAAGTGTGAAACATCCGTTTTCTCTCAGCCTTTTTAAACATAGATCACATCAAGATGAAGTAAAGTGTTTCCGTTCACTTCAACTGAGATGTTCAGTTTTCTTTCTCTACAGCGGTTAAAGTAAAAACACCCTAATGGGCCAGTGGATGATGTCACCCCCTCCTCACCTCTGCTGATTCTGAAACAGCTCAGATTGAATGAAGTTATAAAACTGATCTCATCTGCTGATGTCTTTGACTGATGCTTACTGTATGTGTGGTGGATCAGGTGGTGGATGAGGCCGTCCAGTAATGATATGGTTCAAAGTTTGATCCAGTTTTTCTGTCCACATGACAAAGTGTCCTAGGTGTTGTCAGGTGATCCCAGGGAACTTGTGAAGTGCTTTGGATTAAAGTGCTATATAATTATGCAGCCAGTTTAGTTGGATGTCTCCTTCCTGGATATGTGACATGTGTGGGTTTTTACTGTGACTAAAAGAAAAACGTTCTTGTACGTAGTGGATGCCACTGCAGTCATGAGTGCTGTAGAGTAGCTTTTTCTTAGTGTGACCTTGTTTTGTTTCCCTTTTATGGTTAAGTGTTGGCTAAAAATGTATCTTAATATAGAATCTGCCTTTAAGATAAAGGTACTTAAAGTGAATTGAAGAAGAAAAATGACACTTAATGTGTATTATCACAGTTTAGAACAGCACAGATCCTCCCACCTGTTTGCCAGCCAAGGCTGGGAGTTTTCTGCATTAATTTGTTATAAAATGTGATCTGATCTCCATCTAAGTCAAGAGTATTAACACATATAATGTGCCTAAAACAATAATACAAAAAAAATTCTCATCTTTCATATCTTTATTGAGAACAACCATAAAAACCTCACAGTGCTACTGGAAAAGGTTTGTGATCAGATCACGGTTTTTGACAAATTAATGCAGAAAACTTCCAATAAATTCCAACAGTTTCACATATTTTGTCTTGTCACTATATTTAAAATGATGCAGCTGTGAAGGTGTTTGAACTCCTGTTTGTGTTTCTCTGATCATCTACCTGACTTTATAACCACAGGTCCAGGAAGCTGCCTATGTACATGCCTCTGAAAAGCTCATACTTGCACCACAACTTTAGCGCTTCATACTGTATCATTGTGTTAAAGGAAAAGTTCACAATGTTTTTAGGTTGTCCTAAAAGAATAGTCACGTGTCGATTGCTCTTGCTTATTCCAGCCATTAAAAGATCCCTTGCTAATTTGCTTTTAATATGAATGATGCAGGACAAAATCCAGAGTCTGTGCAAAAAGGCGTGCAGATGTTTCTCTAAGCTTAACATAGAGGTTTCACCATGTGAGATGATCAAATCAAGTTTATGTAATCGAAATTTAGTACAATTTAGTTTAGAACAAAATCATGTCTAGACTGCTGTGCTTCCCTGCTGCTCCTTGGTAAGATAATGAAAAGTGAATTTCATACTAATGAGATTGCAATTATAGGAGTTATTACCTGGAATTGTCTAACCAACGGCTAAAGCCTCATGTTAGCGTCACGTGTCACGTCAAATTTAACATTCATTCAAAATGAGGACTGTGGATTCCGTCCATTTCAAAAATCACATTAGAAGAGGATCACTGGGATTTTAATGGGACTTGTTTCAGTGTTCAGATAGACAACTGTTGATGTTATGATGATAACATCCTTTAAATGTTTTTTTTTACTATGCATGTGTACATGATGAACCACAAAACTATGGGGGGTCCAGAACTGCAGAGCAACCAGAAAGTTTCACTTCAAGCATTTCAAAGCTTTTCTGTTTTTGCTCTGACTGTGTTTTTCCCTTATTCTGATTATAGCCTGTAGGCAGGTGAAAGAAGGAGAAACAGAATCTCCAGAAAGTGTTTCAACATTAGAGAGGGAGCTTCTGAACATCTACTCCTAAACTGTTTTTATGTGGGATTTTTATATTAGCATAAAGATGACAGGTGCATTTCTAAAAGATGAATTAATTAATTAAGTTTCAAATGATCAGTTACTCATTAAATGTAACATGGCCCATTATAAATGCAGATGGACAAACAGCTGCAGACAATTGGAGCAATTCAAAGAGATGCACCTGGGGGGGCTTTCGCGGTGAAGCACGGTGAAGATTCAGGAGAGAGAAACTGTGTTTTTCATATTGGAGGCAAAGACTGCGTTTGATTGGGTTATCTCCTTCCCACTGGGCATGACAACCTAGAAATCAATAGCAGTACATTGTGGACAATTTCGTTGAGTGACAGGGGCCAACAACCAACATGTGGACGAGAATGAATCGAGGTTAGTCCTACTATGTTATAATAAATGTCCATGCTGCTGTGCTGTTATCTGAAAACATGTGCTACTAAGATGCCCCTGGCTTAAAGGAGCACGGTGAACATTGTATGTCAAAGAGAAGCTGAATACAAAATGTACACGAGCGATGAGAACTTTAGATGCTGAAGCCAGTTTAACCTTACAAAATGGAGACCAAAGCAAGAGACTGGCGAGAGACTTTGAATACAAACCGCATTTGTTCTCTTCCCTTAATGCATCTCTTGCTTTTCACCTGAGGCTAAAGGTATTGACTAGTGTCCACCTTCATTCTGTGAATCTTGATATGGCTGGTTGATGCAAGAGGTAGTGGTGCGCACGTAGCATCCAGCATTGTTGCCTCAAACCCTGCAGCTTCTGTGCTCAGTATTCGTCTCTAGCTAAAGAGTCTAATCTATAAGAACACGGTATTAACTCAAAACACGGACTGGGGATTTCCTGTAAAAGCTGTATAATGCTAGAAGACACTTGTCAGTGCGATCATATTACATTGGGTGGAGGTTATGCGGGTAAATATTGACAATGTTGATCTAAATCTATTTAATTTGGGTTTTAGGTGTAAATGTTTTTTGTCTTCTGTCCTATTAAACACTAAGTAAGAAACAGCTAACCTGATGCTGATGTACAGCATGATATTTATAAATTTAAAACTGGTAATAAAAGTTTATATACAGGTAGTAACACGATTAATGGTTTTATGAGGCAACATAATCACATACTTGGCTCCTCTACACACATTGAAATGAGTAGTTGCGGAAGATCTCGGCCAAATTTGCCAAAAATAATAGAACCAAATGGTGAATATTAGAGCAGATGTTAAAACAATTGTTGCAGCTGGGGAACTTGTGAGAGTGGTTAGCTTTTATATGGATAGATTAGTTATCCTCAGTATGGATCAAACTCCAAAAACTCTCAATCCTTTAATTTCTCGAATGCAATTCAATTGTGACTTTCATTAGCTTCACTCTGCTTAAAAAAATATTATTAAAAGTGTGTCCTCTCCAAGGCTCTGCTGAGATCACCAGGGTTTAGTTTCTCACACTTGAAACTCTTCTGCAGCCACAGGAGATATTATACAAATGTATTCACAGGCTGAATAGTACTTCACATCACTAATCTTTTATATGGAAATTGGTGGAGTGCCCCTTTTATATGTAAACAGTCTGGCTGCAATCCACACTTCATTCATTATCATACATTTAATATTACAAACATAATAGACATTAAGGAAATATTCCTTTTGATGACTCTATGTGGTCTTGGTTGGACACCACCTCAGCACCCTCAGCACTTCCCCTCAGATTGGTTCACTGTCAGGCAGCGAACTTGTGAATACTTAATGTGTCAGGAAAATGCTTTTTGCTAAGTTTGTGCACTTAAAATATGTGCATTTTGAGACACTGTTCATTTAAATGTGCTGCTCTCCAAGTTTCAGGAGACCACACTCAAAAGCTCTCAAGCTCTCTGCTGCTTTCTATGGATGTTCACCCGAGTCCTACAAATCCCAAGCCACTTAGCCTGAACACTAAAACAATTCTCTTGCCTTTTACACCTTGTTTCCTTGTAGCCTCTCTATTACCAGCAGTTACGATATAGTAGTGCATTTCATTTATCACTGCTGAGGGTAAGACGGAGCACTGCATCATGTTTGCTAAATCAGTAGTGAAAGACAGCAACAGTAAAGCCTCGGGGAAGAAAGAATTAAACGAGTCCAGACCAGCATGATACAGCTGCTGAGGTTTGTATTCATACTGACGTGTGCTTCCTGTAACATGGCTACTATTAAAGCAAATGTCAAGCTGGCAGGCCTTTAAGTCATACATTTTAATCAGTTAAAGTGACAGAACATCTGTTTTAAAACGGGTCTCGGTGATACTTAATAAGTTACGTAATAGTTCCTACAGTTTTCTTCCAGTGATGCTCGTGAACATAAATAACTCAAAAAGCCTGAGAGTGGGAAAAGGTTCCATAAAGATTTAGTTAAAGGGTGAAAGATCTGAATCCTCTGGCTTTTGTTTCAATGGGACTGATTCATAACAAAACTACAGGAAAAGTGAGCTGCACAGAGGTATAAATAATATGTTCTATAGTAGTGTTTTATAGTAGACATTTACTGCAAGGTTTGGTGTGAAGAGCTGCAAACGCACAATGAAGCAGTTCAGTCAGTTCAGCCTCAGACACAGAACAGTATGAGAAATAAAACCTTGAGCTGACTGTTATTACTGTCCTTGCGTTAATTATCACTTATGTTAATCTGCCTGTGGCAACTTGTGAGCCTTTTTCCAATTATATTTGGAAAGAAATTGACCATTAAATCTTACATAAGCTATCACAATTTAGCAAAATCTCTTTTTTTTTTTTCCAATCACAGATATAACTAATCTGTTGAAGCGATGTGATGCGGCAATTCCAGTGATGATCTAGTAATGAAACAAACCATTAGGGCTATAACAGGGTGATGTGGAGCTTTAGAAACACTGTAACATAATCATACATTTGCATAAGGGTTGTATTGTTTATCTTCCTGTTATTGCTATGATTGTAGGTTCATGGTCCACATTGTGTTGTTTTCCTCATCACAGTCATTGCTACAACTCGTTCATTCAGCTGCCACAACCGTGAAAACGATGAGGACTTGAACACTTCCCGTCAAACACAAATAAATTTTGACTTCCCGTCAAACACACTAATAAAGTAGTAACTCGTACTAAGTGCTGCTTGTTCAAATATCAGACCATGTCAAGAAATACGGCAAAGGGCTTATTGATAATTTGGGCTTGGTGAGACCGGCAGTTTTTACTGGCTTAGAGTGCAGAGTTTTAGCCACATTTGCACAATTACAAGCCATTGGATTTGTTACTTACTGTAAGAAAAGCAGGCAGAGAATAATCATGCAGAGGAGAGGCTTTATAACGCGCAATCGCAGATCAGCTTGATCACTGAATTACATGCTTGGGTGAGCGAGCATTGATTATTACGGGTGAATTAGAGGCAGTATGAGTGAAAGTTTTAGGAAAAATATTTGTTTCACTCATAATCCTCACTCACGACGGTTAGTTGTTAAAAATCAAGTGTCATTGCTAACTGTTTAATACCCTGGTTTGACTTACATGTAGCCTGTTGAGTTCAACCACTCAGAATTTATTTAATGAAAGTAAAGCCCAAGTCTTCCTATGAGGCTGACAGTTAGAGGCCCACTTTTCTCTTGTCAGTTTAGGTTTTATTTTATAGTTGAAACAAACAAACAAAAAAAAAAAAAACAGGATGGCAAGATCCCAAATCACTATACAGTCCAAAAACAACAAATCCAACACCTCACCCCTATAGAATTGTCTGCATCTTGGCACAGCTCAACATTGCTATCGTTTATCTGCCTGCGTCTCTCAGGTGTGTTGCATAAGTGGGTTATTATAAAATCAAACCCATCCTCCCAGGAGTGACATCAGTGCTGACGGTACAAACTCTTAGAGTGCATTTCCCAACAAGATTTATTTTTAGGATTCAGAACATTTTGACAAACTGTAGGAAAATCACGGGTGGAAAATATGATGATCAATAATGATGGTGGCTAGAAAAATGTATATTTCTGGACTATTAATCGTAAGCAGTTAACATACTATACATAACCGCCAGCACTGTAAAAAGAAGGAAAAGAGAAATTAACTGCTTTCTGCTTTTGTTTTATTCATGCAAGTGAGCTCAGTATTGAGAAAATATAATTTTCCTCCTGGGTGGGTTAATGCTAAATGTAATTGAGTCATCAGCTGGCTGTCCGTGTGCTATATCCTTTTAGTGTTTGTACACTGTAGTGTTGCAGCTCCACAGTCTGTGTTGCCTCTGTGACATCTCACGCATTGCAACAATATAAATAAGTAAGCAAACAGCCCTACAGGACCTTTGGCTCAATAGTATTTATCATGTTGCTCGCAGCGACTCGCAGCTTTCTACAAAAAAACAATGAACTCCTAAAAGTTTTTCTTTTCCACACCTTTACTGCCTAATGTATAATAGTGAAGTGGTTGCTTTACAGTAGAGGCTGCAGCTGCCTGAAAGGTCTAAATGCTTCCTGGCAGTTTTGGATGAATTATACTTGTCTGCACCAGCTTTGGGACTCTGTTGGGGACACTGGGAACCTAGAAACTGCAGCGAGAAAGTACAGCTTGTGATACATCATAACGCAAACTGCCTGGCCAAGTTAGCAGCACGCTCAGTTTCAGGTTTAACTGTAGGTTTGTTAGTCACAGCTCAAAATGGAGTTAGGATGAGGAAGGATACTCAGCACTAAGCCCGGGGTGTTGCTGTTGTTGTAGTGCAGCTACTACTTGCTTGTTTAGTTGTGAGATTGCCAGATGCTCCTGAAAACAGAGAGACACTACAGCAAGCAGACAACAAGAGGAGCCCCGTTCACTCATTATGAGCTGTGTTTCAGTGGCACGTACCGTACGTCAGTGCACACTGAGCAACCACAAGGACTCAATCACACATTTATTCACCTTATGGTCTGATGGCTTGAGGCACCAGCTTGCAGCATGGTACTGAATAAAGTATGGGCAGCAAATCCTCAAGAGATGTGCTGAAGCTTTGAACAATGCTGTAACAGTCTATTATATCCACATACGCTCACTGCACTGTAACCACCTCCTGTTACTTACTGTTGCACCCGCTAACCCAAGGCAGCCACATGTCTGTCAGGCACAGATTGGGTGATATGGATGTTTTTTTGTTTGGGAAATAGAAATGAAATGAGAAATGAAAATAGGCTTATTTCACTAATGAGTATGTCTGGTTGCTAATTTCATATTATCTATGCACCATAATTATCAGAGAGGATTGGTGTTTTCGGGGGAGTGTAGGTGGAGTGGAACACGTTGCCAAGAGGCACTGTCACTCTACTGAAGACAAGAAAAATGAACTTTACTTACTATTTAACTTGTTTGACTGCATTTAATGAGAAATGCTGTCTGTCCACATTTGTAAAAACCCACAGTGTTGCAATACGTACACGTCTGTCTGATTGGTAAATGATTTATGGACTGCCCCTAGAGTGTGGCTTGATTAATATCTAAAATTACAAATTCATTATAGATCTGAATAATTACTTAATTAACAATATAACTTATTAACTGGAATGAAGGGAAACAGCAAAGCTGTTGTCCTCTAGAAGCTCACTTCAAAAAATAAAAATAAAGAAGAGATCCCTTCACAACGGTTTCCAGAAACCTGCTGAAAAATCTAGGACATAACTGGTTTGAATTTTAGACCCTAACTAGTCCCTGTTTCCACCTGTTTCCAGTTTTTGTGCTTGCTGGCTGCTTCCCACACCAAGATTGGAGTGCTACCAATCTTCTCATTTAACTGTCTGCAAATATATGAAAGCATTATCCTTAAAATGTCAAGCTATTTCTGTCACTTCAGAATTATTACCTCAACCCACTTGAATAAAACAGAACACAGGACAGAAAAAGAATATTTACTTGTTCAAGTGCCTCGGCCCTTACCTGCAGTGATGAGATTAAAGAGCACTTCTGTTGACACACTGGTACTGACTCTTAGTCTTATTGTAACAAAAGGATAAACTCAGCATATTAATCTTAAAGTGATGCACGGAATACGTCTGGGAGCACAATGAAGGCGGTGAGGCTCCTGTCAACACCTGCACTTCTCAAATTGTGCCGTAAATAATTGACATATGTTGCTGATGCTTCATACATCAGAGAGTTTAAATGCTGCTGTGACCTATGCATCACTCACCCGCCCACACTCACATTACAGACACCTGAAGATGTGTCAGAAAAAAAAACCCAACAACAAAAACATATTACCCTGATGCACTGCGCGTTCCTAGTGAATGAGTGAAGTACTGAATGCTTTTCTGCATGAAATGGAGTTTATGCAAACATTTAGGACTGGAGGAGTTCACAATCTGGCATTGGAAGGGACTTTTTGCAGTCTATTTAATTATATTAATGTAAAGCAGCATGTGTTTAGACTCAGTGCTTAGGGGTTATGTGTGTTAATTTTTCGTTGCATGCCTTATACTTGGATGGAGCAGGAACCACTGTTTACACTCAAATTGTTCACCAGCTATTTACTCATGTGATGCAGCTCATTTTAATCAATTAACTATTTATGATCATACTAAATTGGGAAGATGTTGCAAGCTAAGCAGGGCCTTGCTTGCTAATATTGAAGTTTTCTTTGATTGTCTACCATTCTTGTTAGATACAGTAAACAAACCAAAGCTGCAGATAGACTCTGTGACTCATTGATAACCTGTCTACAGAGGTCACATCACAAATGCATGAAGAAACAGTGATTCAAAGAAGTGACAATGTTTCATCAGAGGGCTATATTTTATATGGTCTGTCTCATGATATTTCACACAGCCTGTCAGCCTTTCCTGGGAGAGGCTTCAAAGCCAGAATAAGCCATGCTCGGCTTTGGAGTTATTGATGAAGAACAATGTTGGAGAGATGGATTATCATAAATATCTGGAACTGCAAAATGAAACCGTCTGCACCCCACACGACCTTGATGCACGCCATGCTGACTGATTATGTCTCAATTGCAGTGTTGGGCCAGAAACTGTCATAGGCAGGACTTTAAACAGCTGTTTGATTTAATTAGATACTGTACATCTGCAATGTTTCCTCTCTGTGTCAGATTGTAGCTATGAAGCAGAGGGCAGGTGCTCCGCAACGACTGCAGCTGCAATAGGCACCAAGACAGTTTAAAAGAGACATCTCTGTTTATGAAGTCCAACGCGAAGCCTCCTGCGTTTTATTGATATCTCCACTGCACAGCGTTTGGTGCTGCAGGATACATACAGTATAATCCCTGAACAAACTCAAATCATCTGCTTCAGAATGGAGCTGCCAGAACATGTCAACAGACAGTGGCCCAATTTTATCTCAGCATTGCCAGTGGATCATTAGCTTCTATCCCTTTGCAGAAACTCTGCTCAAGTTGGAGTGCAGTTTAAATGGCTGAAGGAGTACTGTTACATTTTCATCTTTAAGTGGCACTCCTCTCACTCGAGACATTTGTCACATTGAGGGGAAAGATTCTAATTTTATATTTCACTTTCCTCTGGATTTCTCATTGAAACCAAGGGGCACAGTGAGGTGCAAAGGCAAACGTATTTTCCCATGGAATATGTGAAGTGGCTACTAAAGAACGTATACTCAGCTGGCACACTAAGCAAAATCTAATTCAGTCTGATGCTGCAAGAAGAAGACAGATGATATTGTTTCTATGTGTTGAAACTGGATGATAACGTTTGACTTTGTGTTTGCCAACAGAGTGAAAAAGCAATGCATTAGCAACATGACTAAGAAATGATCGTAAAGCTGCTCCAGCTAGTATTTGTATATCAATAATGAATCTAATGACTGTAAAAACATAAAGTTAACAACTAGCAGCTGAACATAGTGATGCATTTTGCAGTTACAGGCCAGATATTGCCCTGAAAAACAAAGCTAAAAATAAGTATGTTACTTTCCTCAGTTGGCCAGAAACACAGCTCTGAATAAATGGAGATGTTGCATCATATCTGCAAGATGTATAAATACGCAACAGTTTGTTAACATCTAAGACGACAATACGTCAGTATTTAGTGCATCGTTCCCACCAAGCCAAATCAATTGATGCATGTTTAACTTCACACTGCTAACATGTCATTGTTGTATTTCATAGTCAGTTCGGGCATTTATGTGCCGGAAACAAAGATGGTAAGTGACAAACATTCAGACACTTTTCCTTAGCTAATTAGCCTCTGCAATGACAGCCACAGACATGGATGTTTATTTTGTGTGTGTGTGTGTGTATGTGTTTCATGAGAGCAGCCCAGACTAACACCTTCGGGTTGTCAAGAAATAGCCTCAAGATGAAAACTAATGCAAGATGCAGATGTAGTGAGGCTCCTGGGTTCTGTATACTGCATGCTGCACACAGTGTCAGCATGAATGTTTGATGTTACAAGACAAAAGTCACAAACATCAGACAACAATCCTCCTGTAGAGATCCACCAGCAGTTAGAGAGACACCGACAGCATTTGCCTAATTAAAATTTAAATATGTATTCACCTCATTAAATGATGAAGGCAAATATTAGCAAGCCAGGAGAAGCGCTGCTTTACCTACCACAAAGTTTATCGCTCTAGGTGAGCGTGCCGCCGTGCAGGTTTGTATTTACTTCAAAACAAGTAGTCATTCACTAAGAAGTGATAACGGCAACAAAAAGGTGTTTTCTCAGGAACTAGATAAAAATGAACAAGCCAATGCAGCCATCACACACACACACACACAAACACTAACCTCCTGCAGCCACTGTAACAACTTTTTTGGCTTTTGCTAAATGTGCTTCATTCAGTGTGGCAAAGTTCCTCAGTCACATGTGCTGGAGGTTTCTCTGAGGCGGTTTGAGGGAAGAGAAAAGGCAGCAGTACCTAATAAGGGAGTTTTACTAAACAGCGTCTCAAATGCTCCAACAGTATGTGACAGCCAGGGTTTATATGGCAAGACGCCACACACTTTAGGTTGTTTTTATAGTGTATTCAGAAGCCTGAAGCCGGCGGATTGGAGACATAGTACATTGTATGCTTGTGCAAATAAGCAATTATGTTATTGTTATTTCCTACAGTTAAAAGAAGCAGGGACAATACCATGTAAAGAAAGGAGGTGTTGGAAATGAAATATGCATGTTTTATATCTATATGAGTTTGTTAATTGAGCGTGTTCAGTAATTGGTCTGATTTTGTGAGTACAGTATTTTGAGATGAATTTTAGTGTAGCAGTGTTCATCGGCCTCCGTGTTGTTATTCATACGCAGAATTTCATTTCAACATGCTCTTTGTACATTTCATGTTATTCCTTTCTAAACTTCATTCACTCATTAATTCATTCATTTGGAGAAATGTGGCCATGTCGGCTGCACTTTTCTCTCCACTTTTAATGCATCTGATGGTACCTGTGTTTTATATTTATTTGGAATAACACTGAAAACAACAACAACAAACAACAGAGAGCTGTTTACTGGGTTCATCTCAGTTTGCCCAAAAAAGGTGCCAGAGGGGGTCTAATTTGTGATGGCTGAAGCTCGAAAATCAATATTCTGTATGACCTTAAAAGCCCCAGTTTTGTTTTTTCCTTTTATGCCAT
Organism: Anabas testudineus; assembly: GCF_900324465.2. Classification (NCBI taxonomy): domain Eukaryota; kingdom Metazoa; phylum Chordata; class Actinopteri; order Anabantiformes; family Anabantidae; genus Anabas; species Anabas testudineus. Next base: position 6,088,806 of record NC_046624.1, read on the forward strand.
TTGGGTTTAGAGGGATCAAAATCCCTTTATGCATTTGTGTGATTTTTAATGCATCAGGAATGTATTTTGTCCAAAGGGGAAATTCAAACAATGCAGACAGGAAGGTTTTACAACCGTTAAGTAGATTTAGAATACATGATTAGCTGTCACGCACAGTCAGACGTTGTATTAATGGGTCTGTCAGTCAATGTGACAGGGAAAAATGGTTTTGCTCTCGTGATTTATATGACTGTTGTCAGAATGTAAGGATTATAGGATTTCTTCTGAGGGAGCAAAGTAAACAGGTGATTTCCATTTTGTAACTTATTAGATGTAGAACACTCAAACATATGGGCCTGTTGCATTGCAGTGTAAAAACACCTAGCAGAAATCCTGCCAGTCAGTGTGAGATCAACAGATTGGAAACTTCTTCTGTGCGTTTCCTTTTCTCTCTGTTGTGGCCAAATTCAGTGTGATCTTGAACTTTAACTAAAAATCCATCTGTCTCATCAAAAGTGAGTCTTTTCCACACGGTGCTTTGAAGTGTTGTGTCCCAGGGTTGCATGCACCCGAAGCCCCGCAGCTTTTAGGGTGAAGTGTCCTTATTCAAATTTCTGTCCTCGCCCTTCATAGAGTGTGTGTGCATGTCACCAGTGGAGAGACTTTATATTTGGGAAGGCTGACAGCACAGCGAGAAGAGGCAGGGCGAGCTCTGTTTTGAGAACTGCATTGCAACATTTGTTTGTAGAGATGATTGGATAAGGCAGGGAATCCTCTAATGGTTTAAATGTCAACTGGTCAATAAAAGCTTGGCATCATGTCACTTCTCATTTGCACTGAGACAGAGGACGCTATTAAAAGTTGAAGCAAAAATTACGAACCTGATATTTCCCATTTTACTCACTGTTGTTTCTCATGCCTGTTTTCCTCTCAGCTCTGGAGCCACTGTGAATCATCTGTCCTTAGAAAACCCCAAAACTGTTTCCCTGTGCATTTTGACCTCATCTGTATACTCTTTTTTTTTTTTTTACTTTACCCAGAGCCAGACCAGCCGTCTAGACGAACTACTAGACTGTATTCAAAGTTACAGTAACAGCCATTCTGAAAGTTACTGTACTGTATATCCCCATTAAATGGCACTTATTTGTTGTTATCAGATACTTCATTAATCTTCAACTGGAGCCAACTGCACCTATGTGTAGACCAGAGGGTGCAGATCATTATTAGGGGTTATGATTAGGCAGCAGAGGTAAAGTAAGGGACTAAACATCTAATTGAACTGGGAGGCAGATGGTTCCTTATTTTAATCCAAACCAAATCGTTCCCTATACTTGATCAATAATAATAATTATTATTTTGATTATTTGTCTAAATCTGGTGCACTACATATTTATAATTGTAACAATGACAAAGAAGGTCTGGCACAAGATAACAGCCTAACCTAGCGTAGCTCAGTAGGAGGTGGAGTACAGCCATACTAATCCATAAATGGCAAAGATAAAGATAAGTGGTGTTAAAAAGTATGATAATATTCAAAGTGAGTACTTGCAGACAGTTCAATGTGAAGTTTGATATCACTCTCATGTCTGCTAAATACAGTATGAAGCCAGAGACAGCCAGTGATTATAGCGATTAAAGTCAGGAGGGCTAAGGTTACCTGCAATAAAAAGTTTTGAGTATATAGACAAAAGTAATACAAGAAATACTAAATAACAAACATTTTCTGCTGTGTTTTACTGCATTTCTGTTCCTGGTTCAATCTATAAAAAACACTACTGTCTGTACAGTATACAGTAAATATACTGCTCCCCAGTTGTCAGGATGAAGATATTATTCTAAATGGGATGTGACATCAACATCAGCGCCTCAGCTGTAACAAATAAAGCATGTATGCAGGATTCATAAAACACTTCATCTGATAAGAAGAGTGAAGAGTCTTTGATTCCCGGTCTTTACTCTCAGGAGTCTAGATTTTCTGTGCCGAGCACTCAGTGGTAACAATGAATATGTTAAAGAGTTCAAATCAGGAAAATAATCCAGGCCATGAACACGCATGCGGGCTCTCTGTTATCTACTCTCAGGATTAAATCAATGAATACAAGCAAACAAACAAACAAACCAGAGAGCCAAGATAAGGATTTCTGCTGTGCCTTCTGTTAATGAGCCAGCCCAGGACAGGCTGCAGATAAAACTGCTCTGCTGCCTGGTTCCAGTCAACAGACCCAGTTTCATCCATGAATCCAGAGACAAGAAGTTTTTGTTCAGAAAAAGACGGAATGAGTCTGAAGATCAACCACAAAGATTCTCTTGATGTTTGTCCCTCTTTGACTTACAGTATGTGTAGCTGCTGCATTCATTATCAGAAGAACACCGACTCTGCAGGCGTGATCTCAACTATGAAATGTGTTTCACTTACAATAAACACAGAACCTAAATCTCAGCCACACAATAAAAAGAAGTGTTAGATGATTGTATTCTTGTCTGCTTTGGTACATTTCTGAGTGGCTGAACGAAAAGAAAGCGTAAATTCCGCTGCTGTATTTCAAAAATGCCTTCATACCTGCTTTTGCCTTTAGGAATTCAGAAAGATTTTGAAGACGAATTAAAGGTCAGGGGGCACTGATGATACTAATTGATCCTCTTCTCTGGCGAATTAATTAGACTGATCCATTAGTACGTCAGTAAGTGACCTGTTGCCAATTTTCTCATCTGCTCAGACTAATGTGAGGTAATGTCCCTTGAGTACTGATGAAACATCTGCTCCTCCAGCTCACTGAACAGAGACGTCTTCTGAGGTGTGTTTCTACCTGTAGTGTTGCTTCCATCAGTTAGAACTGCAGTAATAATGATAATGTTCTTCACTGCATGCTAACACAGCTGCAGAGTACATCCCAGAAATCTGGCAGCAAACAAGCAAGTCACAGATGATTGCAACTGTCATACTTGTCCTTATATATGTATGTAACTCATCCCTGCATATGCAGCCATTGCATAATTTTTAGGTTTGCGTGACACTAGCCTGAAAAAAAAAAAAAAAAAACATCAGTGCTGAAATCAGAGCATGTTTTTTTCTTGTCACGGTGAAAGGAAACACGTTAAATGATTTGAATGTTGACGTCAACTCCTTAAAACTGTAACCCTTCAATTTGTAATCTCAAACTTCGGCACCATCCAAACTTTCCCAATTAGCTGCTATATCACACAGCGACAACTTGCCTGGTTGACATCCCAAGATTTGCTTGACTCGCCAAGTGTGAGCTGTCAAAACAAAATGTCTCCGGGTACACGGGACCTCTGCATACAGTACATCTGCAGTGGTTAATGGTTCACAGCCTGTCTCAGTCCTTTAGAACTGTATGCAGTGCCGGGGCTTCATTACCCTCTGGGAGGATAATAATTAGTGTGTCTTCATTCACATTTGGTATAAAGGGAAAAATTATGTCAAATTCAAATGAGTGTGTACAGTAGAAATGTCACTGTGTTTGAGCAGCAAAGAGGAGCTCTCAGATGGATTGGACATGTGGAGCAACACATAATGATCCACATGAAACTAATTCTTTTTTCTCTCTCTCTCTCTCTCAGGCCACTTATATCAAACATCATAATGTCAAACGTCACTGCTGCATGACTTCCCGGAAAAATAAAAGATTTTAGTGGCGTTTTGAAATTGGAGTGCATTTTTCTAGCATCTGCTAATTTGCCATAAAACTAAGCAATAATTTTTTTAAGAACAGGATTCTTTAAAATATCTTGGTTTACATTAATGCCTCCAAATAGAAATCTTTCAGCTAGAGACTGATAAATATCCAAGTGTCTCAGCTTGGTCTGAATCAGTGTGCTCACTTGCTATGTGTCCGTCTCCTCCTGATGTAGTTGTGTTCTAATGCTGCTACAGTAATTGACTGGGCAATTTGACTGGTTAGTCAACTACAGTGACACTAAATAATACTTTTGTTAATATTAATATAATTAGACTACTTTGAATGACCCAGATCCAGGGTGTGAGAAGAAGCAGATAAACAAATATCATTATCATCCAATTAGAAAAACACAACAAAATTAAAAAAAAAAAAAAAAAAGCTCTCTGAATTCAGGTCGCTACCGTTTCCTTATCCTTTCGTTCTTCGCTTTTCACTACTTTTGCACTGCTTTTGTATAATTTACAGTGACACAAAAGACTGACTGCAAGAAAATAATGACAACGTACAGTTCACCATTTCAAATCAGGCGTCAAATCTCCTCGCTTTTGTCAAAGCTGGGTGAAAACAAGGCATAATAAGCTTTTCAAGCTTTACAATGTGCATGTCATTTGATTCTTAAATCCTGCAGCAAGGAGCAACAGCCTGCAGAATCATATTTTATAATGAATGGCCTGTCGCAGCAAGCAAATGTGCACATCTAATGCTAAAACATGAGATGACTGTGAAAAGGTGGTTTACACACAATGTCCCCTCTCCCGCCTTTATCATCAGCACGGCAACTGATGAAATGGAAAATGACAACAAAAATTGCTGGTAATAATTCAGTTGAGATGCAATCTCAATGTTTACAGCAATGGCTTAATATTCCAGAGCGGTCATTGTTTACTGTTAAAATCCATGAAGCTGTCACTTCAGGCTCGGCCCAGACTTTCCTCTCTGAGAAAGCGACTGTAGCTGAATTCTCTAACTGAGGACCTTAAGCTGGGAATGTAGTGATGAGCAATTAGAGCAAAGTTAGAAATGGTAAGCTGACTGCAGAGAAATCAGGAGACTTCCATCTGCAAATCAACATAATTCATCAGCAGAGAACAAGTGAAGGACATTCAACTAAAAAGTTCAAGCTCAAATGCCACAAGCAAGTGTAAAGTGCACCGCTTTCCTTTACAAGGATAATTGTTGCTGCTGCAGGGATTTCTGGCCCCCCAAGGTGGAACGATGCTGGAAATATCTCATCGTACATTTTTCCTACAGTAGCTGTTGAAAAACAAGTGCACATTAGTGGCTTCTGCAGTGTCATCTCTCCTATCTGTGCTGTGAGGGAGACCTTTGATTTGCATTTGAGGGAAACATGTAATTAAAGGTTCATGAATTCAATTTTTAATAGATGTGCTCTTTGTTGCACATCTATTAAAAATTGGTCTTTGTTGGTGTCCTCTGAGTGAAGCTGGGTACAACTTAAAAAAAACAAAAAAAAAAAAACACAAGAGTACAGCACATTCCTAATAGGCAGAAAAACACTAAGCAGTTTTCTGGGTTACATTGTGCCCTCTGTGTTATTAGCAAGCTGAAACAGGGACTTCCAAACCTTGCTTTATTAACTGGAGATTCCTACATTATCCTGTTTCATGTAAAATGTTGTGGATCGAGAACTGGGCTAATATGGGGGAGAATAATTAGGATTGGAAAGAGTGCATGTTTTAGCAACAAAGGATAGCAGGACACACATTTGTAAAGTTCAAATCGATTGTAACGGAGAATCAAATTTCAATTTCAAGATCATTCCTTTTCACAGGATATCACATAAGCCCATCTTCTTATGAAAGTCAACATAATAGACATCTATAGGCACTTAGACAACACTATGTCTTCATGCATTGATTGCAAGGATGTTACACAACCCTCTCGAGTGTAATCCACAGTTTCCTGAGAACCATGATGACTCACACAGGCCAATTCAAAGCAGAGATCACTGTGCTTCATGGCGCAGTGTATGCTGAGAGATTAGCATACCTGCACTTTGTGTTAGGAAGCTTATGGAGCAGCCTTTGTATTAATTCCCCGCTGCAATCTCCTTATTAGGTTCCATATTAATCCTTGCAGCAAACACTGAGCTGCATATAGAGGCTGTCCTCAGACGGTGTCAGGAAAAAGAGCACGGACGACATGAGAAGTATCATGGCTGCCGAGTGTTGGAAATGTTCCCAAAAAGTAAAAGATTCCTTTTCACACAAATCCCACTTGATCTGAACATGTAAGCTTTATTTCCTGTTATTGTACTTGCTGTTATTGTACGGCATGCGTGGTGCCTGTGCTGTGAAGTTGAGTCTGGGAAGCAACTGTGATGTGCTTTCCGCTGACTAGATGGAAAGAGAGGTGCCCGCCTTAGGAGGATTCTGTGCAATGCTGCTGAAATTAGCGTCTGTGGTAATTAATTTATGCGTAAACGACCAAAGAAACCTAATACATAGCCTCTAGAATAATCTTCCCAGGCGTAAGAAAAGGTGGCTGTTTCTTTATTTCGGAAAAGCTTGTGAATAAAACAATATTTTCTGGGGGGGAAAGAGGTTAAATCAAAGTGCAGTGATTTCATTTATATAAGAGTTGTGGTCACTGTTTGAGAGGATGAAGATTTTCACCCCACTAGTTACACAGAGGAGCTAGAAGAGCTGCCAAACAAAAGCCTTCCTTTCAAACCGGAAAAATGTGTCATGTAACGGTTGTATTTCTCCTGATGGAATGAGAAACCTGAAGGACTTGAAGTGAGTGCTGCATATTTGCTGTATCTAAGTGCTGTTCTGCAGAGTCTTAACGACACAGGGGTATTACAAAGAGCGTTAGACACTGAATATTGAAAGAGAGAAAAGGGAGAACATTTGTTTGAAACATGGCCTGCCTGTCTTGAATCCTAGAGACAAGGTAATAGGATGGATGAGTATGTCATCCTGGCATTTAGGTAGTCCACGTCATCTGCCATAACACTAATGCTGTAACGCTAAGAGGCCCGGTTTTCTCCCTCTGGCTGGAGCTAAAATGCTAGAGGTGATTCCCAGCTGTTCTCCTGTGGTCAATTAGGAAAGCCATCAGGATTTGTCTTCATCTCAAGCCGATTCAATAGTTTCTCCTGCCTTGCAATTCCTGAGATAGGAATTTTATCATCCCGCTGTTCTGCTTATTTATAGAGCTGCTCAAATACAGGTAGCATCAAATTAATAGAGAGCAGTTGGAAATATGCTCTGTGCTGCAAAGACGGTCACCAGCATATCTCTCTCCCTCTCCCTGTGTGTGTGTCTTTTATGTAAATCTGTCTCTGCTCTCTCAGTCACAGCCACATTTCAGTGTGTCCATTTTAAAGTAGCCGCACAAACAGGCGAACCCAAAATATGTAACAAATGCAATCTGTATTACAGGCACACACCACATGTCTCCAGAGACTCACTCTGCTTTCAGACAGCACAAGTCTGAAGTGTACTGATCCCCCCACTGAAACCACAGCAGCTGTGTTTCTGTTGGCAGCACTCCAGCAGCTGAAGGTAAGAACTTCACACGGGATAATGACACAGCCTTGGTTGAGGGCTTATCACAGGGAGTAACTCTTAACAACCAGACTGACCCCCGCTACTAATTAAAAGTTAGACTCAACAGTGTGTGCCTTGTTAAATTTGATTTAGACTTGATCACCAAGGGAAAACAGGAGTGAATCCTTCACGGATTCTCTCTGTATGTCTGGACCCTTCAACGAGAACATAACGTTTCATGGAGTTTTTAACTGGCAGCAAATTTTGAAGTGAAATCAAATCAAGAAATAACCTTCCAATGTGTCCAGTGCAACATTCGTCAACATTACAAAGAACCTGTGTGCCCATATCCTTTCTGCTGTCACATTTTCACTCCAAGCCGGATCATGGACTGGTCTGATCACGTCTTTTAAATCACAATCCAGTGCTTCATTAGTAAATTCATTCATTTGCATAGAACTGGTTTTGCTTCAAGCCCCTCCTCCCTGCTGAGGGAGAAATACTTCTGAAATACTAGTGCTGGGATGATCAGACATTATTTCTGAGCTTCTTTTACACAGCACACATCTGGCTGACAGAATACTGAGAGTTCATATTGCTTCTCTGGTCACTTATGTATCATTCAATTTCAAAGTCTACATAGTTCATGTTGAAGCAGTTCATTGTTTGGATCATAAACCAGAGATCCTTCCCCACAGTTTTTTTTTTCCTTCTACCATACTGGAAAAGTTGTCTGTAGTGTGTGTAGCAACAGTTTGATCACTGGAGTTAGTTGCGCCTCACTTCACCTACTCTAGCATGTTAATTGTGTTTGCACTTCCACTCAGCTATTTTTAGCCAGGATTCTGACGAGGCTCCAGGGATGGCAATGTTGGCTGCTCGGTCTGTTCACCGCTTTGGTTCAGACCTAACTATCCCAACAAGTACTGAATGGTTTGCCAAGGAATTTGGCCCAGGCACCCATGTTCCCTCGAGGAACTTTTTTTATGACCTTAGTCAGTCCATGATTCCTTTACTAGAATATAAACCTAGTGAAGGGTAATGTTTGACAACTATTTATATAAATAAAATTATGTATGAAATACATTAAATGCAATGTTACCCTAGTGTCACCATCAGTCTTACTAATACCCGCAAAACCAATGACATTAAATTCAGCCTCAGTTATACTGTGTTTAGTGCTAATTATAAATGTTAACACGCTAAAGTGGATGGAGAGCATATTGTCATAATAGCATTAGGTTTTTTTTCTAATAACAGTAAGAGACATCCTATAGGCAATAATCGCACTTGACTCCATTACTAGACAGATTGGGTTCTTTTAACGTGGGTTGAATGCAAATTCATACCTTGATGCACTCATTGAACATTACATTTATTTATATACATTTATGTATAAGTGTTCCTCAAACACCTACAGGATCTCAGCAGGGACTGACTCCAGCACCCTGCAACCATCAACAGAAAAAACGGAGGGATGGATGTTGTACAGCACTGGTTTGCAAATGAAGTCGGTACTAAAGAGCTTTGTATCAGTTGCTTCAATGACTACTGTGATTTTTCTGCTGAAACCCCAAACCACTCTTGGGAGCATTTGTGTAACCATCAAGTGTACCGCTCAGAATAATGTGTATCATCAGGAATGTCACTTTGGGCTCGACAGGCCTCTCCGGGCTGTACAGCTACTCCTCAGGTTTGCCAGACGATGACCCAAATGTACACCATTGATTCAGACAGTAATAAAAGCTGGCAGACACATACAGTACAATGACTCTATTTGTGCTCAAGTGGTGTGTGTCCAGTTTTCAATTGCTGTTTTTATCTGTAATAACCATTGAGGGGTAATGAAACAATAAGCCTAGGTGGGTAAAGATGGGCTACTGTCAACATTTTCATAGATGTGTGCATGTATAACACGTAGTAAACATTAAGGGAATCAACTACTAGCTGTGGGTATGACTGAGACAAGTGTGAGACCACAGATATGTGAATCAGAGTGTTGAGCAGAGGAATACATCATCAGCTATTACTACCAGTGTACCCTGCAGCAGACCTGGGATACAGGAGTTCAATTCGCGCATGGGAAATCTACAGTGAATCTTAAATAGTTATTGACAGCTCTCCAGTTGGTAAACCTTTCTCGAAGCCCAGAATTGATTGTAGGTCTTGTGCTGATGCAAATAGCTTTGCAGCTATGAATGTTTGATAAATGTTGGGTCGGTGCTGAATGCAAGGTGAAGAGTTCAGAGGTTTAATTTTCAGTGAGGCTCCAGTGATCTCCTGGGCTCTTGTTGGTACGGCAGCTGTGGCCAAAAGGTTTGTCTATCTGTGGTCATCGATTGGCAGCAACATACTAATGTGTTTATTGATGTCCCAAAGTAAGTATAAAGATTAGATATAACCTGATGATAAAATATCTGTCAGTGATTAATCCTTCCTTCCAGTTGATTAGTGACTTGGTGACATGTGATAAGCAGTTTTATAGGAATCCAAATTTATATTTTCCTGCACTTTGCCTTTGACCTAGTATTATCTGGTCCTGTGCCTCCATATCAGCAAGGTTTGGATGCCAAAGCTATCGGATCAGGGATATATTTAGTATTCAAAAAGAGATACTGACAGTATGATGGATTGAAACTAGCCCTCCTAAATCCTTTGCCATCCAGTTAGCGACATGAAGATAAATGCTGTGTGCATGACACTGTTAAGAGTTAAAGAGGAAAAGACAACTCAGACCTGCCCAGGGGTTTGGTTTTCAGCCCCCTGGCTGGCAGAAAGAGTTGGGTGGTTGAGTGTCCTGTCAAATGAAACTGAAAAATAGCCAGTTGTAATCTGACTTCACTAGAGGAAGCCTTGTCTTTAAAATAATTAAATAAAAAAACACAAACATTTATTCTCAAACATTTCTTTATCCATTGTAGTTTGAGATCACAATAGGATGATTAAGCCCTCTCATTATTCATTGCAGTAACCGTTACTCATTATTATCATTAATTGACATTCCTACTTACTTTTACTTCATGGGTATGAGTGATTAGATGTGAAGGAGAATAGAGGACAACTTAAGAACAAGACCCTAATCATTGTTGGTGGAAACCTGCAAATGTGCAACACACAATCTACTTTTCCTGCTCTCCTCTAGCAGCTCATCCAAGGATGCCATGGAAATCAATTAGAGACACATCAGCGCTGTCTGAGCCACCGGAGGGAGCCAGTCGAAGCAAATTAGAATGCTTGCCCCTCTGTTTCATCCTTTCTTTCTTGTGCTAAGCCAATCTATCAGTTGATCCATGGGTAAAATATGCTGTTAATACAAGGACAGATCATCATTATCTCTTTATCTAGATACATTTGGTAAATTCAGGGAAGGAAATGTGCCATATTAAAGATAGTGAATTAAACACTGAACTCCAAGGAGCCAGTTTCCTTGAGAGAAGTTACTCTTGTAGTAACATCTGTAGTAAGACGTAGCAGGGAATCACGTTTACTGTGGGATAAAACCACTGAATAAATTGAGAAACCTTGGAAAGGGATGATTGATTTGGACACAGGAAGCCAGAGAACGTTCCTGCATTCAAATTAGCATTATCATGAGGTGGGATTGCCTGGAAGATTAGTATGATGTCACGCTATTTACATGTTCATACATAGTCTCTCGTTTGATTCCACCGTGTCTTTATTTTTGCAGGAGTGCTATGTTTTAGCACTACAAAAGGCAGACATGTTAGATGGGTACTTGCTAATATCAGCATGTCTGTGCAGGTTCTCAGTCACCCAAGTCATGGTTATGGCCAAAGGGGCTGTTCAGTGTTTCTTTAAGTTGCCACTAAATCTGTGAAGTTGTTATTTTGCATCCCTACATACAAATCTGTACATTATTCATCAAATTGAACTGCAGATATTACATTGCTCCTATTGCGTGTCTATGTTTTGTCCTTGGACAAGTTTACTCCTCCTTCAGCCCACTCAGTCATAATAGTTGAAGCCTTTTGGATGAGAGGTGAAACATCTTCAAGAATTTTAAGCAAGGCAAAGCAGAGATTCCTGGCACAACTTCACATGCTGCCAAGAAGCATGGGCCAAAGGAAACAAGCTTAAATGATCAAATCTCCACTTGCATATTTTGGTGATTGCAAAATAACAATTTTAACACTAGACCAACACATTTAGGCTTGTGACCTTCATCGGCGTCTGTTAAAAGTACGTAGCAAAGAGCATTTAATAAAAAAAAAAAAAAAAAAAAAAAAAAGAAGACGTGTGCATGAAATGATAAGGAGAATTAGCACGAGTCGCATGATTAATCATGTTGTGATTTGTGGTCAATAAGCTTCTATATTTTCTTAAATACACCGTCAGCCGGATAAAACTGGAACTTGCCAAATGGTGTAGAATATGCTATGTATATGATGCTGTTTTCTATAACTTTAAGGATGAGGAAATGTAATTATGAAGGCTCAGGGACTCTGCCACAGGTCACCTTGAACAGGTCTCATTATTATTGCTCCTAATATGAAATTATGAAAGAAACAGTAACATAGCGACATGCTGGGGCACAGGATGAAGAGGGAGTTTGGTGTCCTGCAGGATGAGGTTCAGCTAAAGGTAAAAAGCAGATATGATCTGGTGCAGACTGTCCTAAAGCTGGAACAGACAACAGAACCAAAATCAATCAAAAGCTTTTTGTCCCGTGGAGGAAATCAAGTGAAAGTGTTGACTGGTACCCTGATTACCAAATCCAAAAGCAGTGGTGGGAAGACATTTTCTAACAAAACAGAAAATGAAGGTGAAAAAAGTGCATACGATGTAGCTGATGTATTATGAATTGAGTTTACAAGCTTTTAAACTATTGTGTTTGAGCATGCCCGTTGTTGTTTGAAAGGTCACTGATTCTAATGACATTTCAGAGAGGTTTTGTAGTGGGGACAATTGATGCATGGCGAGCGCACGCTACCAAAACACAGCAACACACAGAGTGGAACACGTGTTCTAATTAATGACCCCCCACCCTCCCTTTCTCTTCCATCTGTATTGTGTGTCTGTGTATGTGTTCGCTCTGCACCAAACACGTTCTGTGCTTGGCAGACACCTCATTTCCCAAACATTTGACGCAGATTGTAAAAGAGACACTTATTGACACATCATCGGGTCAGAACAATGTGTTTTACTCCAGTTAATTACTGCCTCTGCTTTTTTCTGCTGTGCAGCCAAATTGGCAAGATGGAGGCTGCCACTTTAATTGCTTAATTGATTTAGTTTTGTGTCATGGATCTCCTGACTGGTTTCAGTTTAACAAGGTCTTGGGTTTGTTGTCATTTGATGTTATATGGTCATATTTACATATCAAACTTATTTGATGTTAAAAACACATTGTTCTGACTCGATGACGTGCCTGCTTTTAGTGAATGATTTGATAAGTGACTATCAAATAGACTTATTTTGTCTTACTGAAACCCGCCTGCAGCAGGATGAATATGTCCATCTGAATGAGTCAACCCCCTCCAAGTCATATTAATTATCATGTTCCTAGAAGCACAGGGTGGGGGTGGAGTAGCAGCAATCTTCCACTCAAGCTTATTAATCAACCCCAGACATAAACATAGTTTGAATTCATTTGAGAGCCTCACTCTTAGCCTCTCTGATCCAAACTGGAAAAGTAAAAAAAACTGTCCTGTTTGTTATTGTGTACCGTTCTCTGGTCCCTTACTCTGAGTTTTTAAATTGACTTTAACACACAAGTGCAACATTGCATTTTCTGAAAATGTAAATAAACCCACTCACTCTTTCAATCACACCCTTGATCTTGTTTTGTCATACGCTCTTGAAATAGGTCATTAAATAGTTTTTCCCCCAAACGCTATTATATCTGACCATTTTCTAATAACATTTGAATTTACTGTACTAAACCTTACTTAAAATTTCAGTAGATGTTCATCTGAAAATGCTGTTGACAGATTTAAGGAACTGATTCCATCTTTTATTTCAGAGCCATGTACCAACACAGAGGAGAGTCGTCATCTTAACTCTACTCCAGTACAAGTCGACCATCTTGTTGATATACTGGCGGTCCACTCATTTAGATGAATCACGGCTAGCCTGGAAACACAGTTTAATGATATATATAAAAAAAAGATCTTTGTAAAGCCAGAAACACGTATTATTCATCAATATCAGAAGCAAATAAGAACAACACCAGGTTTGTGGATGTTCTCAATGTGCTAAAATTAGGAGCATCCTTTCTCAAAGTAATGCTAAAAAAACTAATCCATGCATTTGTTACTTCCATACTAGATAATTGTAAGTCACTATTGATATGAGAGATTATATTTCTCCTACATTAGAGAACTAGAGGGAACGGCGGAGTTGGTAATGACAACACTTTCAAGGTGGCCGTAGGAAAGAAGGTGAGGACTGAGACACGTGGCTGGTGAAGGTGGCAAGTTCCAGGTAAGTAGCAGTGAGTTTACTCAAGCACAATACAAAACAGTTTGAGTCCAAAAACAGTTTGATATTATAAGTCTGGGATCATAAACAACCAGGCAGTTCTGATATTAGGGGCCAAATCCAATAATACAAATACAGGGAGATAAATACAGTCCTAGATCATGCACAGGGAGAGAGTTTCAACAGTTGAATCCCTGAGGCCAATAACAGAGGTTGTAAGACGATCGAGGTCATACACAGAGAGGTCCAGAACACAAATGGAGAAGGACCGACAAAGGAAGGGGAGCACGAGGGAGAGAATAGGTCAGGTGGGAATTCACTCACGGTACGGGAGAGTAGAGAAGAGGCAGGGACAGGTTCCACGGCAGGCAGGGGTAGCAATAGGGTAGCAGGTCCGGTCCTGAGTGGAGGAACAGCACGTGGGGAAAACAGATCAGGTAGAAAACACTTACTGTAACAAAGGGGGCAGGTGGGCAGAGGCAGGTTCAGGTCGGGCAGTTCCAGGCGACAGGAAGTCCATCCGAAAGTTAATGCTAAATAGTGTATTTCTCAGGACAGTGTGAGACTATCTGGCAAGTGGGGAGAGACAAGGACCTGCTTAAGAAGAGTTGAAGTAGCACAGGTGCAGCCAATGATTAGACGAGGGTAATTAGGCCAGGAGGAGGAAAACAGGAAACCGACCAAGTAAGGAAGAGAGGGGCAGGCAGCAGGAGCAGGAATCCAGACATTATGTCTCCAGTTTTCTGGGCAAATGCAATCTCAAGAGCACGTTGTGGGAATTACTTCTAAATTTGCACAAAATGTCCACTTGCACCCAAAGATTAACTGATTAGAACATGTTTCATGCACAACACGACTCAATTCCTGTTGACTGAGTCTGCCCCTTCATTCAGCCCTTACCCCCTTTGTCCCCTGCCTCACACCTTCAGTCACCTGGACACTCCTCTCACTCTCTACACATTCAGCGGCAGCTGATAAATAATATTATACCCACAGAATTTATTTAAAGAGATCTCAGAGCCTTATCTGAGGCCTGTAGTTACAACTTGGCTTTTTGACTTTTTATTTATTTATTATCAGTGTCTTCATCCATTAGGAGTCACTTTTGGTTCCCTGTTTCCATAGTTCTTAATTTTCTTTAGTTATTTATCCTACTCTTATCTTTAGTTCTTTCAGTTTCTTTCCCTAGTTTTACCTCTGCCTCTGTATTTTATAAGATGGCCAAAACAGTGAAGTTGCCATCTTTTGTGTTGCAAATTATGCAACTAATGCTGCCTGTTTTTACAATTACAAAATCATTCCAGGAAAATCAATGACGACATAAATAAAGATGACCTAATCCTGATGAGCCAGGAATGATCATTAAATGACCATCCTCATCGAGAGATCCTCGCAGCCAGGGGAATCCCCTGCTGGCGTTCCAATAAATAACATCTCCTTATAACCCATGGCATTCAATTTCGTGACTAGAAACTTAAATAAAAGTGGAGTTTTGACATGTCTGTGTGAGACTAAGGCTTAAGGACATGGACGCCGTTTCACTCTGTGCATGAATGAACACATCATTATTATCTCATGAGCGGCTGAGCCATGCACCCATTGTCACCTAACTGCTCTCTCACCTCGTTTGCATTCCAGGAGCAGGATTTTCCTATTAGGGAAAGTTAATAACTTGCTAATACCCTAAAATTTCAACCTCAGCAAAAGGCCGCTCAGCACTTTAAATGCACTCGTTCAATTTTTGACCCTTTCTACATTCCCCTATAATCTGCAAGGTTTGATTAACTGTAATTAATACTTGATTCGTGCTGCCAAGTGAAGGGGACAGAGTAATTTCATCAACTTTAGTACAAGGCAGGGATAAAATGAACTCTGTATTTCCTACCTCAATGGAGCCATTCGCTCTTTATAAGTCACTGTTGGTAGGGACACGTAAAGAGATTCAATGTCCTTCCACTCAATCCCTAAGGTCCCCATAAAGTATTGTAGTTGAAGATCCAGACCATTACATGCCTCCCCAATTGCTTTTATGTATGTAAGTAGGTGGCTGCTGGTGTGTCTTCATGGTGACACTGGAGACATAAAAAGAGCCCGTGACCTTTCATATGGATAGACATTGTCTAACTGCCTCTGATCAATAGGGGAGAAAAAGACACAGAGCGCTGAGGACTGCTGCACTTCTTGCTCGAGGGAACACGCACGCATCCTGAACACCCAGTAAAGCTGTCAGTCACAGCCTGCTCTCCTACAGTAATTGCACTGTGACTGAAAGGCCACACTCTGCAGGAGAGCACAGCTCAGTTTAGATACAGTATGTGATGTCTAAATTAGGATCACAGACCAGTACAAATTGCATGTGCAGAACTGTGTTCCCAAATAAATGTTGGCATAAACTCACTGAACACGCAAATATTATAGCTTTTTGATCACTTTGTTCCTTTGGTGCAGTCAAAATGCGCAGCTCGTCTTCTCACAGCTGTGCATCCTTTAAATAAAAGTCTGGAAAACACACTTTGACCAAGGTTGTTGCTGAGGTCAGTAAATACCTGTCTAGACCAAAGATTTAACAATGTAAACTATAATAGTATATTATCTTAATGCATGTTTTATGTATTGTTCCTAGCGTAATTAACACGGGGATGAGACATAACAGTGACTAGTGTTCGTGTAAAGGTTCTAATGCAGGGATGAAACCAACAAATGTTTAGTGAAGTTGTCACACTTTAAAATAGCTTGTGACTATCTGCTGGACATGTAGCACACAGTCAGTGCTCTGAGCTTCCTGCCAAATCTGAAAAGGCGCTGCTGAGAGGAGTGATAGCAAATAAGTACTGAGCAGACTCTGATCTTTTATTACTATAGAAATGTTATGTACTGTATGTGAAAAAGAAATAGGAAATCTGTGCACCTTGAGCAAAGCATGTACAGCTGGACATGAATATGAGCAGCATGGTTAGAAAAAACTGGTAAATTACTTTATTACCTAATCCATATTAGACTCAGTATTTTACATTGCAGAAAGGTTTTAAGTGTGTTACTGCCTTTGGTGTTTACTGTTAAAGAGCGAACCACAGGACAAATATCCCCCTGTGAAGAATGACCTGGGACTCACAACTAAAGAGGAGATGAGAAGGAAATGACTCAGATGACACCGTGCATTGTTATTAGACTCGTAAATTTCAATTTGCACACTACGTTTGACTCCACAAAGGTTTCCTTCACAGCAGCGAGTGGGTTTATTATTAGAGCAGAATTTATAAGGGAGTGAGAAAGAAAGAAGGATGAAATAGTAAAGGTTTGAGTGATTAAACGTCAAGCTGCTTCTCTGTTTCCCGTTGTTCACACAGCTATGGAGGTGAAGAAACCAAGAAAGTACTGACTCATGTCTGCATCATCACACACACTAGCTGGGTAATATTTACAAATGTGTATAATGTATGTATATATTCATAAGATATATAAGTGTTAATGCATTACAGTGTGTGTGCTTGGACAATAATGTCATAAAAATAAATGTAATGCTAATCTACCCATCGAAATATTGTGCTTTTCATGCTGAACAGTTATGACTCTTCGTTCTCTCTGCTTATTCTTCCAGATGACCTTTGGTATCAGGAAACATGTCTAACAACTATCATAAATCTTGGCAATTGAAAACGCAGCTCCCGTGCATGTGGACTCTGGTGAGGACATGTCTGCAGTGAAGGACAAAACAATAGTGCAACTGTGAGCTGAGCGCTCTCCTGTCCTGTGGGTGCCTCATTAGCGGCGGGAGTCACAGTCGGCACACAAATCGAGTGAATGCAAATGAGATGTGATGGACGGCATCTCCCAGGGTGGCACAGGCGCAGCGCACCTCCAATGACTGCTGTGCTCTAAATCATCCTGGTGTCAATGTTTCAACGTTTCTAATCGGAGCTCCCATTAGACACCAGAACCCGTGCAGCCCGAGTCATAAACCTTGGATTAGACAAAGAACGTCGAAGTGTCAGGTGGCAACAAAACACACGATGCCTCACAGAGATGTCACAAAGCTGTTGCAGCACAAAGAAAAAGCTTAGCAGGTTCTGTTTTTTCCGTCTCTATGACTCTATGAGTATTTTAATGCACTTTTGGAGAGCTCAGATCCATTCAATAACTGAGGTTGCTGAGAGGACAAAGCGACTGCTTTAACACTGGCTGGGGTTTATTCATTTCGAATCAACTGCTTTCCTGTCCAAAAATCCAAAGAGCTCATGTTTGATTAGCTGCGTGAGACTATTATTGATTTTTGTTTGTTGGAAGCACAAAGCCATTTGTGTGTGTGAGTAATGTGGCTGTGGCATCTTGGGAATGCAAAATAAAAAATGTGTACAGTAGCAAATCTATGCTCATTTTACTTTCTAATTACATCTTTATTTTCCATTTGGCGGGCAGCCCAAGCTACATTACCAGCCATTCTATTTCCTTTCCTGCAAAGCCTGAATTCTTGTCTTGATTCTTGTCTTGTTCCTCGTCTCCAGGAGGAGGTGAGCATGACCTGAGCATATGACAGAGCTGCCTGACCACAGCCAGCGCATTAATCAGAGTATAGGATGTCACTAAGCTGCTGCTGTTTTCAATTACCATCATTTAGTGAGGGCGGGAATAGTAATAAGGGAAATGGTCTTTTGAAAATGTGATTGAAACATATGATTGATGATTAATAATTTGTGTATGAGAGAGAAACTAAATAAATACGCAAGACAGGGTTCACAAATCTGAGGAAACACTCCATCCTCGAGTACATTTCACCGTGCCAGAAACCTCTCAGCTCTGTGCATTTCATTGAGATCGTTGTCTATAATTCATAATAATTCTGCGCTAATCAAAAGTCAAGCAATGACCTTGTTTGTGCAGAACCACAAAGAATCAGGGAAGTTTTTCTTTTTGTTCATCTTTTATTTCTTGGCAAGGCAGCGTGCCAGTTTCTGCACCGTATTGTGTAGAAGCTAATTGGCTCATTCACATGCACATCTTTGTATTTTTATCCTCAGTTGTTTGCTTAATAAAACACGTCCTGTTTATAACACCGGGAATAAACTTGTAACCAGGATGCTGCGGTTTAGTCTGTTTACCATTACCTACACTGGTCTGTGCACTGTACCGTTTCCATGGTAATATTCTTCAGTAGTCTTTGTTGTTGCTGCAGCAACACTCGTGACTGCAGCATGAAGATGAAATACCTTATATGAATAAACCTTGTTGCACAATGATCTTTTTATTGGAGCGCTGCGTACATTTACAAAGACACTTAGAGTGTGTTATCCACCACTACCCAGAATGTATTTCCACAGAAATAAACAGAGTTAAAATCCTTCTCAGTAACAAATGTTCTGCAGTGGGAAGTTTTTACATGTTCCTCTTGTTATATGCAAAGGTCGATTGTTGAAAGAGTGTCATTGAAGTGCACAGAGATGCTTTCGGCTTTATTCATACTTCAAACGCTGTTTCCAATCAACCACACACTGACCCCTGCCCGACTAAGAATCTTTTGCAGCGCCGTGAAACCACAAGAGTTTCGTCTTGTCCCTGGCATCACCCAAACTTTTCCTCATGTTTGCTCTGAAGTACTATACTGATGGAGAAGTTTTCACTGTAGCGATAAGACTTCTGTTCCTGCTGTGTTAACTGTCAGTCCGTTTCGTCAGCACAGTGCGATATTATTCAGAAATATTAATATCTACACAACTCACATCCCGAGAACTTCCAAGTATCCAGTGGATATGATTTATTATTCAGTAATGCAACTGAAATCTTACTTGTTACTTGTCTGTGACTTGAGCAGCGATAAAACAGTTGATGGACATGAAAGGCTGTAAGAGATTATACCACAACATAGAAAATCTGAATGTGTAGATCAAAGAAAAAAAAGTGATTGAGAGGACTGAACAATTTACTTAAAAATCCCTTTTAAAATAAGAAGAGTTGAAGATTGCTTCTGTTATGCATGAGCTGAGGCCCTGTGCCCTTTGAGTGAGTTGCGTCGTCAGAATTATTAATGAGAGCTAAACCCAGGCTAACTAAGCATTGAAAGGGTATGATGAATTGTGATGCTTTTTAAAGAACCAATGCACCCACCCACACTCGTGCAGTCACGCACGCACACACACACACACACACATACAATAAAAAGTAATTTAATTTTACACTCCTGCCAGTCAAATCAGATTGACTCAAGCAATAATGACTCATGGGAGTCATGTGGTAACATGTGCAATAAAACACAAATAAATAACAAAGAGAACAGTTATATAAGATTTCTCAGAGAAACCTGAGAGACCCGATGTAGGTTTGTAGGTTTGTCACTGACAGTGAAGCCTTTTATATTGCTTCACTGTTCTAATCAACTGGATTAGAGGTCCTTTAAAGAGTTCAAATGTGTGTTCATCTGCTACAAACAAGGCTGCAATTGTAAGCACGTCCTGGTAACTAGCTTATTATATCCTGTAGCTGAACATTTTGGAGGCCATTAACAAGCTGCAGGTAGCTACCCTAGTCTGTAACGGATATCAGGAAGTTCATATCAGAACATGTGAAAGTAGTAAACTTTATAGGAATGAATTTATCAGAGACCATGACACAGATCGATAAGCCTCTCTTTAATATATTCAGAGTAGCAAGTCATGGCTGTTGCAGGAACTCTCCCTTATTATGTAAGTTTAGTTCCCCACCCCTCCCTGTGTGAGTGTTGTTTTATCATATGCATGGTAAAGGGTTACGGCAATGAATTTTAATTTCCCTATTTTAAAAAGAAATGCAAATGTACAGTACATTTAGCTGTTTGTTCACAATTAAACACTGGATCAGCAAAAGTGATGAGCACATTCCACTGTTTAATTACTGCATGTGTTAATTGTGTGTTATGTGTAATGATGTTTTGTAATTTAGTCATGCAGCAATTAGTTTGTCATTTATAAATCCTTTTTATTTGACTCTATTTATTCAGTAATTCAATTATATCTCAGGGAAGCTATTGCTTCCTACTAATTTTCAATCCCCTCATGTCTGATTCATCCATAAGATACAGTCCTTCATGTTTATTTCTGTCGGCCCCTGGGATTCTGCAGAAGTGCAGAGATAAACATATTTATGATACATGCCCAGTATGCATGTACATATAGGGCGCATCTCCAGCTGTGCAAGCACATCTGACAACTCAGTTACTGCAATTTTTATTAGTTACCTAACACACACACACACACATTAGTGCAGAAGCAACAGCAAGTGGAAAAACCTTTTGGTACGTGGCCACTGCTTTGTATGTGGCGTTGATGTAGCAGAGGTTCGTACACGTGTTACTGTGACTTTGAAACATAGTAATACTGATACGTTACATTAGCATTGTAACTACTGTGGTGCTAATTAGCTGATCACCATTGAGAATTCCCATCAGCAGAGAATAACGTGTATTCTAATCTTGCCACAATGGGATGCTTACAGTATGTCTCCTCTGTGGACAGGTGCTCTGCCTGTGGCAAAAAGTCTTTCCTGAGAGAGAACAGTACGAAATAAATCAAATATTTATATGCAAGTAGGTTCTGCTGTAAGCTGCCGTTTGCATTCTTCTCCCTGGTTGGCTGGCCTTACTCTTATGAATATCAACAAGATATGTTGACTCTGCATGACTGGGATTCAGTGTTGAATCAGGGCTATGGTTTCAGGCATGGTAACAGGAGGAGCAGGAGGGGTCCTGAAGGAGCAGGCTGCAGTCTATTTTTGGGCTTTTTGTTTAACCCAATTACAGTGTCAGTGTGCACTAACTGAACCGACACCAGTCAGGTGATGAGCCTCCTTTGAAAAGTGGGACGACAACGATATAGACATGGAAATGTGATGCAGCCAAAACAATGTCGGGCTCTTTTATACGCTGAGACAAGGAGAAAATGAATTACACAGTAAGAGGGAGCTCCATATGGGTTGTGGAGAATGAAAAGGCAGGTTCAGGTTAACGCACAATAACAGCTCAGGTCTCCCTCATGACAGCATGCAACACCTTTCCATGACCTTGGTAGCTATCGACTGATTCACCGCTTCCATCTGCCAAACAATCTCAGAGCAAATCACATTTTAGCTGGATGGCTTTCCACGTCGTCATCTATTGCAAAATAAATGTATACCTCCAGACAAACTCTCAGTGGAGCCCTCAAGCCTGGATGCAGTGACAATAAAAGCATAAAATCTGTAAATAAACGAAGCCGCTGCAGCGCCACCTGAGGCCCTGCTGTTTGAAATCAGAGAGTTTCAATTTAGAGACATTTTCTTTGCAGGTAAATGAGGTAATCATTTGTGAGGAGCCACCGGTGAAGCAGCATGTGAAAACCTGGCTCGTCTGAGACACGGCTTTGAAAACAATCATATCCATGAGCTGCTCTGTTTAACTGCGCTGATGCGCTTTTCCCTCGGCATCCGCCCTCCAGCCAGCCACCTTGGAAAGCACTCCAGCAGCTACTGAAGTAGGGCAGATGACAATTCTGCCTGTCGCTCTACTGTGTGGTATCATCTTCAGCCTCTGCGTCATTAGATACCACATGCAAGTCATAGCGTCACTTCAATGCATTTCATCACACGCTTCCACCAGCTGTGAGGCACAGATTTTTGTTAATTTACACTCACATCGGCCTCTCAAATTACTATTAGTGAGATAGGAGGGCCTCCTGTGTGATTATGTGAGTTATAAAGAGGTTC
The DNA here is from genome assembly GCF_900324465.2 of Anabas testudineus. Lineage (NCBI taxonomy): Eukaryota > Metazoa > Chordata > Actinopteri > Anabantiformes > Anabantidae > Anabas > Anabas testudineus. The sequence continues at coordinate 6,111,148 of NC_046624.1, forward strand.
TCTGTCATTTATAACCAAAGCCAGTAGTCTTATTAGTCTCCATTACTTCTACCACCAATAATAATTTTGTAATGTTTTTATTGCTCTGCAAGTGAAAAAACCGCAGCACTTCAACACATGCCTGATCTAATTATAACGAAGCAACCACAGCCACAGAAACTCTCTTGTAGATACATGGGAATGTTTGTTTTGTTTTTTAATCGTGCATCCTTGCTGTCTCCCCTGTGTGGACATACTGGCCAATGCCGTGAACCTGGTGTCACCGTGCCTCGAGGACATGATCGCCGTTCCAGGTAACACAATGTAGTGATGCAGGACGACTGATGCAGAGCAGATGTGGAGACTTGTTAGAGACTTTATTTGCCATGGTACCCTTCAACAGACATCACTCTTAATTAGGTCTCTATGGATATGAACAGGCATCTGGACTGTTTGCTCACGAATAGATGGAATGATGTCCTTTTGTGCTCTCATCCCCACACACACACACACGCACACACACACACACACGCGCGTACACTCCTCCTCCACTTTATTTTATAACTTTATAACAAGATTGTTTAAGTAAGATCACACTAATGGCATGCAGATATCTGTGTTAGTGTGAAGCTGTTGGAGCTATCACTCCACCTAGTGGCTGTTTTGACTTGCATGAGAAATAAAAAAAAACTGGGGGGGGGTTCTGCATTGCACACGTCTCAGCAGCAGCAGCATGACTGTAGTGCCCTGAGTGAGCTTTGTTTTTCAAACTCGTGTACACGGATTGAGTGGTTCTCTGGAGCGACATCACTGTTTAACCACGGTGTTCCATCAGTCACTTTATTGCCCAGTCAATTCACTTCTGTGTCTAAGTATTCATTTATGCATCGACTCAGCACATCTGTCCAAACATGTAATTGATTCCTCTGTGTGCGGCCTATATGCTGTCACTGGTCTGACCAGCCACAATATGTAAAAATCAATGGCGCACTGAAGAGCCTGGTAGACGTTGAGCTTGGGCTGCTTATCCAGATGCAATCTAAACAAAGAAAGTGCACATAAAAAATACACACTAGACCCATTTGTGATAACAGCTCCTACAAAAAGGAACACTTTAAAGCTGCCCAAGTTCCTAGCTTTATTTTAACAATGGCTCAGGTTATTAAGTGCAATGGGAAAGGTGTCTGAGAATTATCACCGGAGTCTGCAGTTTGCTTTAATTCAGCATCTCTCAGTTCATTGTTTTGCTCGTGTTTTTATAGCCCCCATTTTTATTCTTTATTGCTTCCCTCTCATTTGTTTTCACCCACAGCAGGAAGCTGATTTTAGCAAAATCTTACCCAGGACCAAATGGCAAATGCACAAAGTTGGCAACTAACTGTTGAATATGATGGTGCATTTAGAAGCTAAAAAGCCTGATGTGTCTCTCAGGAAGGATGAGTGTGAATATTGGACTTACATTAGACAAGAGGCCACACACACACACACACACACACACACACACACACACACTAATGTCTCTCCATGTGAGCTTCTTGTGAATGTTTGCTTTAGCCATAATCATTTCTAATCAGTTCAGTGTGTGCATACGCAATGAGTGTTTGTGGAAGCAACGTATCGTAGGGTTCTTCATCGTTTTATTTACATTTCAAACATTTTGCAGAAATAAAATTCTGACATTTACAGTTCCAGTACCGTGAAGGAAACTAAAGTGAAATCAATATAAAACTTATGACTCACATTACAGTTAAGTTAAACATTTTAAACTTTTAAGTGAGTAGTCAGTGTGAAAACCAAATAAATACAATAAATGAATAAAATACATAGTTGAAATGTGTTTTCATATACCACTGAGGTAGCTGTTGAATTTACAATCATTATTATCTCACTGCGAGCTGAGCTTGTTTACTCAGAACAGTATGAGCCCATTAATGGCACACTGAGAAAATGAGACACCGCGAACACATGAGGAATGGAAACTCAGTAAACTTGTCCCGCCTACACGTTTTAAGGCACCTAAAAACAAGTATTTACAAATGACCTGTTGTCATACACATTGATTTATGTGTTAAAGCTTATCCAGGTAGCTAGCTAATATTTCTTAACATCTTCTCATTTATAAAATTCTTGTGGCAATTACATTGATAAAGTGCTCAATAGTAAACTGTGGTCACTCAGTATTAGAAGAAAAATATACCTCGATTTCAGTGTCTAAGTGTTGTCAGACTTTTTTTTTTTTTAAGTACCTTTTTTTATAAAATACACAACATCAGCAAAACGCATCCAGATGACAGCCGTCTGGACAAATGAAGATTAAGCTGAGTCCAGAATCTACTTAAGATTCTTTTCTACATTCAGAAACAGGAGTCATTTGGGGAAACTGTGTTAGCGAGCATGTCCTTTAAATGTCTTTGCTCACGTTCTTCTTTGAATCGGGTGAAGGAAGATTGCCCTGACAATATGTCATACAAGTGGTAGTGCAGTAAGTCACAGACTTATTTCAGTACAGGTTTTCTTCAGCAAGGCCATCTGGAAGGAGACAAAAGGGATTTTTAGTCTCTACATATCAGAGCAGGATGTGATTACTTTAGTAGCAGCACTACCGGCAGTTTGGTGGGAATTACCTTGCTGAATGCCACTCTGCATATAGTGGTTGAGTTGATGCAACCCATTGTTTTGGTCATGGTGTCCCAACTGCAAACTGAAGGGATCCAATGCTGTGAACTGTTCTGCAGGAAGCAGGTCATCTGGGGCTGCCGTGGAAAGACCCAGGTGCTCCTGCCCCTGGTGATGTGATGTGCTCCTGCTGCAAACTAAGCCCTGCTGGTAGGTGTATGATACATCACCAGAACCAGACGTAGTGCTTTTCCTTGGCACCATGTCCAGGCCTTTCAGGATGCTGTCGAACACGCCATCATCAAGGACCAGCTCTCGTTTAAGAGGAAGACCCGAGAGGAGAGGAGCGTGGCCGGGCCAGTTGTAGGCTGACGGCAGGGCGTCGGTGGACACGGGTTGGGACACGTTTTGAAGCGGGTTCAGGGTGTGGTACATGTCAAAGTTACTGGCCAGAGAGGAGATCTGCTGAGCCAGAATACTGATCTCTGCCTGCTCCCTCTCGTTGTACTGGTTAGACTCTGTGGGCGTGGGAGACTGGTTGGGGGTGAGAAGAGTGGATTGCATGGGCAATGCATGGTGGGGAACATGATGGAACTGGATCGGGCTGCCCCCTTGTGGTGGCTCGAGAAGGCTGAAATCGTCTTGATGCAGGGCACAGTCCACTGGGCTCTCACACATGTCGGACACAGACAGGCCATCTGGAACTAATCGAGCATCTGATGTACAAGCCTGGAAATCATAGGCTGGGGATGAGGATGAGAGGGGAGAGTGGGCCGGGAGCGCACCAAAGGCTGCCTGGTCAAAGGTTTGTTCAGTGGCCACAGGGAGCGAGTCGGAGGGGGATTGGTGACAGGTGAGCACTGCCTCTGGGTAGGAGTAATAGGAGGGAGAGCTCTCAGGGGAGGATAGTAGCTGATCTGTGTATCCATGCACATCCATCAGGAGTTCATGGCTGAGCTCCTCCTGCAGAGGGGAGCTGGAGGAGGCCGGGCTGTATGGAGGGGTGAAGAGAGCGGGGCTGTCACCCAAGGGAACGGGTGAGCTATCACCTTGGAAGGAGGAGCACGAGACATAGTATCTGTCATCCTCTAACTCCCTCCTAGCTTTGGCAACCGGCTCCTCACTCTGGCTGTTAGACGTCCGCTGCCTTTTCAGACTTTTAGTGTTGCTGTAGCATTTAGTGTGCGGCGCCTGTTGAGCTGCAAAATGGCAAGGATTTGCCAGAGATGATGGCCCGAAGGCATCGCTGCTGATTTTCTTCTGCAGAAACCCGGCCTCTGTTTCACTACAAGAGCAGAGCGTTGAGTTATAAGTCGGTGTTTAAGGTGGGAAAAAGCACTGAATGTGTTTTTGCACTTTGTCAGCTCAGGTCTGCTGTAAAAGTAGTTTGTCATACCTGACGATGTAGTTAGTGCAGCTGATGGCCTGACACTCCGAGTCCTTGTTAGCGCGAATGTAGATCCAGGTCCATGACAGATCTTTGCCCTGCAGTCTCAGCACCATCTCTACCTCAAAGCCCTCATCTGCCTGCACTGAAACCGACAGGAAAGAGACAGTCGCGGTTATTATCACGCAAACCCACAACGTGCACACAAAGAAGTCAACGCTCCACAACTATGTCTTAAAATGAGTCATAAATAAACCGACCATTTTTATTCTTACTTTTTAAACAGGCTTTTTTTTTTTTTACATCCTAGTGAAGCAGCCTGAGCTGATTCCAGCCTTTTCATAAATTACACTAGACTAAAAGATTAAAAGAGAGAGAGAATTAACCCTAAAGACTCAAACTGCTTGCTTCATTAGAGAAGTCTCTGTTACCAAAATTGCGGCTCTACATATTAAATGATTAAAGTCATTCCTGCAGGCATAAATAACTAGATTCCAAGACGTGTTATGAAGAAAATGATGATGATGATAGGCCCCTTTTGTAAGGAAATGCCAAGTTTTTGAGATTCTAAATTTGTCTGTCATGACCACAAGACATCTCTTCAGTGTACAGTTCAGGTTTTTACAGTGGATTGTATACTTACTTAAACTTCTATGAGAATCTGCACCTAACGAGAGGTCTTCAGGGTGTACGAGACTGTACCACGATCGGCCAGTCAGTTCATCCACTGAATAGCCCAGAAAATATACAACACTGAAAATAAAGACACAAACATTTTGGTCAGAAAGCTGCATAAGAACATTTATCTTACAGTCTATCTCTACACGGGGGGGGTTGTGAACATACCTGTCTGACAGCTGACTGAAGGTCATATCCAGTCTGTGGGTGCTGTTGAAGCTGTGACAGAAGTGGGAGTCGGAGTTCCTCAAGCGGTTCACCGTAGGGGTACAGAGGGCCACAAACAGAGGCTTGTTGCTGGGACAGGCTGTAGGGAAGGACTGGAAGCTCCCTCTGACCAGCATGGAGCAGCAGCTGCCTTGTTGCAGTTTGAAGGCCTTGGAGGTTTGCATACAACATATAAAGCTCCTTTCTGAAGAACGTGTCGAAAATAAAAACACGATTTTTAGAAACACTGTGTGAATCGAACGATATAGAAACACTGAATATTTTTCTAGTATCTTTTTTTTTTACATTTACACAATGTCATTTTCATCTTAAGTCAGCAGAGTGATTAGCTCCCATATATCTAATTATATATATATATATAATATTCACTACTCCCTAGCTTACGCACTCATTTGTGAGAAATGTAATCTAAGAAACCCACTAACAGAGGGTGAGATCTTTATTGTTACCTGATGACGAGTGACTTTCCATGTCCAGGCTCGATCTAACAATGTCAATGTCGGAGCGTTCCACCATGTCATAGAAAGTGTCTCCTTGAAGCACATCTACCTGGAAAAATCACAGTTTTTTACAATGACATGATTAGATAGGAGCAGAACAGTAAAGTGCTAAAAGGAGCTGCAACATTTGAACTGTTATTAAAACATTAAAGCATCACACTCACCATTGAAATACCAAGATATTCATCTACGTTTTCGGACACATAGACCAGCTTCCCGTGACTCGTAGTGACCAGGATGAAGCCGTGCAGCCCATGAAGAAAGGCCTCGTATGGCAGGGAACAGCGTAACCTCTCCTCAGTCTGGAGTCCTTAGAGAGCGAAGAGCGAAGAGCAGAGTTCAGCTTTAGTTACACTTTGTGCAGGTTGTCACAACCGTTATCTTTAATATGCTCCTCAAAGTAGTGAAGATGTAGTCCCATTTCGTTTGACAATGAGGCATGGCGAGTGTAGATTAGAAGTTTAAATATATTAAAGAGTAGCTGTAAGTGAGGTTTGTAGACTTACCCTGGAAGAGAACAGACTTCCTGATGTAGGTGCAGATGGCAGCCATGGAGTGCAGGTAGGAGAGTCGCTCCTGATCCTCCTGGGTGATGGGCAACAGAGCACGCATATTCCTGATCTCATGGTTGATGTGGTCCCGTCGGGCTTTGGATGCTCCTTTAGTGGATCTGTGAGAGACCATGGTCACTGAGGTCAGAGATTAGACGAAAACAGGGCAAACTAAATCTGCGCAGCTGGAGTTGTCACTGCTGCCACACTTCAGTTTTTAAAAAATCTGCCTCAAGTCATCTCCTCCATGTGCCGGATGTAAAAAAAAAAAAAAATCACATAGACAAAAAGACAAAAAAAAAAAAAGAGTAATTGGCCAGAAATGATCTGGCTTCTTTTTTCACAATGCAGCCTGGTGTCTGTTCCCCATGAGCTGAAGCTGACTTTGAATATCAAGGGTTCCTATGGAAACTGCTGATATGAGAGGCTGTCGCGTCTGCAGCACAAATGAGAGCTCTCAGTAGACTTTGTCTGTGTGATCAGTATCTGTCTGGGTCCATCCACAGAGAGCCCGGAGCTTTTATAGCTGCCAGGGCTTCAGCGTGGGCGTCACACACAAAGGGGGGGGAGGGCTGGGCTTCTGCTGCTCCCTTCATTGCCTTATAAAGTGGGTGTCTATGGAGTGGGGGCACCCCACGTCACAAGGACACAGAAAGTGCCACAAAAGGAGAATTACATCAGTTTGACTCCCAGTATGTTAACAACACAAATCCCAACTTAAGAGCTGCAATATTAAGAATTCACAAATATCAGAGCAGAAGATTTTACATCTGTCTCTGGATATAAAGTGAATATGACATCATTTTCACTTTGAACCACATAATTGCCAGTGATAAATCAAAGTGTGACTTTTCAGGATGTTCTGCAGGCAAAACAACCTGACATGGACCATGTGAAGCAGCTTGACATTTATTTGAACGCACTCACAGCGACAGTGTGGCTGGATTAGGATGCATCACATGCAGCCAAGCACTGGACGGCAGACGGGAGAAAACTGGATTAAGTGCTCCCCGTGGTGCAGTGGTGCATGCACAGCACCCAGCAGAGTTTGGGGGTCTACATTTGTATTTATTTATTTATTATCAGCAGCCATTTGTTGATGCAGCCGCTAGAGGACGCGGAGCAGAGAGAAGGAGCAGCGTCACTGACCTGGAGCTCCTGCACAGAGAGCGGCGCTGATCCTCGGCCAGATGATGAGAGGTGCACGGAGCTCTCACATGACATTTGCAGGAGTTGCACCAAAGAGTCATTTTGACGCTGACGTAGCCACCTGAGATGCAAAAAGAAAGAGTACACTTAGTGTGAGTGATGACTCAGATGAGACAGTGTGAGTCTTAATGATATCATCTGGACTTAAAGCTGCTGGAATAAATTCGACCTAGATCACTGAAAGTCGTTTCCCCGTGAGAAGAAACTGTCCTGAACTAACAAATGAGTCGTGTTCATCTCCTACCTTTGCAGGCTCCGGTCTGGATGATGCGTGTGAAGACCCTCCTTTTATACCCGAACACCCGACACCTCTCATCCAGCTCAGTCGGTGGGCAAGAAAAAAAAAACCTAAATGAGATAATGTTACTTGTTGTGACGCGATGACAAACGATCGAGGCGGGTTATGTCAGTATTATCACTTCCCCAAGGGGATCAATAAAGTATGTCATTGTTATTATGATTATTATTAGTGATGTGAGCCCTAAAAATAACCTGTTAGATATATATATATATATATATATATATATATATATATATATATATATATATATATATATATATATATATATATATATATATATATATATATATATATATTGTTGGAGATCTCCACATACAGAACATATACACCACAAAAGAAAAGCTTGAAGTCTTGTTGTAGCTCTCCCCTGCAACAGGATTGATTAAAACCTGGCACAGAGGGACCACTGTGACCGTGACCTCCTGGTGTAAGATGGATTTTTTTTAAAAAAAACAGGTCTGATTTATTTTAAACAGCAAAGACACCAAACCTGTCTTTGTCCTTGTGTTTCGTTGACTTTGGCTTTGTCCTGTCACTGGGTCTGGATGGAGTACTCGGATACTTCACTACTCCATTAGAAGCAAACCCGTTTAAATTATCAAGAGTAAAAGTACTCACTCTGATTATTAATGGTAATGTATCAGTGTGTAATTAGCATTTTGTATTTGCTCAGAGTGGAGCATGTTTAACTCCTTAATTAGTTTACTTCAGTGGTTGGCAAGATAGGGAGCAGTCCCCTACAAAGGGTCACCAGATAAATCTGAGGGGTCATGAAGTGATTAATGGGAGACGAAGGTTCAGATACACACATCTATTCACTTAAAAAAACTTCTGCTATCTTTGTTTTTGTGAAATGATCTAGAATTTGAACAGTTTAAATGAAATAATGAGAGCTGTGTATTTGAGAGTAACTACTAACAAAGACATAAGGAGTCTAAATCTTCAGTAATGTATTTTAGGTCATGTAAGCTTTTTATGTAAAGTCTTAAAGGGGAAGGTATCTAGTAAGTAAAGTTATAAATAAATAGGTAGAATAAGCACATTAAGGCACATTACATTTGTACTTAACTCCAGTACATGAGCAAACTTAGTTACTCACCAATGTGTAAAAAAACTGCTAAATTAATTGTACTAAAAGTATTAAAATAATCAACCAGAGCAAAACAGAGCAAACTGAATTTGAAGTAACCATCTGTACTGATCTGACTAATTACTCCTGACTTGACTTTACAGCTTCAGCATCAATTTGATGATGATGTTTGAATGAAGAAGTGGTGTGTGTGTGTGTGTGTGTGTGTGCCGTCTCCTCTGGGTATTATCTGCTTTATTCTGCTGCAGCTGAGATGACATAAAAAAAAATCTTCACATAAGATAAAATACTACTGTTGAACATATTCTGCTCTGTGCTTAAGAGTTGCCAACGGCTGGAAGCAAACTCCTTATATTAGTTAGCACACTCGACCAGTAAAGCTGAATCCACCCTATATCTTCATCTATTCTGTTGAACACACAAAAACAAAACAGCATCACAAGCCTGAACCCAGCTTCCAAGTTAAACTGTGATGTTATCATCATTCAAGTCACAGCAGAAAACCAGCGTGATGCATCATTGTTTAATTTCTGAACAGACTTTGGAGGCAGTCAGCTATGGCAGTTTGTCTTCACAAGGCTTTAAGTGTGTGTGTATTAGTCACTCAATTAAACCCCTGCTGGAAGGGAATTAAGCTACAGGTCTGCAAATGTGACGTAGTGAGGCGGGGAGGCTGGGCCACTCACACAAAATTAGTTCCTTTAGCAGATGAACAGATTATGGGCATCACAAAACATGACTAAGACGGCCGAGAAACCATTTTCCTGACAGGATGCCGCTTATCCCAGACGAGTTATTTTTGCAAGTATGATGCCTGCACGAAAAACCTAACAGTAAAGTTCCACTGTTGGTCACTTGTTGCTTTCTTTACCATCAACTTACCTACAGCGTCTATTCTCCAAGGGCTCATGCTCCCTTAATGCCTCTTTTCTCAAATCCCCAATTTAGTGGCCTCAACACTACTGGAAGCGGAGAACTCGAACTTGAGTGAGGTAATTGGACAGGGATGGGGGAGACAAGACAAAACAAATCACTCTGAACAAATCCTCAGTCTGATTCTCAAGGGCCAGAGGGATCGTCTGAGTCCTGAAGGGAAATTAGAGAGTCATTTGGTTGAGTGTCTCCCCGCATTAGCGCCTGCGTTGCTGGCCGAGGCAGGCTCCGGGGCCAGACAGACAAGAGGGACCCAGTGCAGCCTGGCTTCCTGTGTGCGGTGGGTTCAGGCGGGACAGGGTGTCTCTGCTGCTTCACTTTAAGCTGACCCTCCGTCTGTGGCCTGCACTTAACACTGCAGATAACACTGGCTTTATAGCACGGGGCTGGTGACAGACAGGAACAAACTGCCAGGCCGCTACTGGTAGCAGAGGCAAAGATTTGAAGCTGGGGTTCAGAGAGAGACACTTTCTAACGATGGGACCCCCCAGAGCAGCCGCATGCATCCCATTAGGCAGCCTCTGGGCCTGTTCTGGGGGGTTGGGGTTGGATGGCATCATGGCTTCAGAGTACCCACTGCAGTAGACGGTGAGGGCTATCAGACGGGCCGACTGGGGCAGATGCGGCTGTTTTTCAGCAGGAAGCGGCGATGGGGGGAAACTAGAGGGTTCAAAGACCTGGTAACTATTAAGTGCCACATACAGTAGCTCCAAGAGGAGACTTCATTCCATAGATAAAAGACTTGGAAATTGGATGCATCTGGCTTTTTTATGAGTTTTGCTGACGTCCAACACTGAACAGGAAAACGCAGTAGAAACTAATAATGAAGCTAAGCATGTGAAGAAATATTAACAAGTCAAATGGTTTCAGATTTATTGTTGATACAGTTATAAAGGATATTGCACAGGAAGTCCAGACCAACATCTACAGATACAGAGTCTCCTCTAAAAATGTATAAAATCTAAAATAAAAAATAAGCATAGGGAGCCTGCACTGGTGTTAAATGAATCCAAATACGTTTCTTACTTGTTCTCTTTTATTCCCCAAGCATTCTTTGTTGTTGATGAATTATTAATTCACATACTGTAAGCCCTAAATATAGAATACACTTGTTGGTATGAAATCATTCTGGTCACATAATTCTGATTGGCAAATAATCCTACTCATACTGAATAACTTGATTGTGAGCACATAGCTATGAACTAATGATGCATTTTTCTTGGTTGACAACTGCTTTTTATTTTGTATTTTGATAGTCACCCTTTGGAGTTTGATCTACTATTTCCTAAATTAAGTTATTACAGAAAAAGTCACACAATCCACACCAAAATATTTAGGCTCAATAACCAACACTTGGTGTTAGCGTTGGCTACCTGGGGTTACGTGAGTGACCATCACTGAGGAAAGTTGTTGTGCAGGTATTTTATTTTTGACCATAGTGTCTACATAATCATTTACTTCATATTCCTGAAAAGGTCTCGACTGAAAATACCATCACCCATAATCTTCACACGCAACAAGAAAAGGCCCAAAATCCTGAATAAAAATAACTTGCACACCACGTTAGAAAGGGAGAAAAGACAATCAGGTTTGAAGACAGTCATTTGGTGTCACAAGCAGTTTGATTTGTTCACTAGAAGTTCTTTTGTATGGAGATTAGCTTCCCTGTGGTATCACTGCATTAGCTGTTGTACAGTCCAAGTAAGTGGAGTACTGAAGAATCCCAGGAGCGTGAAATGTCCTTGTGCATATGCAGTTCAGAGTAAGTAAGACTCGCCGAGTCCCATTGGCACCACCGGTCTGTAAGTAAAATTCACACTTGGTTTGGGCAGGCAAATGTCTCAACCTGTGGAGTCTACTTAGGCGAAAAGCAGCATCAACACCTCCTCTCTGTAAGGCCTGACATGCCACAGTTGGCTTTAGTGCAGTTATCTGGTGACTTCAACTTGCATTTTCGATTGTTTTACACACTGTCTTAAATCGAATACACAGATCTGTAAACATTTACTATGAAGGTCAGTGTTGGTCAGTCCTGATGTTTGGGACCCAGAGCCCTGCTGGGTTTTATGCTAACCAGCTAATCAGGGACTGACTGATAGAGAGGAGATTTAACTATCTGGCAGGACAGAAACACACTTGGTCCCAAAGACTACGTCTGAAAAGCAGTGATGCAGCTCAGAAATTGACACTGTTCTGATTCACGTCTCAAATTTAGGAATAGAAGTAGAAGAAGATGTTAAAATACAAAAGAAGCATTAATAACAAATATCCTGACAGTATATTCCCCCTCACCTCGTCATGCATTTAAACATCATGCCATGTTACCTGTTATTAGTGTTAAAGTTGGGTGATATTCTAAATTTTTCGCATTGTCAATTAAAACCAACAATAAAATAAGTATTAACTATGAATTCAAAGCCTTTTATATCTTATTTTGTAGAATTTCAAACACAATTATGCACTGCACAAGTACTAACAAATGGGCTATAGCTGCATTTGAAAATAGTCAAAACATGTTATATTTGCTCCTGCTTGAGTAGTAGTAGAGTAATTTTTATTGTTGATAGCATGAAAATCCAAAACTACAAATCCCAGGTGGATTAGAATGAACCCTAGTAGACTAGGAGCCAAGGACAGTGCACTTTTATGTCCATTTAGGGAGTTTGTCAACAAAATCAAAAATGTAGAATATCACCAACTTTATCCTTTAATTAAATTGAATAAAACAGAACATCACAAATATTACCACCACTCTTACCAATTTTTCAAAGCTTCATTAGAAAATTTGCAATGGGTCTTAACAAAATAAAAACAAACACCCCCAATTTGAATTATTCCAAATCATTTTCAAGCTGTGTAGTGAGTTATCTAGTTACAGCCCTTATGACATATCTGCTCAGATTCAGCAGTTATTTCTCCATGTAGTGAATAAGAAGGTCACAAGGACAGTATATGAATGCTGTTTGACTCGTAGGATTGTCTACAAGAGGAGCTACACTATGAATATTAGTGGCAAACTCCAGCCACAACTGCATGTAGGCATGGACTGGACAGGACCATGTGCTAGAAAAGAGTATACATTTGCATCATAATTCTCCTCCACATTTGGCACTGAAAAACACACTACAGGGATGTGGGGGTGGACCGGCAGGTGGATCACACTCTTTAGTGACTGCAGATTTCTTGGAAGAATAAAAGACGACCATAAATACTTTCCCCCATTTTTTAAATAGAGAGAAGAAGATGCATCTTAAATGGGAAGTTATATATGTATAGTTAGATTCATGTTATTGAGAGAGGTAGACCGATTTTAAAAGGCAGACTGCTTTTGTCAGGTGCCTTGAAAACAACCTTTGAGAGTGATGGGGTGCCAAGCCAAGTTATGATGTAGGGAAGTAGGGATAAAGCTAAGCCGTGAAAACCAGTCAAACAGAACCTTTTGCAAGCATTACGACACTGACTGAATATTATGTCTCCTTGCACGTAACACCAAAGTCATAGGTTAGCCCTGTCCACTCCAAACACTGTGTACAACAGATTTGTTTGCCACAAGTGGACACGGTAGGTTTACATAGTTTAAGGACCAAGTTAGAGCTGCAAGATATACAAACTCAAACCATCTCAGTCTCTTTTATATCTGGAGCAGAGGGTTCACATTTATTTCTTCAGAGAGACCTGTTGAGTGTGACGTCCGGATGGCACCCTCTACAAAGAGGTTAGCTCTCAACACCAATGGCTGGAGGTCTCTCTCTTCCTGTGCTTAAGATTAGAAGTCTATGATTATCATAGGCTGATTGGATTCCTAGAGAGGCTAGAAACGAGAAAAAAACGTCAACCATTTCTGTCTCACATAACCTGTGTTTCAGATCCTGGTGTCCAAGGAAGTTTATACGCAGGGTATTTTGGTCAGTAATGAGAGTTTTTGCTTGGAGAATGTGAGAAAATAAATCAGATACAGTTCCAAACTCTGCATAATCAGTCCCTCAGAGCGCCAGTGATTAGAAAGATAAAAGCCCACTGTCCTGAAAAGGTTCTAGTTCTGCTTTAGATTCAGCAGCGTCAACCATGGGAGGAGAAGATAGGCCTGCTGATATTGCTGTTGGTGGTCATGGCTGCCAGTTCCCACCTGCAGAGAAGAACAGAAAAGTTTCTAATAAAAATGTTTATTTCAGATGATGTTTTTTTTATAGTAACACTTGATTTCAGCTGAACATCGACCTGTAAGATAGATAGATGGCTTTAAGATTTCAGGAAAATTAGTGTATTTACATCACAATCTTCTTCCTACTGTAACATTTCTCCTGATTCTGACTGAATACAGACTTCTGTGGTTTAAAATATCCAAGAAAGTAAAAATCTACTGCACCGACACTCAATCATGCGATTGTGTGACATTTGCTCTCACCCTGTGCCCCCCTTGTCAACGTGAACGCCTATGATGTGGACAAGGATGAGAGGAGGCCCCACTGTAACATGAGAACCAGGAGCAGGGGCTGACAACAGGGTCTAGTGCTGACCTGATGACAGGTCAGAGGTTGAGCTCCAGATTGTTATCACTGGCTCTGGTTTCACACTCACTCCCTCTCAATTGCTTTGTTCGTTATTTTGTTGTGCACGTTTGTGTTTAAGAGGTGAGATTGGCACTGGACCTGGAGATGCCAGTGAGGGCCAAAGGGAGTTAACCAGAGCCCTGTGACCCCACTGAAAACCCGATAAGGGTTAGAAACACAACGCAAAAGTGGGCAAGCGTGCAAGGTGGCAGTGATGATGCAAGAGAAATAAAAGGCAATGAGGGGTAATTAGTATCAAGTTAAAAAAGATCCAAAGTCTAGCCATTAAGTTCACTTGAGAAATATTTAGTATAAATATTATGATATACATTAATGGACAAAATACAATTACATGCATTTTAAATTACGTGAACCTGCCAATTTAAAACTTTACCACTTCAATATACCACAGGCAGCTGGCAAACTGTACTGTAAACACATGAACACATGTATTTCACCAATACATGTTTTAAAATCTAGCTTAGCAAAGTTAACGTTGATTAGTACAATGTCACAACAAACCAAAGAGATGCCCTCAAACCTTTGAATCCCTTATGTCTGATGATATAAAATATATGTATGTCTAAATTACTGCACAAACAGATATTTATGTTTCAGTCATATTTAAGATCTCCATCTTTTTCACAATTTTAGAATATATCTATGTGTGTATGTGCACGTCTGCATCTCTGCACACTAGCAACTCAAGTAGGAGATGAGAGGAAGTGCTGAGTAAAGACGAATCGCTGGCGCTTTCTAAGAGTAAGCTACTCAGGCAGTGACTAATGCTGTTACATCCTGTCTGGCTGTGATGAAACAGAACCATTAGCGTCATTAACATTAACTACAACACGGAGATAATCGATAATTCAACAACTAGCTGTCTAAAGCAGCAGCTTTTGTGAGAAATGGCCTCCTTATGTCGAAGGATGTAAAGCTGGTATTCTTCTGTGTCACATTAATAATTAATTAAGAATATAGGAAAACTTTGAATCATTATCACATTTTCATCATCATATCATTTTTTAAAGCACAGATGTTAAATTTGAAATTGTGTGAAGACGCAACTCATTTTTTTAATGAAGTTATATATATATATATATATATATATATATATATATATATATATATATATATATATATATATATATATACACCACCTTGTTGAACACTGTGCTCTGTATCTGTCTTCTATCTTTCTTATATCTCTTCTTATTTTCTGCTGCATCTCAGTGTACATTTTATGCAAACTGCACATGGGTTCACAGACAATGAACAGCTATACTAATGTTTCATCATGATAGTCTGATTATTTTTTACACACAAATCTTCAAACTATTAGTTGGAGGATAATATAATTATGAACAAACTTTGTAGGGACTTATAGTCAAGTAAAAAAAAACCCTTAGTAAAGCTTATACTGGCTACATTAGGGATAATGAGTCATAATTAGCCTCTTTGAAAAGCTGCCTCATTACTGAGAGAGACAGGGTGGTGGCAACAATGACAAGCAGAATACAAACAGCATGAACAACAATATGTTAGTTCCACAACAAAACAGTACTAATGTTTGAGAAGAGGATGCTTGTCTGACCTGATATCATGTGGGAGTCCTGACTGCTCCAGACTGTACTGGATAACAGCTATTTTGCATAATGTCTTCAAATTAGGGCCTGAAAAGAAGAAAAGATGGTGTAATGAGTCACAGACTCGTCATAGACACCAATCATACCCAGGCTAAGAATATCTATTTTAGCTGTGGGAATTCAAAATTATCCGAGGTGCAGGTCAAATCTAAGAATCTGTAAATGAAAGGGGTTAGATCTGCTCTCCATGATGTAAAAATCCTGCTTGATCTGTTCATATCATGCTACAGAACAACAGCTGAAACAAACAACACTATTCACACACAATGACATGCAGAAAATGATAATGTAAGAGTTCAGTCGTAAGTAAACAAGTAAAGTAAACAAGTCATCTTAATATAAGTCTGCTTCCTAATACCAATTACAAATTCCCTCTCAATTACCATCACCACCACGGATGCTCCACCATATGTTCGGAGATAAACAGTGTGAAGGCACACGCGACTGACACGTGGAGGCGTGTGTCACAGGGGAAGTCACTGGGTACTGCCAGTCCCTTACGGCCCCTGTGTCCCAGTGAAAGCCCACCTACACAAATCCTAACTGTGACCTGACAGCATTACAGGCTACCCCAGTGCAAGGAAGATATGGCTATATTTGGTAGTCCATGAGACGGAAGTGTCCCATGTGATAGCACAGAGCAGGGCCAAGGCCTAGCATACTAGACCAGGTGAGAGACAAGGCTGGGCTGTATGGAAGGCATTGCTATAATAAAATATAATAAAGAGGCTGTTGGAAATCTTATTTCACAAAGAAAGATGGCTGAAAATACTTTTTTTTTACAAGGACATTATGGGTGTTTATATGTAGACTTTTTTTATTTTAGCATTTTAGACACTAATTTAAAAGACGGGACAGCTTCTGACCAAAGACACAAGAATACTTACTGAAGTCTAAGATGTACAGGTCTGAATGATCCATGAGATTAAATTCATCCCCCATTCCTTGCTCTGGACAGGGGCTGTAAAGAAAACAACATGTTTTTGTAAGATGAGAGCGGTCAACAAAAATCCCTTGAAAGACTGTGTGCAAGCGGTCAAAGGGGATGGCAATAAAAGTCTTAAACTTTGTGTTTGCATAAGCAGGCCAAGTCTGTAATGGGGCAACTTCCATTGTTTCTTCCCTTATGTAGGTCGTAGAATTCCCCACAATTAGTTACCAACAGGCTTCCCTATATTAACTTTGTAATCTTTCCTTAATCACTAAGGTTCATAATCAGTGAGCCACAGATTCTTCTTAAAATCAGCAGTGCCTGACACACAGTGCTCTCCTCTCCTTATCATGGGCTGGCATGATTTAAGCCCACAGGAAGCTGAGCACTGCAGTGAGACGGCGTGCTGGCTCGTGCTGATAGTCTACCAGACCTGTGCAGCCGTTGTTATCACTGCACATCTGTTTCCTGCCACAGCTAAGCACACACCTGTGACCCACCTTGTGCACTACAGCTCAGCAGCCTAGCTGTATCACAGTTCTCTTGAGTCACCATATTTTATCAATTAACAAATTAATTAAAATGCAAAACATGATTAAAGAATACTGTATTAAAAACGCAGCTGAAAGCTACAAGCCACACTCTGAGAGCTGAATAAATGCTTTCAAGAGGATTTATTCCCACATGGCAGTAAGTATATTCCTGTAAATGTTCCTCGCACATCATCGTTTTATATCCATAACAACAGTGTACCAAGGGACCTGTCCAGATTAGCAGATAAAAATGCACTTTTCAGTTTTAAAGTGCCCAGAGGACAGCTTCATACAAACAGGGTCATTTGCCAAGATGTTTTGTGCCCAAAATATCTGTCATGGATAATAACAGAGATTTGGCAGCTAGGTTTAGTCTGTAAGAACAGCTTCATGAGATGCTTTCTGCTACTCATGGACTGGCCAGTGACTGGCATGTGTCCAACCAGAGACATCACACACCACTACAGTACAGCTGAAGCAGTCAAGCAGGAACTACTTGTTTAAAATTGCATGGCATCATTTATTATTCCTTTTCTATTTCTATCTTCATTGTTGCCCAAACTTGCTGAGGATAATATATTCTCCATCATCTCTTCATCCATCCATTTCTATTTCTCCTTCCTGCTGTCCTCTATATCGGTTCTCCCTTTCGCTGCGTGTTCAGGATGTTGTAAGGGTTTTACGTTGCTAATCTTCCCTAAACAAACATGGTGGTGTCTTAAAGTGGCCACGAGAGGTGCAGAGCACGAGCACTGTCGTCCCAAGGGACCAGCTGTGGAAGTCATTACGCACCCTGCCCCCCAGGAGGTGATCCACCCGGGCTTACAGCACGGGACTTTATCAGAATACCTTCAACCACTCAGGCCCCGGTCATGATCAGACCTCTGAACCTGCGGTGCACTGCTGGATTTAACATTCCTGCAGTAATGAAAATAGTATTTTATAAAGTCCTGAAAATTGTTGTTTTCAGTGTCTCGATATAGAGAAAACATGATTGTCAGTAACAGTAGAGGAGATAGAAATATAAGCAAATACCAAAATGCATGCTACAATTTTACAAAAGATCTGAAAACAACATGAGAAATATGAAAAAAGGACAATAAAAAGCGACTGAGGTACAAGGGGTACTGCTGCATCTGTGTGCCGAGGTCAGTTTGGTTTGGTCTGCCTGAGGCTACAGCCAGACCTTTGGGAGGCTTCTGGCCTGCTGCAAATAAAGTGTTGTCTCATTCAGAACCATAAACTCTCAGGAGTGCCCTATCTAGACAGGAAGGTATTTCCCATTTTATTTTGAATGAGGTTGACCCAGTTCTCGCTCTCAGAAACCCAACCTGAGGTTACCACACATGGAAAACCTAGACTGAGTCAGAGGCACAGGCTCATCATCAGCACTGGTTGGATGGTTATAACATTAATTGAGTGAATGAGTGGAGGTGTAAGTGAGTCTGGATCTATTACAGTTGTCACTATGTTTCCATGTTTATAGCCAAGTACTCTTTCACATACACCATGCACACACACATGCTTAAGAGAACATCTAAATGTGTTACATTGGATCCTGTATTTTTAGAAGAGAGGCCAACGTCAACAGTTCGTCTCCATTAAAGAAGTAATGAAAAGTAGCATCTCTATCTAAAGAGCACACTGCAGTAGCTGTCGACTACTGTGTGAGCTCACGTGGAGAGAGAGAGAGTATTAGCCTTGGATGGTGACGCGTGAAAGGGTGCAGATAAGAGGATGCTTTAACAGGACCAACAAGAGAAATGAAGATCACATCCCCTGGGAGAAGGCTTTCTCGCATGCTCATGGATAATGTCAGCCTGGGTGTGAAATTCGGCACAACATTAGGGTACAGTAATGCTTTATTGGAGAGCCTGAAGGAGATCACAGAGAGAGGGGAAGAGAAAAGGGGGTGGTAAGAGGTGTCTAAAAGACTACTAGAAGTTGGACACAGCAAAACCACAGAGCGGGATTTTATGTGGCATCCTGGTGTTTAATGGGTCGTTTTGTTACTCGATCAGCAAAGTATCACTATGTGTGAAGTGCTCCTCCCCCTACAGCAGCAGTGGTTCCCAGTCTGAATGAGGCCTGAGTGATGCTGCTCCCCCCACTAAGAAAAACACTGGTTGCTATTTCAAACAACACTCAATGAGGGTGTCTAATCACCCAATTGCCAGTCCTTTCTAGTAATGCACTGCCTGCTCCACCTCATTATCTCCCAAACCGAGGTCTCAAAAACGGTAGAAGAAAGAGCTGAACTACTGTCCTAAAACTAATGAAGGAAACGCCACAGAGCCTGGGAACACTCTAAATTGTCTCAAGTGTCCAAGAGTTTAATTGCCCACAGACTTTGCAAATGACTTTCAGAAACTCCACCAGTGACACCTCTGTTTCCTAAAGAGTGGTGTAAGACCCGTCCTGTCATAGTCATGTTTTCATTGGCTTCATTGGCTATATCCTCATTCTTAGGAGAGATACGATCTGCATTCTTCTTCTTTCCCCACTTCCTATTGAACTTTGGTCCTTCAGAACCATCTACCTCACAGGAACTCATCATGCACTACAACTTCCTGCAGTGCACCTTATCAGGATGGCCAGACATGCATCAAATCATTTCAGTAGTACTTTAGAAAACATAAATACAACAAGCAAAAAAAAAAAACAACAAACACAGTAATTTTAAGTTTCTTCTTAATTAATAGGCAACACATTAAATACTGCATTAATGATACAATGATTAGACACTGAAAGGGTGATTATCTTTCAATTAAAAAACTGAAAGATAACATCAAGATTTCCTTATTCAAAGGATTAAAATACAATTTTAACTATATGCATGGATGATATGCATCCGAGCAGATACAAAGTCTTCTGCCCTCTACTTTTACTGTTACCAGAGAAGCAAGGCTATTTTGAATAAATAACAGATCCTACAGATATGATAAAGGGTTTTACTGGACTGTTGCATAATTTGTTAGGGTTTGGAGCTAAACTTTCCCAAACAAATCCAACTGACTTAGTTATCACAGAGTGATAGATTCCCAACCATTTCTTTCACTTAATCTCTACTGTCTCACCTCATCTTACCAAGATATCTGTGCCCCCTCCTGGGCAGTGGCTGGACAGTGGATTAAGACCTGTAGCTGCCCAGACCTAACCCCCATGCAGAGGGTGAGACACAAACTACAGCTGGCTCCCAGAGAGAGAGACGCCTGACTTAAGATTAGGCAGAGAAGATGCCAGCCACCAGTGAAGCATGCATCTCAGATTGCAACTCCTGTGGACAAAATGTAATTGGACTTGGTGATGTACTGGAGAGAAAAATTGGGCCAGCAAATCTCAAGCAAATAAAAAATATTGTCCTTTTTACTAGGACAAATTTAGTTCAAGACAGGTTGCTATCCGTTTTGCTGCCTTTAAACTGAGGAAGAAGACATTAAATAATGTGTCATGGCCTTGAACACACCTGGTTAATGTACAGGAGGAGGTCTAAAGGTTGTCAAATACTTCTCTATATCTGACAGATTCATTTGTAGAAAAATAAGTTACTTCCTCTTTAGCCCCACTGTACACCTGCAGTTCCTAAGAACAGAACTCAAGGTTAGCCACCTGCATGTGAAAAACCTGACAAAACATAAAGCAACTACAGACCACAGTTTAGTACATGTAGGCACTCCTGCCATCTTTCATATTAGCTCATTAATAAAGCAGCTAAATGGTTATCTCCTCATATAATGCTCTTTTCTTGCTACAATTATTTGCTCTCATGTCAGACCATTCTGTTTCATTAACAAAAGGCTTGAAGAGTTTCAGAGTAAATATATTTCAGTGGCAAGCAGTATTGTTTAATCATAGTTTGCTAATTGTGAACAAACAGCCACACCTCCTGTAAAATAATTTCTGTACTATATAAAACACACATACCTTGGCACTGTCCTACAGAGGAGGTGTGCTTGTAATGGCAGTAGTAAATCAAAAGTCAAACTACTACTATTTAGACATGTCAGTTTACGTGAACAACAACAGCATCACAAAGCGTCACCTATGCAGGTTGTTTATTTGAGCTGCTGTGTAACACTCAACCCTATGACACCTTAATGTATACAGCCTGTTAGTGGGTTAAGGAGGGTTAAGATGCAGATGAAATACTATCATGAGCTTGTCTTTGAAGAGTAAATCACAGTGTTGCTGTGCTGCCCCAAGGTCTTGTCCCGCCACGTGCGGGATGCCCCATATCCTGTTGGGGTCACCTCCACTGTTTGACAGGTTTATCTCAGACATACTAAACACACAAGCACATGCACACAGACAATTAATAAAGGAAACTTCTGCAGCCTACCCTTTGACACTGAAGGCCAAACGACAATGTGTGTGTGGCATCAAAATCTGTGTGGTGTTGATAGATATGTTTCCATGGAGACAGGTTTTAAGATATTATGGGTTTCCGTAAGGCCACAATAAGGGCTGTTTTTTTTTACTTTGATAGTAAACAAAAATCTAAACTGAAAGAGGGATTTTCATACAATACCTAGCATTACAATACAATACTTTACAAATAGTTCTGCCTTGCTTCAATGTTGTGTTTAGTCTAACATCTGAACTCTCAGTTTCAACAGTGATAACTAGCCATAGTTAAACCAGCTGGACTATCACAGCAGCAGCCCTTTTAGCCGATGATAAGTTGCAAAATGCCCTTGTAGGTGATATAGAGGCACCAGACTTTTGACCTTTCGATCTATTAAACAAAATCACTCAACTATGCAGCTCTCTGGTTAGTATATGACGAGTTAAATACCACACAGATTAAATATCATGGCGAGATTTTGGTGGATTAAACAAGAGGTTCTGAGCTGGAATGTTTTGGCTACCACTGAGATTACCTGCTATGTGGTCTCCCACATAGCAGGTAATGTAGGAGACCACTTAACCTTTGCTATGTTCAGACTAAAGCAGCCACACACTCTCCTTAACGATGTCAGGAAACTGACAAATTAAGTCTGTTTGAATATTAAAATAGGTTATAAAAAAATTATATCCACTTCTATATTTCAAATTCCCTACAATAAAAACTAATGACCACATATGTTTCTGCATCTAATGTTAGAATCGGCACAAAAACGCTTTCCAGCTTCTGTAAAAGTGCACAGCAGATTTGCAGACTGCCAAATGGAACACATGCGTTAAGGCTGGCAAAGCAAAGTAAGCATGTGTGTTCGTGTATGTTTACCACTCTGACGTCAGCTTGACAAGACAAGCTGTGAGTCATTAAGTCATGTGAATATACCCAGACACAAGCAAACACACACTGGACCGGAAATGAGAGAGTGATGGAATGGGACTGACTATCCTACTGTCCTACTATATCCTCTGTACTGATCACTACTACTACCACTAGGAAATCTCAGCAGTGACCTACAATAGCTTCTGCAATTTGACTAAAATTCTGAACCAGAGGAAGTGAATCATGAAGCACTGTGACTTTTGAAATCATAACACAGTTTCTCCTTTTGAAGAGACTCAAAAACACAATGTCCTAAAAGCACAATCAAGAACAAAGTCACATGTTGGCTCAGGTGAACTGAAAATTAACAAGGACATACAAGGTTATTGATGCAAAGCACCAGAAGCTAACTGCAGAAGTTTGTTTGTGGGTCTTTGATAGTTCCATGTAATAGACAAAGCTAATTAAATTAATGGACACATTTACAACCAATAATCACGCTCCCACTCAAGTTATCTATGGATTACATTCTGTATATTGTAGATGTAATAGGGTGTCATCAAAGTTTTTGTAATGGAGCTGGTTTGAAGCCCAGGGATGCAGTTTACAATCACTGCCATCTTTTCCACTCAGGGCAGGACCTTCTGAAATAAGGAGTTTGGGGTGTTGGCTTTGCCCCACAGCCTCAGACTGAACACTAGCTTAGAGAAAACACTGGCCACACTTCCCTCCTGCTGCCTACACTACAAAATGTGTTGTTTTATAGAGTTTGCAAAATCTGATGTACCACCTGTGCACCCTCCACTACATATGGGTTAAATACATTACCTGAGTCTGCCTAAGCAAAGTGATTTCTTCAAAGAGATTCATCCATTGCTAAAGGCCACTTTGAAATTTTCAGACGGCGGCTGGTCTGTCTGTTCTTGTGATTTGAAAGACAATTTAAACCCCTTTGTAGAGTTCTTATTATTAGTAATCTATGAAAACTTGTAGAAGGCCAAAAAAGGCTCAAAATCTGAATTCTACAGAATACTGGGATGTTTTACAGCATTTGCCAGACACAAAAAAGAAAGCTTTCAATCACACTTTACATGTGAACACAAAAGGAGAATATAAAGCAGTCATCATTGTGGGCTTCTAGAGGCATGAATACTTTATATATTCTGTGTGTATGTGTATATATATATATATATATATATATATATATATATATATACACAGAATATTCGCCGTCATGTCCAAGTAGTTCAAGGGCCAGAGCCAGATTTCCCTTCACAGATTTCTAGCTGTCTGGTCCCAGCATGCCAATCTGCCATGTCCTTGTTCACATCCTGCCCCTCATAGGATGCCCTGTTCCCAAGCTCAAAATACTTCCCAATTTAGCTCAACCTGGGCTTTTCGTAAGCAATTATACACAGAGTATAATGAATGCCAACAATGACAACATAAGCTCAGCAGGAGATCCATAATCTATGTGGCACTGTCTTCATGTACAGCTGAACTGTTTCACTCTTCAATTCCTTGGAAGGTGAGGAAAAAAAAAAGTTAGCAACGTACAGGGTTTAGCAAAGTATTGTGGCCATTGCTTGTGTGTGTAGGTGAAGGTCAGTGCAGGTGGAGTTAGTCATGCACGGGTCGTCCTTCGTGGGGTAGTGAGCAGGTCTCAGTAAATGAGTGTAGCAGAGGCTCTGAGGGTATATCAAATTGCACACTGTGAGAAAGAATGCTCCCTGAGGTCATAAATCAGAGATGGGGCAGAATTTCGCGCCTTTCTGCAGCTCACCAGGCCTGTTTACACTGACGTAAGTGGCACTCAATAGACTGCCACTAACTCCCAGTCTGTCATTCACACACACGCACACTCTGCTCATTTACCCTTAAAGAAGTGCAAGTGTGGCTCAAACATTACTCACGAAATAAGGGATATCCTGCTTAACAGCAACTAATTTAACCAAAAGAAAGAAATCCAGTGTAAACATGGCTCATTTAACCTAAATCCAAACATATTAGGTTAGGTGCACTCGTTAGCTCATGTTTTATTTACACTAGTTTATATTGTAGTTGTGTGTGTTATACTTAATACTGTTTAATGCAGTACATGTTTGTTTTACAGTATTGTTTCAGTATTAAAACATCTTTGTGTCCTGTCCAAAATGTAGATCCTTTACAAGCAGAGGGCCTTGGAGTTAATAGTTCAATTGTCCTTCACTAAAGCAATAAATTAATCCGGAACAAATTCCTGCAGGTAAAACAAATAACAAACTGCGAATACATATCAACAGAGGGGTTCTGTTTTAGATCAATTTGAAAGGACAACCAACCCAGGAAAACAAGCCGTGGACCATAAATTTCAACACAATTTCCTTGTCAGACTTTACAAAATGAGGAGCCCCACAAGGAACACAAGCAAGGTGTCCAGCAAATAATTCATGATGGCCTGTGCAAACATTTGTCAACTGCATTGAGACAGACACCAATAACTTTTTAGCCCGGTTAACTGCCCTTATGTTGTTAGGTCAAGAAATAATAAACACAGAAGACACAGTACTGACCAGTTTGGAAGGTAATGCTCACACTAAATTAGTAGTGTCAAATGAAAAAAACACTTGCTCTGTCTAATGTTAATCAGTGCAAATCATGACAGAAATAAAAAGACCAATTTAACCTTAAAACCTTTTTAGTAGAGGAGAAAGCAAACAAACCAGGGTGATTAGAAGAAGCTTGCAGTGGGTTTTTACGTCTTAGTATGTGTGTGCACATGCTTATAAGAGTTCCTGTGTATAAGAAGCTTACATGTGCTCATGTAAACAACAAACGTGCAATACTGGTCAAGAGAATCTGTGTGGCCAACTTGCTGAGAGCCTGCAGGGATCAGGCTGTAATTTGTACAGTAACGGGAAAAAACATCTTGGCAGCCTAAAAACAACAGATGAACTGCTGTATTACAAAGTTCTTAACTTTATGAACACAAATAACAAAACGAGATTCTCCTATTAGCTTAAGGTGGAAAAGTTTAACTGCCCCCAGTTTCCTTTAGAAAAAGCTGCCCTGACACTTGAACAGGATGTTGTAGATATTGCGTGGTGTTTGATTTCTTTCTCTCCACAGCCAGCGTCCTCCATCATTCCAGTTGCCCCCAAAATACTCCCTTTTCCAGCCCCAGCCCTATCTGCTCACAACAGGAAATCATGACTCCTAAAAACCCATCCTGGACTAATCCTGGCGAGAAACCAAACAACGCATCACAAGCTTCAAAACTAAGTATTGTCTTAAGCTCTTCATTCCTTTTTTTTCCTCTTCCTCAGGTTCACATCATGAACAGACTCTACTGATTCTTTTGATTGATACTGTTTACAAGCAACAAATGTGTTTCTTTCAACTATAATTCATCATTTGAACATTAAAAACACAGTATTTGTAGTAAAAATATTACTCACAGTGCTTTTGACTAATTATCATTACTAATGTTAATGGTTTAATAATGGCTATAATGCTTCTGCATAATGGATGAATCAAGATTACACTTGTGTATTAGGGTGTTGCTCCACATGATCTGGTGGTCACTGGAGCAGTGGATAACAAATTCATCAGCAGCAGAGGCCTTGAGGACTTGAGGTCCTGTAGACGCAGTAGAGCTGAGAGGTCTCTTATCCACAGCCTCCCGATCGCCACTATCAGGTTCTCCCAGTGGGGCTTGCCTGATAACACTGCCTTGCTGATAAGAGTAGCCCAGGTCCCGGACTACTCTGGACCATGCTAATGCTGTTGGCTACCTCATTACTCCACTGGCTACTGGCCTATCACAAGTCCGTCACCAGCCCAGTGGCATCTCACTAGCTACAATCCCCAGATAATCACCACCGACTTACGACAAACGAGGGAATCATCACAGACTGCTGTCTACAGGAGCCAGACCCACCATTTGGCATACTTTCCACACAAACTACTTTAAAAAAAAAAAACAAAGCAAAAACAAAACAAACTAAAAAACAGAGCATTATTTATCTTTTCTCTGCTTCATAAAGATTTGTGTCAATTTTGTAGAAATATAGGAAAATAAATGTTTAAAGAGCTGAAAATATTCCTGGTCTCCAGCTAATTTGTGAACTTACAAAGCACTTTTTCTTACTTTATTGTGAACACATATTTTAGTCAAGAGTAGGCAATTTGTTTTTGTAGACACTGACACTGGAATAGTTTATGTTAATTCTTATTGATTAACAATTCCATACTTAGTTCCCTTTGGCTTTTTAGGTCAATTCACTTGTGTAAATAATGATTTAAGAGGTACAGTACCAGCCAAACTTCCTCCATAAACATGCAATGATGACACTGACACTAGTTTTCTCCAAGATCATAGGTGAATTATGCAAAACATTTTTGCACAAAGGATATGGAAAATAATAAAATGAATATGTGTTTTTACAAAATAGATCAAATGAGGCTTGGGTGAGTGGGTATATGTTTGTGAGGTTTAATGGTATGTGTTTAAATCTTAAGTGTAAGTTGTGCAAGAAAACTGACAAATGGTCTCTGCAGTTTGTAGACTGAAAGTTTTACATGATGCACTCTTTTAAAAATTAAATGTGTAGTAGTGGTAACATACCACTTTTTTTTAACCACAAGTCCATTGAGAGAACATGCAGTGACCAATTACATACAGAATAATTTTACATATAGAGTGGCAAGAAAAAGTATGGGCTAACCAGTTATTAAGTCCACCCTGCACTGTGAATGTTTACATGTTATGTCCAATAAAAACATGAAAACATATAATGTTTGCGTACTATTATTTTCAGCAGACTGTGTTTTTGTATTATTGTGAGTTAGGTGAAGATTGGAGCACATTTTATGACCAATTCATGCAAAACTCCACGTAATCCCAAAGGGTGCCCATACTTTTTCTTGCCACTGTATACTGCATGTCCAAAAAAAACAGGTCACCACCTAGATTTAACTACCTAAATAGGTAAGAGACTCCCGTTGGATAATTACTACATGGATGATTATTTTTCAGCTGCCAACAAAATATTTTACTCTAACTGATGGAGCGAGGAGCTTCTCATATCTTAAACAGCCATGTCAGAAGACACATCCTGTGGTCCTGGAAAAGATGTTAATCTGTTTTAGAAGGGTCAAATTATGGACAAAAAACTTGAGATTGAGACTTAACGTTTAGTGAAATCAAATCATAAAAAGACAACAGTAGAACTCACAGCTAAGTTTAATAGTGAAAGTAAGAGCATTTCCACATTCACAGTGCAAAAGGGACCTCAGGGGATTTTGACTAAACAGGCGAATAGCCTTAAGAAAACCACTTGTCAGTGAGGCTAATCAGAATAAATGGCTTCAATTTGCTAGGGAGCATAAAGATTGGACTCTGGAGCAATGGAAGGAGGTCATGTGGTCTGATGAGTCCAGATTTACCCTGTTCCAGAGTGATGGGTGCATCAGAGTAAGAAGAGAGAAGCGAGTGAAGTGATGCACCCATCATGCCTAGTGTCTACTGTACAAGCCTGTAGGGGCAGTGCTATGATCTGGGGTTGCTGCAGTTGGTCAGGTTTAGATTCAGCAACGTTATGTGACCAAAGATTAAGGTCAGCTGACTACCTGAATATACTGAATGACCAGGTTGTTCCATTATTTAATTTTTTTTCCCTGATGACACGGACATATTCAAATGCCAGGATTCATTAGGCTCAAATTGTGAAAGTGTAGTTCAGGGAGCATGACACATCATTTTCACAAATGGATTGGCCACCAAAGAGTCCAGATCTTAACCCCATTGAGAATATTTGGGATGTGCTAGAAAAGACTGTACAGCGGTCTGACTCTCCCATCATTAAAACAAGATCTTGGCAAAAAATCTATGTAACTCCGGATAAGAGTAAATTGCAGAGGTTTATCAAAACGATGCCACAGTAAATGTGTGCCGTAATCAAAGCTAAAGAGGGTTCAATGAAATATTAGAGTGTGTGTTTTTTTTTTTTAGATGGGCCGTGTAGAGTGGTCAGTGCGCAGGTCTTAATAATAATGTAGTGTTTCTACCACCACCTGGATGCTTAGACAAGCAAAGGTTTTCAATAACGTCCGAGTTGTCAACTGTAATACCACACAACACTGACTTTGACAAAAATAAATTAAACATACTCTACATTATGATGTATTACCCGATTTTAGCAAGTTTCCTTTTTCATCTCCTGCTGAAATAAATAGAAACAAATGGTGTGTGGAGCATATGACAAACACATTTTTCAATGTAAAACCTTGGATGGAAGGAGGGATGATTAACATAAACACCATGGATCTGTAAGTCAAAGGTCAGAAAAACCTTTTACTTTAAAGTATTTTTTACTTTTAAGTATTAACATTTTTTTGCACAGCAATAAAGCTGATGACATTCGAGTGATTTTATCATCATGTGTTGTCATCAGGGTGAATCAAACAAAAAACAAATGAATAACTGAACATTGAAGAATTCAACTGAGAATTATTTTCTAGTTGAATTAAGTGTTTTCCCCTTTTTTGGTTTGAGTGAGAGGTTACATGGGAGTTATGATTACAACACTGCACATTATTTGAATTGGCTTGCATTAATATGTAAACATGTAAAATCTTTTTTAGTTTAACATAATAGAGAAAGGACAGTTCCAAGTAGTAATGTTTTTTTCCTGACCTGGTTCCTCCAAAGAGAATGATTCGATCTCCAACCATACAACAGCACTGCCGTCTCCGCGGACACGGGCCCTTCCCCTTTGGTTCCACCTTCTTCCAGGAGAAGGCTTCTGTAGTATGCACAGAAAAGACAAGAGTATAGTTGAGATAACAATATTATATATATATATATATATATATATATATATATATATATATATATATATATATATATATATATATATATATATTAATATAAAAAGACTTGTTTTAAATAGTTCAACAGAGGAATCTCTGGCACAACTGATTTGGATCTGTGTGGATTACATCATAGTTAACATACAAACTACCCCCCTGCTTAAAGTTACATAAACCTACTAGTGCCTCCCATTATGCCTGTAATTTATTCAGTTTTCTGCTTTATATAAACCCTAAGCCCAGAAATAAGGGAATTAAAAGAAGTGAGGAAAACAACATAACAAAAGCTAACCTTCATCTAAGCACTTTACATTTTAGAAATAGAAACTCCTCTCTTCTGCTTAGCTAAAGTGCATTATGAGTGATGATGTTGAAGCTCTCTCAGTGGTTCCATATAAGGATGAAATGTGTAGTTTTGCACTCTCTGAGCCATCAGCATCATTGCATCTCTATAGCAACAGGCTATTCAGACCTTGGTGGACCATTAGGTCTATAACTGAGGTGCTGCCATCTAGTGGACTGCAAAGCATGGGTTTAAAAAGTTATAAGCAGATGTCACATTTATCAAATGGGTCACTTCACCTGGACACAAAAAAAAATCATAAGAGCACTTTATCTATAAATATATATTTAACGCTGTGATCTGATAGACAAAGGATAGTGTAAAGATCATTAGAGCTTAGCACAGTGTTATAACATGTCTGTATCTGCCCTGTCTACTATCACCTTGTACGTCTATCTCAGTCATTATTGAATACCATACAGAACAACTGTATTTTCTATAACAATGAATGCCACAGAAAGAGTAGCAAGAAAACAGGCTTTGGTTCAAGTTGGATTTTAATAACTAACGCACTGCGCTTCAGGCTAGTGTTGCATATTATTTTAACAACATTTAAGACATAATTATGGTAATTAATACCCCCTATTGTGTTGCATGAACTATGACAACAATGCTTTTACTAGAAAGAACAAAAGAGCAGACAAAGAAAAATGATAAATTCTCAAATTTTCTTCCATTTATTTCTAGAAGAAACACAGGGCATCTGTGTTTCACATTCAAAATAGAAAAAGGAGCAGCCAGCCACTATCACAAGACTGACGATGATGCAATAAGGTATAAGAGGAATGTCTGCATGACTCTCAGAAGTGGGTCAACATGATTTAGCACTGCCAGTGCTGAGGTAAACATTCACCAGTGTAGAAAAGTCAAAAACAAGATGACTATACACGAAGGAAAGAAACATTGTCAGGAATAACACAATGAGCAGAATATCTGCACAGCAACATGATCTACTTCCCCCAGTATAATGTAAATACATAGTTCCTCACCTGGATTGAATTTCCAGAGGTCATTGAAGTGCCGATCCAAATGAGCATTGTATCCTCCAAATATGTACAGCTCTCCGTTGTAGGAAACTGGGAAAAAGGAAAACAAAAGCAAGAATACATTTTCATTGTGCTGTATATCATGGTCATCAGTAGCACCACAACAATACATATAACATCAGAAAGTAGTCTGTTTGTTTGGCTGGACATGTTTTATAAGAAAATATAAAACAGAAACAGAAAATATAAATATGCAATTTAGTACCAAGTAAACAGAATGAATAACACTGTTAATACTCCCACACACAAACAATAAAAAACAAATCACTGTTCAGAATGAAACAGAGAAAGGTCACTGGGAAATTATTTTTTGCATAAAATCATCACAGTAAGAAAACCTGAATAACATTTAATATGTTAGTTTTATATATAAGTTTTTCCCCTTAAAAACATAATTTCAGACTGTTCAAACTAAGAGAATTGTGTTTAATGATTCAAATTATTTGAATAATTTGTTTAATGGCAAGTTAACTCCTCAACTTATTCTTTGTAACACTTAGTTCATAAATGCTACACCGCAACAAACAACATTCTTACTTTCTGCTCCTCTCATTCTGAGCTAATTGTTGGGTTTAATCCTCTTATTTTGTAATTTTGTAAGAGCGATAATTTGTTTATTATGGTGATTTCATGTCTGTGTTTATTTCTTACAGGCTGAATGACTCCTGCGTCCCTCCGGCAATGGCTGTGTTGAAGGAGTGCTCAGCCAGCAGTTGGTCTCTGTATCGAACACTTTGATCTTGTTGCAGTAGATCTCGTTGTTGGAGTGGAAGGGGCCAAAGCGATCAGCTCGCCCTCCAAACACAAACATCTTCGTACCAATGATGGTGGCTGAGTGAAAGTCTCTCCAACGTGCTGGAGAGCCCTGTGCATACAACACTTTGTGTTATAATTTTACACAAGTCAGTGGAGAAACAGACACAAAACTGTCTACTGACTACACTATGCTCATCATAACATGGGTATGGTTCCACCTTCACACTGGCAGACATGGGGCTTCTTAAACAGCAACTTCAGCTCAGTTAAATGGCGCCATCTAGTGTCACAATAAACATAAGGCCCTTTTGGTCTTTGTATTATATGTGTGTATATTGTGCATTGTACAGAACTTAGTGGAACACTATCTCGGAATAATAATACAGCTGATACTGTCTGTGGTTACTACAGAACAATGAAAAAAACAATATAAAATAGTGGAATGTGATCAGTTTCTATTGAATTGCCTAACAAAGTCAAACCTCTACCCCCTTTGCAATTAGCCAGTCTACAGTTATGGTAAAGCCTTTCACACGCCTTTCTTTCCAGAATGTCCTGCTATTGTTCCTGTAAATGTTATGCAGAGAAACAGGCTCTTTATCTTGTGGGAGAAACTGGAATTTCCTAAAATAGACTGGCTGTAGAAATTTGCAAGTATTAGAATCAAAAATTACCAGTTAAATAAAAGCAAAAAAAACAAAAAAACAAAAAAACTAAATATAAAGTAAAACAATAAAAAAAAAGAGTTAAAGCACAGCAGGGAGTTTTGTTTTCCCAAAGGACTACAAAAAATATTCGGTCACGTGTAACCAAATATGTAAGCTGAATACTGTAATCTCCTTCATGACTGGATTTCATCAGGTATTAATCAAAACAAGGGACCGGTGGAGGATGTCCTTAATTCACCCTGCACCCCCCTAGGGACTAGTGCCCATGTCTAAAATATACTTAACAAGCATTTATCGCATGAGCAGGTTGAAAGCACACAAACACAAATGGCATTTCCTAAAAGGGCAGTGTATATAATCCTCTGTGAGGCTTTTTGTACTTGGCCCCCTACCAGGGAGCTGCATTACATTGCAGTGCCTCTGTATTCAGCCAATACGGCCGCTGGGTGATTGTGCAACAGTACTGCCAACCACACTAATAGCCAATGGTTCGCTGATTTCCAGCAGTCCTTTGAACAACACTGAGCATGCTGGCAGTCCATTCTATGTTTGTGTTTCTTTGAGTAAATGCTCTGTATTGATTTTAAACCCGTTTTGACTTGAATATTCAGGACACATGATATCTACATAATATAACTAAAATAACATGTTTGAACTGGAGGTCCTAACTCACTCTGGCATTAATTAATGACCAAACCATGGTGGTGGTGTCCAGCTTGTGGATATCATTGGAGAAGCAGTCAGCCTGCAAAACCAGCAAAGGAGATTAATTTAGCCATGTTTTAGTTTTCAGGGAGCAGGTCTAACAGTGAAGAGTGATGAAGACTCACCAGCTGCTCATATCCTCCAAATATATACATTGCCTTCCCCAGGACGCAGGCAGAGTGGCCATCTCTTGCCCCTGGAATGGTCCCCGAAATCTTCGGTGTGAACCATCTGTGGGTGTCTGTGAAGAAGAAACATTTTATATTAGCACTAAGGACTTGTCAGAGCCCTAACCTCTCATTTTACATTATTGACAGTTGACACAATACTCGAGTCATGTGCAACAGAAAAACATCACACATTAGGCAGGTGTTTCGCCTCTGACTTTTTTCTCTCTTTCTCTTTGCTATGATGATCTTAACATCAAACAGGTGCATCTCAAAGGAAATGCAAGCTGAAAATATCACTTAACAAATTGAGCTAGATGGAGGTCTACTTACTGACATCAAAGGCATAAAGCACATTGCAGGCCCCCTCTGTGTCGTTCCGCCCACCCCAGAGGTAGATAATATCATCCAGCAACACAGCTGTGTGGCCATAACGCATGTATGGCACTTCGCGGGCACGCTCATGTCCTCCTGTCCTCACTGGAGGCAACTTCATCCAGCGCAAAGACACTGCAGTAAAAGAAGATAAATTTGCAATTGGTTTAAATGGACAACTAAAATTAGGGGTCAGCAGTGACTAGACACTGACAAGAAACTGTAAAAAACTATGGGATCTACACCTGCATTTATTTAAAACTAATGTATGACAATAAGCAACTGCATCTGAATAAAATCCTAACTTATTTTGAAATACTAAAAGGGTAAAAAGCAAAGAGACTAAATAAACAGACATGTTAAGAACAGGGCATAAAAAAATCAAAGGACTTCAACAGACAGCAAGCTCTGCTGTAAAATAGACATCAAAGAGAAGGAGCACAAAGCAAGCGACAAGACAGAATACTGAAACAATAGCTAGGGTGGTCCCGTTTCCATTTCAATCAGCCAAAGCCACCTTTATCAAGGTTTGGTTCTATGCATCTTTTCATGGTAAAGCAATAGCATGTAGGTTAGAGCTACATCAGGAAGTTGTAAAGTCTTGAAGCAGGTGGTCAACCACACAGACAGAGGAAGAACATGGAACAGTTTTCTGAAAGTGAGAGAACCACATTTAAAGACAACACCTGTGTTTGTCAGGTAACAACGTCGAAACAACTAACAAAGAGATTTCCACAAACTGCACTGGAAAGCCAGCTGTAATGAGTTACCGTTAAAAAGTGGTGAGTGTTTAGCAACCTCTGAAACACTCTCTTATCTTTACCTTTTAGTATTAATAACAAATACGTTTCTCCTTAAATTAAAATACAACATAGGTCCTTTTTACATACTTGGACTAGGATGCAAATAATTAGTGTACAAAACAAAAACCAACAGCATATAAGTATGAACATAAACCATTAAAAATAGATGTACTGGTGTTCCAATGTAGTACTAAGATAAAATTCCACAGCCTTTCAGTGACAAGTCACTGCTGAGTGCTCTTGAGACTTTTTTATTTACTGTTGTTATTCAGGTCAGTAAACTGCAAAATATAAACTATAAAGTTCCATCCAACTGCTGTCACTACCGAGAAAGACAGCTGAAAACAAGAGACTCATATGTGAATTCTTAGATTTGCAACAAGCTTCATAAATATTTACATATGTCTATTCACCACCTACCTGTGTTAAAGACATGCACATCAATCTGACGCAGTGTCTCGTAGTCCTCCCCGGAGCAGTAGCCTCCAAAGGAATACACCTTGTGCCCCACCGCCACAGCAGCATGGTTGACTCTCCGTGGCCCTCCTTCTAGGTGCACCGACCAGCGCAACATTCCACGCGCAAGCACCTCAGTGACTGTGAGTCCTTAGACCATCACTTTGTTGCTCACTTGGATCCCATCAAGCTGACATCATAGGAACCTGTGTTTAAAACGACACGAGGAGCAGCAGCACTCAACTTAGTGGGGCAACAGTTGGGGGAACTGGGAGGGGCAATCAAAGAGGACACAAACTGTTTGTCCTCTTGGGCTAAGAGTTGCTCAGCTCTGCTGGTGCTGACAGCCTCACAAGTCCCTGTATTATCTAAGCTGGGATAGTATTTTAAGAGGTGATTAGACCTACACTGACCACTCCTATTTCACTCTTTATACTCTTATCACAGTAGCCCTCAACTGCACTACAAAAGTTGTAAATATAGAAACAAGCATTCACCCTTTTTGGGAAACAACAGCAGTTAGCTTTTATTAGGTTACTGAGGTGTTATAAACGGTGTGTTTCCAATCTACTGAGAAGATAGCAGTACAGAAATCATTTGACTGTCTTGGCAGCTGGCTTTGCATGACTCGACGGCAATGCAAATGCAAAAAATGTTTGGTGAAAATGAGGAGCACCCACAGACACCATTTATAGAAAGGTCTGCAGCTAGTTTAATGGCAGCTTGTATTTCATTAGAGACACAGTTTCCAACACTAAATAATACATTTCATAAACAACCCCATGTGCCCCTGGTTATTCTGTCTCAATGACTCACTTTCTCACTGACCTCCAACCTTTGTTTGCTCTTAAAAATAAACTCTCAGAAGACTATTTAACATAGACCTTTCTATTTCTAGCCTGCACATCTCCGTGGACTAACAGAGGCCAGATCTGTGCAACAGGCACATTTGAGTCTTCACTTTATAAGAGATGTTGTTTTGTATACCACGTTTTCATGCTTTCTGTAAAAGCTTTCATGTAAAGTCAGGACTTCATATGAGACTCTCCAAATTTAAAGTACTGTAAACATCAAGGGAACATTATCTAATGCTGCTGTAAACACGTTTCCAGTAGCATTTCTAACACAAATTAAATCATTTTCGCCTTTTTTCATGCTGCCTCTCTCTCACATAGAGAGATTTTAATTAACATTGACTCGTGTGAAATCTACTGTCTCACTGAGCAGGATATTGTGGATGTGAGATGACCAGCCACGACAGTGACAACTTCAAAAGTCAGTGAGACAGCCCTGTAGAGGATCGATGTCAGTGAAGAGAGGGCACAATCAATATGTACTATTGCACGTATCACAGTTAGACATGTACACTGGGAACGTACAAATCCCTGACTGGTCCTGCTAATCTAGACCCGGTGACACTGAGCTGCAACTACAGTCCAGTTAACGCCACATAATACAAGCTAGTCGATGTTAGCTATCAGACAGGGACAACATGCCTGGGAGAGATAGCGGCTACGTTAACCACCGGGCTCACTCATCTCACAACACCAACTTTAAAACAAGCCATGTAACGATAACAGCGCTCCTGCAGCCAGGTGTGCGACTGCTGTCCAGGAGCAGAAGCTGTTGCAAGCTAACTAAGCTAAAGCTAATCTGTAGAAGCTACCTTGTCTAGCTATAAGCTAGCTAATTTGAACTGAACTAGAAACGACTGACTCTTCGTTTATTTCTACTCTTCCGGTCTGACTAACTAACAGACAGTAGTATCAACAGAGGAACATGATTTAGCTACCTTCATGTCGAGTCGTTTGTGATTAACTGGGCTTTAAACAGGCAGTGCTATCCACTGGGAGTCACTACCGACTCCCTCGTGACGTGTTAGGAGGAGACTCGCCCGCTAGCGCCCCCTGTCGGCTGCTTTCATCCTGGAGAACACACCTCCTATATATATATATATATATACACCAAGAAAATAAATCAGAAATTCAGAACTTTTGTCTCATGTTCATTGTTTGATCTTAGACTCCTGTGTCTTCAATGTACAGTGAACACAAATGAGCTGGTCTTACGTACTTTTGCAAGAGCCTACAAATCTGAAGTCTCAAAGATCTTTTAAGGGAAAACAAATCTGTATGTCACTTGTTTAGGTGTTAATGCTTGTTTCAATTATAGTGTGTGTGTGTGTGTGTGTGTGTGTGTGTGTGTGTGTGTGTGTGTGTGTGTGTGTGTGTGTGTGTGTGTGTGTGTGACAGAGAGAGAGAGAGAGAGAGAAACAATGTGTGAAAGACAACTGCTCTGATGATAACATGGCAACTTCATGAGAAGATGAAATTCCCATCCCATCTCCCCAGGATCCTTCCTTCCTTACTTACGTCAATACCTTATGTGCAGCACTAGATGGCGCTGCTACACATATAGTTGATTGAACCAGATCAAGAGGCTGCCACATCCCCAAATACATCAACTCCTAGCCTCGTGTTGAACAATATGACCGACACATTAGTATTATGTCCTGATTGTGCAACCAGATGATGGAGTTGGTCCAGTAGAAATGCACTTTGACGGTGAAACAAATAATCTGATACTTTCACTGCTTGCATGACAAAATTAATGAGGACTCACAGAGCATGGCTACCAAGCCGCATCGGAGGAGATGTCAGTGTTTAATATGAAAATATGACACTCTACACACAGCATAGTAGAGCCATATCTGAACATGAAATAAGCCAATCAGTGTGTCTGTAGTCAGTCTGGGAGGTTCTTGGGTATGAATTATATTTGCTATTAAGAAAAGTTCTTCATTTTCTACCTCTACTTCTGGCTCAGTGCTTGGTGTAAATAAGAAAATACTCTTTGGCAGCTTGCATGAGATAGAGAACAAAATAACCTTCCTATAAGGTTTATATTGGTTTGACTGATAAAATCCTAATGTAACAGAGGTTCAGGTGAACACAGCAAGGCTAAAAGAGGACATCTCTGGTTATTTTGCAAAGCATACCACATGCGGTCCGAAGTATTTTATTGGACCCCATTAAATATCCAATGTCACATATCCAGACTGTAAATATGACACTTGGTGCTATTTGATTTTGCTGGCAAATTTGTGAAAACATTAGTCCGACCAGATGATCCAGACTAAAGTGAAAGTAGAGCCTTTTAAAGGACCCATGTTACAGACACCATAGATCTGGCTGTATCACTGCCCAGGTCTGGACCACTTAGGAGCGGCTGCGATTGATTCATTGTGCGCATGCATTCCAACACATGCCAGCTGTATGTAGCCCCTAGTAGGCTTGTGCCCTACCCTGGCTATCTAAAACCTACACTTCTGAACCTAGACTGAGTATCTAAGATTATCTGTTCTATGTTTCCTACTGAGTTTGGGCACAGTGTGATTCAGATCTGTCAGGTACTCAGATTTAAGGTTCTTTGTGTTCATTTATCACTGGGTTCGGTAAGGAGACTGGCAGTAGCAACTCTACAAAGAGAGTG
The DNA here is from genome assembly GCF_900324465.2 of Anabas testudineus. Taxonomy (NCBI): domain Eukaryota; kingdom Metazoa; phylum Chordata; class Actinopteri; order Anabantiformes; family Anabantidae; genus Anabas; species Anabas testudineus. Next base: position 6,149,164 of record NC_046624.1, read on the forward strand.
AAAAGACCTCCATCCCACTAGAAATTCACACATACACACTTATGAAAACAGCAAAAGGGATATATTTATAAAATGTAACAATTAGCAAAAGTGACAAAAACAAAATAACTTATTTCAGACCAATTACTAAAAAATAAGAAAACAATTAACACAACATAAATAAAGAATTATCTTCAAGTCAACCCAAATATTCAGTTATCAGTTCTTATTCTTTTCTTGAGTTCCTTGTTGAAAGATTCCTTTTTCTCCGGTCTCCTTTAATCGGTTCCTACCACCCTTGGAGTGACGATCTTGGAGTCCTGACGATAAGACTTCAGCTCCACGACAGCAGAAGAACTGTTCCTCAACACAAAAAAAAAAACCAGCCTGCACACAAGCGTGCAGAACAATTATCAAAGTGTCCAAAACCTCTTTCAGGCTCCAATAATGTTTAAATAAAATACAATACTATAAACAAAATATACATACATATACATAAAACACAGATGTCACGTTTCATTTCTTAAACAAATTTACAAAAACACATCTACTCTAATCATTTCAACATCATATATATCAATTCTAACACATAAAACATGTCACATGTCTTACCGGAGTTACCATAATTGCTAAACACGTGGCAGTCGCTTAGCTGTAGGCCTCAATTAGCTAGCAGAACCTAGCGGCTAATTAGTTAATACACATTTCAAACACTTCGTCTAACACAACAAATTCACATATCCTGACTGGTTTTTACTTAGAAAAATATTCGAAAGAACAAAACACACATCTTAACTTTCCTACAATAAAGTTACATGGGCTAATTAGCTAGTTTGAAGCTAACTCACCAGGATAATCTGCTTAATTGAACGCCCGTCGGGATTTTCCTCTCGCTCCTTCAATTCAGTTATCTTCTCTAATTCTTTGCACTGGCAGCTCCAGCTCTATGGACTCAGCAAACGTCTAGTCAAATGTTTTTCCTAACTTTTATGACTTTCTACTTATGTTCTTTCCTCCTCCGCTCACACACCTGTCCTAGTTGTGCGGTCTGCCAGAGTCACGATGGGAGTGTCGAAACTTCCATGTGCGCAGTATCCCAGAAAGCATCTCGCGCTAACCTGTTCAGGATGCGTTTAGGAAGCCTGTGTAAATCTGAGCTCTAAAATGTAACCTGGGTTACATCCTCCCCCTCTAAACTGCATGAGTCCCTGCATGCACATCTGGACTTACAGTTTGGGAAAATGCAATTGCTAGAGTCTGGAAAAATGAACTTATGGCCAAAACTAAAGGTTCTCCTAACTCATCATAAGTGAGTTTGCGAGGCTGACGTCTTTCCCTATTAGAACGCCTCAGCTCTGCTATCTCAGGTTCTGGCACAACACTTTCACTCTCTTTAACTACCTGCTCTGGTATCAGACTGTCTACTTCTTCCCTCACAGGTAATGTAGTTTTGTCAGTTGTTTCAGGTTCTGGGATGTCAATAACAACATAGTCTGGGGCACCATGGTTCAAAATGGGAGGTGTCTCTGCAACAACACTGTCTGGGGCAACAACTGGAACTGTAGGATGCTGCTCAGAGCTAGCTTGCTCAGGACAATGTACAGATCTTTTTGGCAGAACAGTTAAGTTGTCAGAGTCCATCACAGGGCAGGGTGTCTTAAACTCCATGGACTGTCCTTCTCTTTGTATAAAGGGACCTCTGATGATCATCTCTGGCACCAATGTGCTTGGATACACTTCATCCTCATCACTGTACAAATCATCCTCTTCATCATCTGGATGAACCTGGGTCTCACTGGTCTTTTTACTTCTCAGTGTCATTTTCTTCCGTGGTACAGTATGGGAATCGTGCTCACCTGTCTCTTCCACAGGTAAGAACCCGCAAGGCAAAAGTAGGTCTCTGTGTAGAGTTCGATGTGGTCCTTCCCTTGTTTCTGGTTTTACCACATACACAGGGCTATCTTTGATTCTTCTGGCCACAACATAGATGTTGTGTTCCCACCTATCTGCAAGTTTGTGTTTTCCTCTGATATTCACATTTCGCACCAAAACCCTATCTCCTTCAAAAAGTTCAGCTGCTCTGACTTTTTTATCAAACCTCACTTTGTTTTTCTCTCCTAGCTTCTTTGAGTTTTCAGTGGCTAGAGAGTAGCTTTCCTTGAGGTGTTGCCGAAGGTTTTTTACATACTCAGAATGGGTTTTGTGGGTTGTTCCTTCAGGATTAATCCCAAGGATCAGATCAATTGGCAGTCTGGGCTGCCTCCCAAACATAAGTTCATAAGGCGAGTGCCCTGTAGTGTCATTTCTTGTACAGTTATATGCGTGAACCAGAGGTTTGACAAAGTCTCTCCAATGATGTTTGTCTTTCTCCTCTAAAGTACCAAGCATATCAAGAAGAGTCCGGTTAAATCGCTCCACCGGGTTTCCACGAGGATGGTATGGAGTGGTACGGATTTTGTCAGCTCCTATCAGTGTACATAGCTCTCTGATGGTCTTTGATTCAAAGTCTCTGCCCTGATCGCTGAGCATACGACTGGGGAATCCATAGTGAACGATGAAATTTTCCCACAGACACTTAGCAATGGTCCGTGCTTTCTGATCTTTGGTTGGCACTGCCACAGCAAATTTTGTGAAATGGTCAGTGATCACTAAAATGTTTCTGGTGTCTCGACTGTCCGGTTCAAGGGATAGAAAATCCATGCATATAAGTTCCAGTGGGTAGGTCGCAGAAATGTGCTCCAGTGGGGCGGCCTTCTGAGGCAAAGCCTTCCTCCTGACACAACGTGCACATTTCTTACATTTCTCCTCGACAGAACTGGTCATCCTTGGCCAGTAGAACCTGGCTCGGGCAAGATGTAATGCACGTTCAGAGCCAAGGTGTCCAACTTCATCATGCACTCCCTTAAGTGCTCTTTCTCTGAACTGTTCAGGTAAAACAAGCTGGTAGATGAGGTTATCTCTGTCAATATACCTTCTGTACAGTACTCTATCTCTAATTTCAAGTTTACTCCATTCTCTGAGAAGGAGCTTGACTTCAGGAGGTTCAAGGTTCACCTCTCTGAAACTTGGCTTTGAAGCTCTCTCCAAGAAAGTTATGACACGGGAGATTGATGGGTCGTCTCGTTGAGCTTTGCTCCAGTCGGATGTTGTCATAGACGGTAAGATGTTCTCACCTAGTGGATCAGGCACTGATAAGGGATCAATGGCAAGTGATTCTGCAACAATAAAGGGTTCTGGGGAGGTATACTCGCCTCTTAAAGTTGCAAGATGTCGCTGACATAAGGCAAAGAACACTTCATGTTCAACTTCATTTCCTATGCCCATAAGTCGTTTTTTCATGTCATCAATTCTCTCATTTTCTTTAATGAAAGCTTCATCCTCACAGGGTGGGCCCTGGGGTCGCCGTGACAACCCGTCTGCATCATTGTTGGCCTGCCCTGCTCTGTACTTGATGGTGAACTGGTAAGTAGACAGAGCCGCTAACCAGCGGTGACCTGCCGCATCGAGTTTTGCAGATGTTAACACATAAGTGAGAGGGTTATTGTCTGTCAAGACTGTGAAACTGGAACCATAAAGGTAGTCGTTAAATTTCTCACAAACAGCCCACTTTAGAGCTAAAAACTCGAGCTTGTGAGTGGGGTAGTTTCTTTCGCTCTTTGAAAGCCCCCTACTGGCATAGGCAATAACTCTAAGCTTTCCCTCTTGCTCTTGATAGAGTGCGGCTCCTAACCCTTCACGACAAGCATCAGTGTGCAGAACATATGGAAGCTGTGGATTGGCAAAAGCAAGGATGGGTGCAGATGTTAATTTTGCAATCAGAGTTTTGAAGGCATGTTCGCACTCCGGTGTCCACTCATCAGCAAATGGTACGTTGGGGTTTACAGGAGGTGTAGAATGCTCTTTCTTGTACACCTTGCCTCTTTTCTTTGGTGGAAAGTAGCCTGCTGTCAGGCTGTTCAAGGGTTTGGCTATCTGTGAATACCCCTCAACAAAACGTCGATAGTATCCTGCAAAGCCTAGAAAACATTTCAGCTCCTTTCTGTTGGAAGGAGGAGGCCAGGTTGTTAGAGCTGAAATCTTGTCAGGGTCAGTATGAACTCCCTGAGCATCGACCACATGACCAAGATATTTGACAGAGGTCTGGAAAAAATGACATTTCTCTGGGGACAGCTTTAAGCCGTAATCCTTCAGACGGTTTAGCACCTTCATGAGCCTTGCTTCATGTTCCTCTAATGTGTCTGAAAACACAATCAGGTCATCAAGAAATACAAGTACCTCGTTAAGGTGCAAGTCTCCAACACACTTCTCCATGAGGCGTTGAAAGGTGCTCGGCGCATTTGTGACACCTTGTGGCATGCGATTAAACTCGTAGAAACCTAAGGGACATACAAAGGCAGTCTTAGGCTTATCCTCTTCAGCCACTTCTACCTGGTAATAACCAGACTTGAGGTCCATGACAGAAAACCACTTGGCACCGCTGAGAGCTGTGAATGTCTCCTCAATGTTTGGGAGGGCATATGCATCTTTGATGGTTCGTGCATTTAACTTCCTGTAGTCAATGCATAGCCTGATTGAGCCATTCTTTTTCCGGACCAATACTATTGGTGATGCGAAGGGGCTCTCAGATTCTCTGATAATTCCAGCATCAAGCAGTTCTTTGATATGCTGCTTCACTGCTTCTCTGTCCCTGGGGTGTATAGGCCTTGGCCTTTCCTTAAAAGGGGTTTCATCATGCAGTCGGATGTGGTGTTTCACAGCTTGTGTGTGACCATATGAAAGGTCATTAGTAGCAAAAACCTCAGAAATCGACTTAAGCTTAGTGACCATGCGTTCTTTCCACTGTTCTGACATTGGTGAATCATCAAGATTAAACTTAAGATTGTCGCCATCTGCCCTGTAATTTCCAGTCACATCATGGTTAGAACTGAGTGGTTCAATGTGCTGAGCTGCGCACACTTGAGCAATAATACATTTTGGCTGCAGTGTGACATCATGGTCGCTGAGGTTACGCAGGACAACAGGAACCTTGCTGCTGGACCTGAAAGGGATGTCTACCAAAGCAGCTTCAAGAAACACACCACCAGGCAAGCGATGGTTCTCATTGGGCTCAAGCACGAAAGTCATGTTGTGATCGTTCTTCCTTAGCCTTACATTTCCTGTAACACAGCATCGTTGTTTCGGGGGAATGGTGATTGGACTTTCGCCATTTAATTTCACAGGACAAGAATGGTTGTCATTCTCTTGTGCTCTGGCTATGTGCTGGAAAACAAGAGCAAGTTTTCTAGAATGAAGCCTGCGGATAAACTCTGGGCCGTCTTGCTCAAGCAGTTCTTCATACAGTCTGTATAGCACATTCGTCCCGATCAACAGGGGGATTTTGCTGTTGAAGTGGCACTCTGGGACTACAAGTACTAAGGTGAATAGATCTTTACCAGAAATGCTCTGAGGAAAAGCAATATGGGTTTCTATGTACCCAAGATAAGGAACATGTTGTCCTCCTGCTCCCTCAATTTCAAGGAGAGCATGAATTGGTCGAATGGGGAGATGTGACAGATTGTTCTTGTAGAATGATTCAGAGATTGTTGTGACTTGTGAGCCAGTGTCCAAAAGAGACTCACACGGGAACCCTTCCAGAAGGACAGAAGCTGCACAGCGCGGACCTATCAATCCTGATGGTATGGATGATCTGTAGTCATAATCTTGACCTAAAATCTGTGACGCATCTTGAACTTCAGTACTTTGGACTGAACTGTTGGGACGAAGGGGATTACAGATTTCAGCTCTTGTGTGTCCCACAACAGGAGCTGTTATAAGTTTAAAGCAAAAGGTGCTACAGCCTGCTGGGCTTTAAACTTCTCTTGTCTCTCTTTCAGCTCTGCATTCTTCTTGCGAACAAGTGTGGGGTTGGATTCATTTGAACAATGAGCAGCAATATGACTGTCCTCCCCACAGCTGAAACAGAACCATGCCCTTGGCATGCCTGGGACTTTATGTGACCTTTTCAAAATACTGCCACTCGCTGCCGAATACTCCTGTTCATCAGACTTCTCACATCTTCTGGGAAGCTTCTGGCTATGACTAAGCATGTGGATTTGTTCAGTCAGCTCATTTATCTTACTTTCAAGCTCAGTTGTCTTATCCTGCTTTGATTTGGGTGTTGGAATAGGCTGATTGTCTGTGGTGTAGTCCTTTGGCCTTTGGTTTAATTTTACCACCTGCTTAGCTAATTCATCTACTTTCTTTTCAAGCTTATATGTCTCAGATTGTCCTGTGTCAGGTGATGAGACTGATTCATGGTCATAGGATGACATGTTGTAAAGAAAGTGAGCATGTGCAGCAGCTTTTGTGGACCCTAAATGTTTTTTCATGCGGTCTAACTTTGATGACCTCCGATCTTCCTCAGACCTCAGCAGGAGGAGCAGTTCAGGGAATGAAGGGGGATTGTTCTTTTTGTGCTCTAGCTGTAAACCTATAATAAGGCTCTGATCCCAGCAACCTCTGCAAAATTGTCTGAGAATCAGTTCATTTGAGTTTTCGGTTGAGGCTCCCCCTCTAGAAATTGCTCTCGTGAGGAGGGAGTGAAGTCTGTTCAAGTATGCTGAAGGCTTTTCTCCATTGTTTTGGTTGGAACTGAGAAATGCTGCAAATAACTCCTCTCCATCCTCCACAACTCCAAAAGCAGAATCAAGTTGGGTGATGTAGAGACCTGGCAGGGAATTGACTCCAAGTGGTTTCACAATATCTGCAGCTGGACTTAGCAAGCTTTCAAGGATTTTTCTCACCTTCTGTGCATTGTTTAAGGCGGGATCACAGAGGAGAAGATCTACTTGGGTGCGCCAGGTTTCATAGTCAACCTCACCATTAGGTCTTGGAGTCCGACCTGAGAAGATGCGTATCCTGATGTGTGGGGATGTTGGACTGGCTGACTCACTCCGAATTACATGCTCCACAATCACTTTCTGGACCTGAGGTGGGTTGAACATATTCTGATCAATGTGAACAGGGGTCAATGAAGGACTAACAGGTGCACTGCAGGCTTGTGCAGGCTCTGTGCTTTCAGTTGAGCTGTCATTAGACATGACATGTTCTGGCACAGGACTGTTCTGGACTGCGCTTGACTGTATATCACTAGTCTGTGAATGGTATGTAGGGGCTTGGCTCTCCTGTAACTCACTCTGGAGGACACTTAGAAAGCCTACCTTGCCACTACCTCCTACAGCCCTTAGTTCACTTAAGTACCTGTGGGCAATCTCTTTGCCTACTTCTTCTTGAACAACATCTCTTATTGTCCTCACCGACCAGACCACAGATGGATCATTGGGACTGGGTATATCACCTAAGATTTTGGGGTCAACTTTAGAGATGGACTTCTCAGATACATATTCTACCAGGGCTCTGCCCTCTGGCTGGTTTTGTTCATTTGGGATTTTAACTACTTTGGAGATATTCCCATTTATCTCAAACACATTAGCTATATCAATATCTGCATAAACTCCCTCAATACCTGTAACATACAGGGAGCGCTGACCATCAATATCAAAGCGGTTGCAAAGATCCATATCTTGTGGGTTGAAAGCAAAACTACAAAATGCAGTGTGTACTGTGGGATGGAAGATCAAACAGCTACTGAATGCCAATCTCCTGGCTAGCTCGCCACAATTATGTAGCCCCTAGTAGGCTTGTGCCCTACCCTGGCTATCTAAAACCTACACTTCTGAACCTAGACTGAGTATCTAAGATTATCTGTTCTATGTTTCCTACTGAGTTTGGGCACAGTGTGATTCAGATCTGTCAGGTACTCAGATTTAAGGTTCTTTGTGTTCATTTATCACTGGGTTCGGTAAGGAGACTGGCAGTAGCAACTCTACAAAGAGAGTGAAAAGACCTCCATCCCACTAGAAATTCACACATACACACTTATGAAAACAGCAAAAGGAATATATTTATAAAATGTAACAATTAGCAAAAGTGACAAAAACAAAATAACTTATTTCAGACCAATTACTAAAAAATAAGAAAACAATTAACACAACATAAATAAAGAATTATCTTCAAGTCAACCCAAATATTCAGTTATCAGTTCTTATTCTTTTCTTGAGTTCCTTGTTGAAAGATTCCTTTTTCTCCGGTCTCCTTTAATCTGTTCCTACCACCCTTGGAGTGACGATCTTGGAGTCCTGACGATAAGACCTCAGCTCCACGACAGCAGAAGAACTGTTCCTCAACAAAAAAAAAAAACCAGCCTGCACACAAGCGTGCAGAACAATTATCAAAGTGTCCAAAACCTCTTTCAGGCTCCAATAATGTTTAAATAAAATACAATACTATAAACAAAATATACATACATATACATAAAACACAGATGTCACGTTTCATTTCTTAAACAAATTTACAAAAACACATCTACTCTAATCATTTCAACATCATATATATCAATTCTAACACATAAAACATGTCACATGTCTTACCGGAGTTACCATAATTGCTAAACACGTGGCAGTCGCTTAGCTGTAGGCCTCAATTAGCTAGCAGAACCTAGCGGCTAATTAGTTAATACACATTTCAAACACTTCGTCTAACACAACAAATTCACATATCCTGACTGGTTTTTACTTTGAAAAATATTCGAAAGAACAAAACACACATCTTAACTTTCCTACAATAAAGTTACATGGGCTAATTAGCTAGTTTGAAGCTAACTCACCAGGATAATCTGCTTAATTGAACGCCCGTCGGGATTTTCCTCTCGCTCCTTCAATTCAGTTATCTTCTCTAATTCTTTGCACTGGCAGCTCCAGCTCTATGGACTCAGCAAACGTCTAGTCAAATGTTTTTCCTAACTTTTATGACTTTCTACTTATGTTCTTTCCTCCTCCGCTCACACACCTGTCCTAGTTGTGCGGTCTGCCAGAGTCACGATGGGAGTGTCGAAACTTCCATGTGCGCAGTATCCCAGAAAGCATCTCGCGCTAACCTGTTCAGGATGCGTTTAGGAAGACTGTGTAAATCTGAGCTCTAAAATGTAACCTGGGTTACATGTACATCATGCACAATGGTGAGATTGTGCCTAGGGCAGTCCAAGGGACAGCTGCGCATGTCTGTCCCCTGGAACTCAGATAGGTGATTAGAGACCACAGACAGACAACTACTGAAAAATAGATAATAGAATAGAAATTATATCTTCAGTCTTCAGAAGAGCTGACCTGATAGATGCAGATGCTAAATCCTAGATATGTTCTGATCTGCAACTCTCAAAAGCGGCCTACTCAGCAGTCCTTTCTCGTACTCTGTTGACATTACACAATTACACTTAGATGATATTATTGTCTGGGAGTAGGCCCAGGAATTTCTGGAAATGGCTTGGATCAGTTTATTTAAATGATCACATGTCTGGGATAGAGGATGTTATTTGGGGTAATTGTTTTGTTTTTGAAGCTGAACATGCAAACACATTACTGTATGTAATGATATGGGATGTAATACAGTGATACTATGGAATGGCACGTATACTCCTTCCACTATTAGATGTTGTGCCTGGCCTCAATGTAACATTGGAAATATTCCACCTCTGCAACAACAACGTGAAAAGAAGCAGAGTTGGCTCGTTTATTTCTGAATTTAAAAGAGCCGGTATTCGGTTATCTCCGCTTTTAACAATCACATCAACACTTAGACATGTTTCATTTGCCTTTCCAGAGGGCAAACATGTATGTAGTGGTTACAAAAAGCGAGTTTCTCCTCACACAGGAATAGCGAGTCGAGCCCAGCCCAGCGAAACCGTTTGTAACCTCTTGCAGCTACACCCAGTCAAGCCTGCCATCCCACCTGTCAGCATTCGCACACATTGCGTCACCCATCTGCCCTGCTGAGCCAGTCTTCGACACATTTGCTTAGTGGTGTGTTTTACAACCTTAATAGCCAGCACATGTGGTTCCGTCTGTTGTTATGCCTTGACATGGAGAACAGGAGTTGCCCAACTGCAGCATAGCTGTGCAAGTCAACAACAACTGCTAAAACCAACTGTTCGATTTTCTTGGGCAGGCCCAATGATGGAAGAACTTTGCAATGCGTTGTGGCAGAGAAAAACACAGCCTCTACTTAGAAATTGCTCATTTGGTTAACCTATTTCTTTACCATGGCTCATAAAAACGTAAGTGTGCTGTTATTATGCACAGTAAAACCAACTCCGTGCAAAATAAACAAATGAATGAAAGGAAAAGGAAAGAACTGCTCGTTGATGTTGACAGAAAACAAGTACTATTCTCTAATATCTTCAATTACTGCATGGACCATGTCTGATGTTATCCATCACTATACACCAACTGAGCTACTCTTGAGATTCTCTTCTTAGTTTCCACTATGTATTGATTTACAGTACAGTCATCGTGTTGTTGCCTCTAATAACATGGAATGCTTTTAGACTAAAGTGCATCTACCAGCTTCAGTGTGTTAAGATATGTTAATGTACTGATTTGACTTCCGTTATAGCTGCATTGAAAAACAGCGTTAAGCACTCCAGAATGATGTCATAGAGAATGATCTAACTCTGTGGCCAGATGATTGGATCATACATTTTCCTTTAATTTGGGGGGTTATTAAATGAACAGAGCTCCTCTCTGTGAGTGTCTGAAGAAGGCGATTGGTATTAGGTCATTTTCTCGCTTATGGTTAATTTGAATTGCTCTGAAATAGGAGTGAAATTAGTACTTTGTAGCAGCTTTTTATTGGTTAGGCTATGTTTTCAATTACCAATTAACCAACAAGCTGTAGTTTATGAGTGAAATCATGTGGTTGTGCAGGGAGGTCGTCATTGGACCACGCTTGAAATCCTAAACAGATGAGTAGTTTTTGTATTGAGTATTATCATTTCCACTTGGGTTATAAAAGATTCCCAGGCAGCAGTCAGGATTGGTGAGAGCAGGATGGACATTTCTGACTGTCCTGTCGTTGGTTTCTGTCCTGCAAATCAAGAATACAGAATGTCTTTTTAAAGATCAAAAAAACCGGGTGGTGAAATGCAAATGGTCCAAAACAAGGAGAACAGTAAGGCCAGTTTGGTGCGGTGGGAAATATGGGAAATCAAATTTAATACTGGTTAGGCTTCATGCAGACTATTTTATGTTGGGATTTTGTTTGTTTATTTGAAGCTAATAAGGATTTGATCATTACTCTTTAAATTATTTGATATTGACACAGTTTAGCTTCTTTTATGTTTGTGTGAGAGTCATTTTAATAACCATTATGTACAGAAGAATAATTATCATTCCACTGGGTTTTTCAGATTGCAATAGGGGAGACAACTGGCAGCAACTTGCATTTTCATGTCAACCACTTTAATTATGTGGCTTTCTATATTTGCTTCACCTCCCCCTTGCTCTCCCCCACATTTGGGACAGTTGTTTCATAGATTACACAGCACCTGTTTTCAACCCAATTGTTATCACACTCACTTGCACCTGTTCTTATCATCTCAGTCTGTTCTGGTGGGTATAAATCCTGGAGTGTGCACCAGTCTATGCTATTCTAACGATGAATAGGACTTTGCAAACAACAGCAGTCAGCACTGAAAGGAATTTCTGCTTTGTCATTAGACCTGCAACAATATAAAGATCATTTGAAAGTAAAACAACTTGTGTAACCACAAATGGAGAATCCCAGGTTTTATTTAGATGGCACCAAAAATGTTCATGCTCACTAATTATATGCTGTTTGTTTAGAGTTCGGTTTTCCTTTTTATGTGGGTTATGCAGAAATTCTATTATATGTCATTGAACTGTGGAGCAGCCTACCAGCAGATAGAAAAGAAGCAACCTCAGTACAGTCTGTTAAGAAGCAGTTCAAACTTAGCTTTCATAAGCATATTTGGATTTGGTCTCATGTTTTAATTGCTGTTTAGTTGTTCATGTTTTTATTTATTTCGTTTTTCTGCTTGTAAAACACTCACTTTGATTGTATGAACTGTGCTACATAAGCAAGTGATTGACTGATTCTACTCAGAAGACTCCGTCTTGCTTGTAAAAGTATACCGCTGGTGTTGCTTGTTTGTAATTATGTCAGTGAATTTTAGAAAAAAGAAAAAAAAAAAGCACATAAAGCTCAGACTGGTGTCAGCAATGAGCTCATCCATTCCAGTAACAGGAGGTGACATGAGTGAGGCAAACAATGACGCAGAACTTTCAGGTAGGTCCAGCTTGTTATGTAAAATCTACAAGGCCACCGTGTATGACAGAGCAAAAAACAAATTACATTCGTCTGTCCTGTACTGAAGCCAGCCTCTCTGAGGTTGACCCCACTGCTTTTTGAGAAGGATAAAGAACATCTGTGAAAGCTTTTCCAAGTTGTTTGCATATTTATTTACCTCCAATTAGAATATGACACAGAAGAATGACCTCAACCAAAACACTGAACTAACCCTCCACATAATAGCGGTGAATGAATGGTTCTAGATGTACTGTGCATGCACTTTTCCATTTTCCTGAAGCACTGTTCTGCTTTTGCTCTTGTGAAGTCTTGAAGGACATCATGGTGACAGAGCAGGTCCAGAAAACATCTAGACGTGTGTATGTTTAAATGTAAATATGTGGGTTCCCCTCTTTCTTGGTTCTTTATGTCTGACCTGCAGTGTTTAACGAGCTTCTCTGTTTGGCAGCACTAACCAAATCAGGTTACACAGACACACAGGCAGGCAATATACTCCACAGCACATGATTAAAGTTCCTGTATGTGATTAATAAATCACACATCCAGGTCAACAGAGCTTCCAAATAAAGGCTTATAGGTGCCCAACCCACTGCCTTGCTCTCAAGGTGATTGATACCTTTGCAGAGGACAGAAACAGGCCACAGTATTTTTCTCCTTTATTCTGCCTTTGATATGGTGAAATAGCTTCCTGCTGCTGGTGCACGGCTCCATGTGAACCTATGATGTTACACGACGGAGTGACCTCATCCCCTCAGCCCGAATGCCACCAAAGGGTGGCTTCAAATTGCAGCTGGGGAAAAGTACAATAACAGCATCCATGAGCCAGTTGATGTCTGAGTGCTGTGTTTCCCACAGTGGAGCATGGAGAATGTGACCAGAGTATGGTTTTAATCGGACATTGTAAAAGTTAACGTGATCATCATGACAATGTCAACATCCTAACATTTAGCACTGTGTTTACTATTTTACTTTAGCATGTAACCGTGCATAGCTGTTTGATCATTAACACTAAACACAAACTACATCTAAAGGTGATCGTAATGTTTTTCGTTTTGCAGGTATTTGGCCATAAAACAAAGTCTATTTTTGACCTTAGAATGATGTAAGATAGAAATCTTAAAGGAAAACAAAGTAAAAATAAATCTCCTCATATCTCGAGGGGTACACTTCTATAAAATATCTCATGGCAGTCCACCCAAATGTTTCACAATACCAGAAACGTCAACCTCATGGTGACGGTTCAGAGGAAAGGTCAGTGAATTACCAAAGTCAATGGAATTTATGAATGTTTTGGCACAATTCCAAACTCTCCAAAGGTTTTTGAGTTATTTCATCCTGGAGTGAAAGCAGCGGACAGACTGACTGACAGAGTGAGGCACAATGCAATGTATTCTTTTAATTACAAAGCCGTTCTGGTAGAGTGAAGAAACATGTATTCATTTCCAGTAAGACTTCCCATGGACGAGGATCTATCATGAACTGGCCTTCAGACATGAAGCAGAAACACAAACTAACTGTGAAATGGATACATTCGATCATCTACAAATTTCCTTTCAAACCCCGATGGACAAACCTGAATGTTGACTTTGAAATAATAATAATTTTTAAAAGCCAGTGAAAGTCTCTTTTGATCTTAAACTTTTATAGCCCTTCCAAAATCACTATTTCTCCATTCCACTGGCTGATGTTTTTTTTTTTAAGTCAAGGCCAACTGTTATGTGGGATTAGAAATCCATTCATACCTAGGACATCTAAGTCAAAACAAAGGTCCTCTTGTCCAAAGGCAAGATCTGACTCCTGCCTTCATATTTGAACATACCGACTGAGACTTCTAGACACTGTTTTTACTTCTGATACCACCTTGCTGCCAAAGGTGGAGGTTGAACAGAATAAATATCACGGTAGTATTGATGTCAGTGCAGTATTTATGTATTTATGTGGAACAATGGCGCTACAGTTTAATGGTTAAAAATATAAGCATCGAGGTAGACAGTTAGGTCTCGTTGTCTCTGCTTGCCTTCCTTTGCTCCATGACAAACTTGGCACCCTCTCCAAACAATACTGGCTAACAACGATGGCATTTTATTGCATGTGACGTCATCCGCTGCTCGAGCTTGCTTGGGCTCTTCGTGGTTGAGATAAGAGTTGACACGTTCAGAAGACATGCGTGAAACAGGACTCCCAGGTGTGTGTGTGTGTGAGTGTGTGAACGTCAGCTGATAAGTATGCAGTCTCATTAGGTCAAAAGTAGCCTCAGGTAAATGTCAAACCTCTGTGTCAGTATTAAATCAATGATGAAAAGGTTCAGCATTTCAGCGGAAGAGTTTCAAGGAGGCCGCATTTCTGTTTTTAAGAGGATCTGATTGAAATTATGTTGTGAAGTATCTGCCAAACCATTTTCCACTTTGGACAAAGAGATTGGGGATGAGGCAAACCCATGTGGCCGTCATGTAGTAAAGGCTGAAAATGTGGATTTCATAACGTGTTTATATTTCCCTTGTCAATGAACTGCAGCTGTCATGTTGTTCTTTTCAAGCACAAATCATTTCATTGTTAATGTTGTTTATTAGCTTCAGTGGATGAAGTAAAAAGCCCACAGGCGACCCATCTGAGGGAGGCTAGGTCATTGTCAAGATGTAGATTCAGACTTGTGAGCTAAGCACAAAAGAATTTAAGGCTATTTAGATCAACAGATAAACATTAGCGCAAATGAATGACTTCACGGTTTTGCAGCTTTTTAAAACTGTGTCTTTCATTGTCCGTCCCACAGTTGAGAGAGCGAGAGAGAGAGAGACGACCTTCTCTACAGTCTCTTGTTCTTTCCATTGAAATACAGTAAAATGCGTGGTATAAATATTCTGCCAAAGAGCTTTTGTTGTGTGCTAGTCTGTTTATGCTTTGTGTGTTCTACTTATAAAACTTTGAAAATAGGGTTTTGGGCCACAGAAGAAATGATTACATTGTGTGTGTGTGATCCAGGCCTGGCATCCAACACTGAACTAATAAAAGAATACTTGAATTTAAGAGGTGCGTTTGATTTAATATTCAGATGATCAAAGGTTAGATCTCTGTGGATACTAGAAGGATCAGTCCAAACATACCTGGCATAACAAATGCAAAGTCAATATTTTCATTTTTCTCTTACTTCCATATCAACCATTTGAAAAAGTTCAAATCTTTTCTTTGCTCGATCACGATCCAACGCAAAAACATAATCTTATCTGCACTGAAACTCGACCAGGAGGCTGATCATACCTTTGTGATGACATGCACTGAGTGGAAAAGTACAGACCCCCTCTGGCTTCCATGCATATCCTCTCCTCCGCCGCAGCTATCACTCTCCTTTCATGCGGGTAGCCTCGGTGACATCACCCCTCTAACAAGTCTTCCAACTCGTATTTACTGACTCTAATAAAACGGAAGATATCAAGCAAAGCAAGGGCCTGTGGTAAGAAAGCGGCAGGTTTTTATTATCATCTTGGGAGGCAATGATATTAGCCATCAGGCCAGAACCAGTTTCTCTGCAACATCCATCCTCAAAGATGAAAATAAAAGACGATGGCACACATTAAGATCTTTCAGATCAAGGCTGAGATTCAAATTATTTGTAACGGATGTGGGCCGCAGTGGAACATTACACACATGTGAATGAAAGCTGCGGAGAGGGAGGACTTCCAGGGTAAACAACATAAGGAAGGTGTTACGGTAGCTTAATCTTACTTGGTTTGCAGAGGTGTGACACCTGGTTCAAATCTAATCTGACAGTGAGTCTGTGGGCAAACAACTTCTCACCCATTATAAATGTTTACAGGCCAAAATAGGAGATAAGGAAACAACTTGCAGACTAAACTAAACTTGCGCTTGGGAGACTCAACCTAAAAGAAGCTGGTACAAGTCAACTTGTATCGAATCTTTAATGTTGCTCTGTAATGTGTCTTCAGAAAGTTTCCAATCCGTTCATTACTTTAGGGAGGAAAATGTTTTCTTGCAAACAGCTCAAAGGCACAATTAGTTCGACTCTGAGATTCTAAACTTTGAAACTAACCTGTTGAGCTCATGCATCATGATAATTTGTGAGATTTCAAGGTGCTAGTAGATTTGCTGGCTGGCTGCTTCCTTCTGGTTCCAATCTCTGTGATGTGTTTGGCTAATCTCCCCCTCTTGGCTCTTGTTCAGTTCTTATTCAGAATTGTACACATATTTCCCAGATTGTCAAAGTATTCCTTACCTCAACTACGACTCGCTGAAATGAATGATGTGTTTTCTCATTTAAAAATATGACAGCATTCACTCATAAGATCCTAACATACATAACAGTCTTTATTATCAATCCTTAGATTCTCTTATTGTTCTTATTCATTTTTGGATTTGTGTATATATAGAATATGGGTTCTTGTGGTTCTTTACTCTCCTTTTGAACACTGAGAAGCTTTTTGAATCTTGTATGTTGGATTTTGCACTGAAGGTGCTGAGTTCTTACCCTGCATTACACTATGAAACATTATAATATATATATTGGTAATGATCTTGGCTGTGTTCTTCTTAGTTTAGACCAAACGATATTCAATGTTCAGCATGGTTAGAAGCACATTAAGTTCTGTATTCTTCAAGGTAATAAAGTGAGAAAAGGTTATTTTTTGTTCCTTGTTGGTTTGACGTGAAAAAAAAAAATCGTTCCCAATAAAAACTGATCCAAAATTCAAAATAATCTTCCACATTTGCCACGGCCCAACTTAACAAACCACCATTTGGGTATAAAGTGGTGTTACAGTCACACAGTGAACTCACTGCACGCATGAATCACCCACTTTTAGAGCCAGTCACCCAGCAGTATGAGGAAATGACATTTCGAAGTTGGCCAAACCCCTTGAACTCCACCCATTTAGCCTTCCGTGAACACCACCCGGCCTGCGCAGAATTTATCTCTGATTTCAAGCTGCAACACATTAACTCTTCCTCCGATGACTTCATCGTGAAACCGGAGCTCTTTTAAAAAGCATAATTAACCATGTCGACTCCAGGAATATGGTGCCCTCCTGAGCTGATCCGCTGTTGGCTGATTTAACCAAACTCAAGAAAACATCACAATGGAGACACTGAATAAATTACTTTAAAAGTTTCACTGTCTAACTGTAAAAGAATTTCATTAAATGAGTCAAAGAGAAGCTCTGTGTTGTCTCATTGTATTGCGTTTTGTGGCTGAACTGCTCCAAAGAGCCACTGGACCAGGTGCAGGGGTCACGGAAGAGGGCAGCAGAGTGAAGAGTGAGAGTTCCTTATTTGGGAAAAGCTTTCACTGCTGAAAGCAGATTCTTCCCTCTGCTCCCTGCAAATATTTTCTCTGCTGTCTGCCTTCCTCAATAATCCCTGTCCCCCTGACATGTGCACGCCACCCCAGCCATTCCAATCAGTCAATCCAACATGTGCTTTGCTGAACCCTAGCCATCACCAGGGAGCGGTGGGGGTCATCATCTGCTCGACTGTTATTTGCCCCTAACACTTGCCATGCCAGCAGCTCTAAGGTTTAAGGAGCAGAGCAGCAGGGCTGCTTGTTACATTCAGCTGTGACCTGTGTGACAACTGCTCCTCATCGTTGGGGAAAGAGGAGGCTCGGTGCTGAGGAAGCCGCTCTCACTTCTGGACAGACGGTGCTAACAGCCAGACATTCAGCAGACTAGCCTGGATATTCCTTTTCATTTCTCTACATTTATCTTTTAAAGACTTTTATTGTCTTGTTACTTTTGTGCTGGAACACAGCAGAACACCTCAGGGCTGACTCTGTTCCTCTGCTCTTCAAAGAAGAGGTAAGGTAGACTCAGTGTGGGTGTGTGTGTGTGTGTGTGTGTGTGAGTGTGTTTCAGCTGAGGATATTACCTCATAGAGGATAAGCTGTGATTGAAGAGGTCTGACAGAGGTCTCCCCCTCTGACTCCATTACTCCTCGCCTCTTATCTGGGCAGATTTTCTGTTGGGGTTCAGAGGGGAAGTTTTGACAGCCAGGCTTTACAGCCCCCTCTCTGCTCTGTCGCTCCTGACAGAGAGAAAAAGAGAGAGAGTGGAGAGAGTGGAGAGGTGGTGACTTCATCCCCTCTCTTAACCAACCCTCCCCCTCCTTTTTTTGAGCTTTCTTTTTCTTTTTCTTTTTTTTTTTTTTTTTGCGCACCACAGTCAGGCAGCATGCCAGCAGTTTTCATCTTGCTGCGGTCCCTGGTTATCAGGCTCCTCAGTAGCAGACTGGCAGGCTCAGTGGTACAGTTCCTCAGGAGAAGCCTCTCCACAGGCATTACCCACCTTGGCACAGCGCTGCGCCACGTCTGGGACCGCGTTCGATCCCAGGAGTCCAAGGAAGCCATCCTGGGCTGTGTGCTGTGCATTCTCAACATGCACAAGAAGGTGGAGAACTGAGCTCTCACTCCACTTTCTGTTCAACCCTCCACTTGCTTGCTGAACAGAGACTGGACAACTGCTGAGTGGGGAGAGCATACAAAGGGATGTGACAGACTTTTTTTTTTCAATTCTCATTTGGATTTTAGTTTATTTTTGTTTTCTTATCAGGACACTAGACATGTCTGAAAGCATTGTGAGGAAGGTGCAGCCCTTCACAATTGGGACGAAGCTGTCAGTCCCCACTGTGCCAAAATGCCAGGAGTTTACACAGAGTTATCTGCAGAGCCAGAGTCTGGACAACTGCACGTTACAGCACAACCTGAACTCGCTCTACCTCAGTCAATCGCAGGTGTGCGTGCATGGCCCCTGTCTCGTCTCACCCTATCGTCAAGCAGGTAGCACCTGTGAAATGCAACCAAGAGCTCATGGCAGCAGAGGACCACCTGAACCAGAACGTTGCCTCTCCTTCTGCTGTGTCAAGATCCATCAAGAAGATCACAATCTCTGGAAGTAAAGACAGATCGGAGAGCAAGGTGACAATGGGAGCAGCGCAGATTTCAATCACAGGGTCCACATCAGAAAACAACAATAACAACAACAACGTCAGCAGTGCATCAGATCCACATCTACCCAGGATTGTGGGAGTGAGTTGTGAGAATAAGCCTAATTCACAATTTAAGGTACAGTACACACTAATGAAATAGTAAATATCACTCACAAATGTGTAGTTTGATTAAAGTATAACCTAATTAGAACAACAAAATGCTGCTTATGTATCAAACTCGCACTGATGACTGATACTGTGTAAAAGTTTGGAACATAAAGAGCAAAAATTTGGTTTTTTTTTTTATAACTTAGTATTAATTCTAATGGGATATTTTTGTGAGCTGTTGTTAACATTACTTACAACATCATTGAGCTGTCCAGGTAATTACTTTTTTTTTTTATTTAGCACTACCGACTCCTTTTTTTTTATATCCATGTTTTAGGTTTTACTCCGAAAAGACAGCGGTGATGAATTAGACTCCACAAAGGGACACACCACGGTAAAACAGAATGGAGAGAAATCTGCCCAACAGGTAGGATGAAGCTGAACTTATTCACTCTGAAGTTTAAAAAATACTGGGCTTAAAAATAACTCTTGTTGTCACTAAATCAATGTTTAACCAGAAAAACAAATTGATGTTATAATTAACACAAAATATATATGATTGTGTATATAATGGTGTTGTGTTGTTGATGATAGTTTAGACTTAAGACAAATGATTGTGAGGCAGTGGTGTCTACATCATTGATGTGTGGTCTGTACAGGCAGCTGCTGAGCTGATGAATCTCTGGGCGAAACAGACAAACTTAAACAGAAGTGGAAAACGAGTCATTTGAGCAATGTGGTAATGCGTCTTTGAACGCATCACAAGTGGCCTGTTGTTGTCTGCCGTTATGATATGGTTTAAAGTCACTAAGCTGCTGGATTTGGCCTGTTCCTCGTTGAAGTCACCAGTGTGTGCTGCGGATGAAGTGCTGTGTTACAGCAGACCGTGCAGAGGCAGGGCTCACTGGAAAACATGAGGTCAGGGAAGATGTTAACAAAAGAAAAGGCTCACTGAAGTCCTTTTGGAGGCTGGTTATAATAACATACTGACACAGCAATGGCCTTATTTCCCCTTTTAGGACAAGAAACTACAGTAATCACTGACATCATCTCATATCCTGTAACCGCAACAATGCTTTGCTTTCACCCACTCATGTATTATTCATACAAATGCCTATAATTGCACGTATAATGGCCGTGGTGCCTTTACTTGCTCGGTTATAAAAATGTGAACATGATTTACCAAAGTGCTTTAAATGTGAGATGTTTACATGTGAGGCTGACAGTAAAAAACGTCCAGCCGCCAAGGATCTGTCCGTTCCTGCTTCCTTCATGTGCCCAGATGTTTCCTGATTGGAGAGCAGCAGGAATGCTTGTCAATTAGTGGGGTTGTGCTCATCTCAATTCATGCAGTGGTGACAGTATGTTTTTGCTAAAAAGGACCTTGAGGCCAGTCTGACACATGTTATAATGTCTCTAATTGGTAAAAAAAAAAAAAAAAAAGATAGTGTCTCATTAACATGAATAGATACTAGGGTATCTGGTTTTATCAGAGTCTAGCATCAGCTTGGTAATTTTTTAAATTAATTATATAATTGTCTGTGTGCGTGCTTGAGCAGATTTTGTTGCCTGAATCACAGAAGAAAGAGCTTCCGAGGAAAGACAGTCACTTACCCACACCGAAAGAAGCGTCAGCAGCTGTTTCGGCCCAGACCGACTGCTTTACTCAACGCACCTCACTCTTCAACAAGGAAGTGCTGCAGGTAAAGTGTAACTTGCTTATTAAACACAAACCAACACAAGCTGTGTAAGTAAAATCCCAGTTCAAAAAAAACCCAAGGTGCATTTCCCCATTAATCTTTGGTTTATCCCAGAATATGCATAGACTGGAGTTCAAATGTTTTAAATAACTTTAATCACACTACCACCATCTCCTGTGCTGCACAAATGCCAAATGAAAGAAAAACGGAGTGAGTTTAGCTCAAAAGCAACAATTTATGCTGTTGAGATGAAAGCAGAAAGCTGCCTCTCACATGACCCTTGGAGGAGAACAAAATATGTACTGGTTCTTATTTTGTCTCGAGAACTGCATGAGCTGTGTTCTGCTGAGGGAAGAGAGGGAGGGGAAACCGCCACAAGTGAAGCAATTATTTAGGGATGAGATCATTGTTTGGCTCCATCTCTTCACGCCTATGGCCCAGAGAGACTCAGCCAAGCAGCACCGCTGGTTGTGTTATCTCATCGCTGCGTCCACTGCGGCCTACAAGGACATTTCTCAGTGAGTTCGTCTGAGGGACATTTTGTCCAGCGCTTGGCTTTGTCATCAGACCCCTGTTGAGCTATTAGCCAAGTGATAGGTTGTTTACTTCCAGTAATAAGAAATTAATTTCAGATGTGTCAGCTGAAGGAAACATCTGATGTATGTATGCGTTGAAAACAGCTCTGCAGCACATCATTAATGTTAACAAGTTTAGCAGCCCCTTTGCTCTAAAGTGAAGCTTTCATTTCTGTTGCTTTTAGAGGAAATGTTTGTAGTTTAACTTGTACTTTAAATACACAGAGGTTCTGGTACCTGGGGACCTGCTTTTTTTTTTACAGGGATTCGCTTGACTGCAGTTGCTGATGAAAATATGTTATTCCAGTATTATGTCGCAGTGGAAATGGAAGTGAGCTTTCCAGGGAGAGACTTTTAAAGACCCCTAATGTTCGAATGTTCAAGTTAGGAGAGCAAAACAGGTCACCGCACGGAGAAGCACGGCTTCACTGAGAGCCATCTGTCTCCGAGGCTGCTCTGCAAATCATCTCGGCTTTCACCATCTTATTTCACAGGCTGCATTACTGGAGAGGCTAAAGATTTCCTGTGCCGGTAAACATTTCATAAAAAGTAAAGATGTACAAAGGTTTTTTCAGTTGAAATGCTCCTTTTGGGTTACACTGAAGTTTGTGAAAAATGGAAAAACATACTGTTTATTTGAAGTTTTGCTCTCTGTTGACTTCTGATTTCTGGTGTTTTCCTGTGTGGCTACAGATTTTTAGACATCATCGGCCGCGTGGTTACAGCCTGAACTGCATATGTTACATGTCGACTGTTTGTGACTAGACTAAGACCGCACTGTACAATTTGATAAACAGACCATTGTTGTGGAGAGCGGACAGGAAGAAACAAGGGAATCATAGACTTCCTGTATGAGGTCATTATAATGCCATGGGAGTCAGTGTGAGCAGATAGGGGCCGGCCTGTTTTGTCAAGCTCTTTTCCTTCTGTTCAACCCAGAAATACCTCCGTTGCCCCGAGGGCCTCATAAAGTTAATGACCTGCCTCTCAGCGGAGGAGTGACATCACATTTTGATCTCAAGCAAGGAGTTGTTGAGCAGCAGTGTCTTGATGTTTTATTGATTAAAAAGAGTGGTCGCTGTAGCGTCTGTTCCTTAACGTCAGTCACACTGCATTGCTTGGGAAATAGTTGTATGATGTAACGATGTAATGACTAATTTGTGTGCTTCGTGATTATGTGACATTGTGCAGAGTGCACAAGAGCAACACAGTCAAAAAAAAAAGGTTCTGCTGATTTTATCATCTGCATGACTCATATAGCGTCCCTCTGGGAAGCGAAAGAACCTGTGTTGATTTATTAATCCATTCAATTATTATGACTAGGGTGGGTCATTGACTTCCCACACTGGATTCTTTGCAGAAAACAAATATGTACTTTCCAATACTTTCTGACTTTGGCTCCCTTATTTGCAGTTCTCACTCCATACAAGTGTTGCCAGAAAAGGCAGCTCTACAAGACAAAGCCTTGTGCAGTGAGGTCTCGGCATTTGCCAAGAGAAACTTCTGCTCAGCATAACATGACACTGGAGAACAAAAGGCTGTTCTTGATGTGTCTGAGGGTCCGTATTAGCTAAAACATGGAAGAAATTGTGACTGGTCAGCTCTTCTGATCAGCATAACCATTCACTGTGACTACCACATGGTAGAGTGTGCAGACAGACTTGTTGGGCATGAAATTGCAAAGATTTAAATTTTAATTTCATTGTTAAACAATGCAAAGTGAATAACACAATCATTTTGTCACGTTGTATGTGTAATATTGATACATACAGATGTATCTATGGTTCGTGTTTAAGGTGCCTACATCAATCTCAGCTGTCTTTTATCACGTCAGGTCTGTGATGCTGGTGCGTTCTGACATTTGATGCAAATATAAAACAGAAATCAGGCACAGGAGTGACTAAGTGTGTGATGTGCACAATGCAGATCATGCATTCAATATGTTTGTCTGTTTGTGATGTAGGCAGAGGCGTGGATCAAAGGCAAGCTGCAAGATCTGAAAGACGGCTGTAATATTCAACGCTGCCCCCTGCAGGACTGGGAGGAAGCCTCACAGACACTTCAGAGAGACCTCAAAGACTTTGAGAACACCTTAATTCAACTCAACCAGGTAAAAACATGAACTGACACAACTTAACACACTAAAGATTTAGTGTGTTACTGGGACAGGAACGTCAGTACAACCCACATCCAAGAGGACGTGTTTGTTTTAGCTTTTTAACGGGTATAACGGAGATATGAATGGAACCATTAATCACTGTCTTCGGTGCTAAAAGACTCTGTCAGATCACATAACACGTAATATAATGGTTTCATAGTGGAGTGCCAAAAGTGGACTCTCTGAGCTCCAGACACCTCTGTCAAGTCAGTTTATACTTTCTCATTTAGCAGACAATGTTTGGGAATGGTACGTTGCTGTAAATGAACCTCCCCTGACACGTAGATGGTCCAGGGCAGAGGCACATTTTTCAAGGGTATATCCAGGACTTCAGGACGTGAAGCTGGGTGGCAAAAAAGGCAAAGACACAGAACGCAACTGTTCTGTGTTAATCTGTCTGCGCGGTCTCTGCCTCTTTGCAAAAATAACAATATCTTTGTGCGTCTCTCTATTTCAAAAGATGGGTGAACAGTTGATCTCCAAGCTGAACCCCACATCCGATCTGGTGAAGAAACAGCTCAGCCAGCTCAGGGACCAGTGGCAGACTCTGAAACAGATGGCTGCAAATCAAACAAGGGCCCTGGGTGGAGCTAAAAACCTGCAGGAGTTCAATAGAAAAGTGGACAAGTTGGAGGCATGGATCAAAGAAAAGGTAAAAAAATATGTTCTTTATTTTCTGTCTAACAGTAACATGAAGCTGTGAAATGAGTACTTTACATACTTGCATCATTTCATGCATCAACCTTTTCATGTTTTGGATCTTTCACATCACAATTAGTTTTTCCCAGTTGCGAGTAAATCGTTTAGAGCAAATGATTTATTTTCTATTGTGGCTATTAACGAAAGAAGCAAATATGAATGGACAGACAGCTCTGATAAACAGTTGTCAAACAGGTACTGTAATTGGCACAAAAATCTGCACTTGCTGAAAATTTGCTCAGTATCCTGAAGACACGTCTTGTTTGTGTACATTCACTGGTGTAAAACATCTGCCTGTCATTATCAAAAAGCAATCATCTAGTGCACTTCAGGGTCATGTTTGTCTCTCTGTTCATTTCCATGTGAGCACAAGTGGACTAATGATTGATAATGAGCCTGTGGGAATGTAATGGAGGATGCTGCTTGTGTTAGTCTTTAAAGCATCCAACCCCGGAGGAGCTGGTGTTCCACGTTTACTTTCGCTCATTCTCTAATGCCGGCTGCTATTTCTGTTTAGCATCTTAGTAGCACTGGTAATGTTGTTTAATCTTGGCCTCTGGAAAAGAAATAATGGTTTGGTTCCCAACAAATGGGGGCTATAAACACTGACTTTCACAGTATGTTTGCCAGCAGGAAGAGGAGCAGTCTCTGGTTAATGTCCTGGGAGAAAATGTTGACAAAATGCAGCTGACCAGGAGACTTTTAGATCTGAAACAGGTGAGCACAGTAAAGAAACAAGTAAAATAGCTCTTAATAATTAGCAGTGAAGTGAAGTTTCCCCATCATTTATCTATGGCTGACTGTAATTTGTCTCCCAGTGTGTATGGTAAAGACAGCTGAGGTCATAGTTGGACTGCGCTTTCCCTTTTCCCTGCAGGATGAGCAGCTATACAGAAACCTCCATGACGAGATCAACCAGTTGGCCCTAAAGCTGGAGAAGCAGGGGAAGACAGATGGCAAAAACATTTCCAGCAGGAGGAAGCACATCAATAAAATGTACACTTTGTTCTTTAAGTTAAACCGGCACGATGCATGAAACAGATAAACTGAACACTGAGTTTGTTTGTACTCTCCTCTGTTGTCGGCGTAGGTGGCTGAAGGTCCAGTCTCATCTGAAAAACTGCCATGAAAATCTTCAGCTCGCTCTCGAAGTGTCCTCTTTCTATCAGCAGGCTGATAATACTCTGTTCGCCATTAACAACATGGTAAAATTCCCTGGCAGATGAAATGTTTGTTTGCTAATGACAGTTAGGGTTCATAATTTAGGAGCTTTTATTCTCCTCTCATGCGTCTCTTTTCTTTCAGAGGGAACACATATCCGCAGGCAGGGAGCTGGACAACTTTGGAGACAGAGAAATCCGTGACATTGCCAGTCAAATCATGGTAGGAAATGTTCTCAATTAAAGCAGCTCCACTCGGTCAGATCCTGAAAGTGTGTTGCAGAAGCCTTCTCTACCTAACCTACAGGCCTGTGTGTGGTAGATGCTAGATGTGAGCGTGTCCCAGCTGTCTAATCTCCATCCTGCCTTGGCGTCCAGCGTCACACAGAAGCAGAGTGAGGTGAAGGACTGCTGGACGCTTCTCCAGAAGGTTTTTAGGTAAGACAGCAGGCCAAGGATACAATTGACAACTTTGTTGGTGGCCTTGTGAATACGCACACCATTTCACCCAGTAATTGGTCTCCGTTTTCCACTGGGCTGGAACAGTGGATTTCTGTTATTACTCTACTCATACCCTGCATTAAAAGGCTGCATTGGCGAAACCTTGAGCAGGTTTTCCAAATGGGCTTTGTATGAAAAAATCTTCAACTCTTGATTAGCCTTGTTTAATTTGGGTTTGAATCAGTGAAAAATTATAAGCAAAGTGAAGAACCAGCCTTTGTGGAAGCCTGGAGACCGACTAACACATGGAGCATCACTCACCACCCACTTTTTGGTTTATAATATTCAGTTTGCCGCACTGCTTTGGGATTGTTTGATTTCTGTACTAGGTGAATAATGTCTTGGCTTGAACTGAGCCAAACTGGCAACATGGTTTGTTCTTTTCTCACTATTGAAGTTGCATTGTCAACTTGAATAATCCGCAGAAACGAAGATAAAACGGGTTTCCAAAGCGTATTTAGTCATTTTTACAGCGTTCATAAAACCAAGTTATTGTTACTTTAAGAGCCTACAGTAAGAACCCAGACTGTTACATCATCATACCAGCACAAGCAATATGTACCTAATGAGTACAGCCACATTTAAATGTTGTGGTGAACCAGGAACCAGGAATGATATACAGTATAATTTGTGCACCGAGGTTTATAGTGAATTATTGAGGTTTTTTACATTCTTATGGCAAAGTGCAGTGGGATTGTGTAACATAATGTCTTAAATATTTCAAAGATCTATTTGATGAAAAAGTCAAGGATCATGCAGAATTCTAACTTGTTTTGAAAGACTAATAGGGACACAAGATTTAGGATCGGTCTTCTAGGGGAACCATGAATATTCACATAGAATATTATGTCAGTCTGCGCAGAAGTTTTGTCTCGAACTAGATCAAAGGTTTTACACTGACCAGTGGATAACATTGGAATATTTATTGTCCACCTGGGCAAAAAAAGAAATTTAACATTTTCCATGTTCATACTAATAAATATACCTCACGAGTAACTGTCAAGTTCACACTGCATCTGAGATGTTGGAGACATCCATCTCCAACATCTCGTGCTTTCCAAATATTTCTCAGGCTGAGAGCCTCTCATGTCTGTGGACTATGTTTAGATCCAAATATTACATCATCTCATCTGTCTTATCAGCTGTATTTCATGGCTATTTAAACCAAATAACACAAACACTGGTCGAAAACTTCAGAGCCATAATTGGAGTTCACTGTGGGCCTGCTGTCAGCACCCAAGTAACCTCTTGCTCTGCTCGTTCTGCAGGAATGACAGAACCACACTCTCTCCCACTGGCTCCACTTTCACCAGGGAAGATACTGACCCCCTGACACCAGCCCGAGAACCCCAGTGCAACGTGGGAACGGAGACGCAAAGGATCATGGGAAAGGAGGTGAAGGAGGAGCAGAATCGCATGAAAGGCTGCGTGGTAAGTAACTTTGGTATTTCATCCTATTACTGGAGTAACCACACTGTGGCTCTTGACTGGGAGAGAACAACGACATCAGTGGTGGTGAAAAATGAGCTCAGCTTCTTCCAGTGCTACGGCATCTGTGGCTGCAGAAGGTGACGCACTTCATCCTTTGGTTTGGAAAATGCCTGATTTAAATTTTAAGCAGGTCTTTCCTAAATAACAGTATTTTTGTAGTCTGTCTAATGTGCTGTAGAGCAGTGGTTTCTAGTCTTGGCACCAAAGATACTGCTGGTTTTCCATCCCTCCAGCTAGTTAGTTGTATTTATTAACATCATCTGAAACTCCTGTTCTGAAAAAAGCCCTCGATAAGATAAATACCAGTTTGCTTTTGAGACTAGTGCTGTAGAGAACAGAACAATATGTAACTTTGACCTGTGTTTTCCTGGTAGACCACTGTATCTCCTGACAAGAACCCCAGTGTCCAAATGTTATGAAAATTGCCCTGTAGGAGTAACAGGAAGAGCTTTTAGAGGTGTTATTTACTTTGGCTCAACAATTCCATAAGTTTCCATGAAAAATGTCAGGCCATGACTGTACAACATGGTTGAATGGTGGGCCAGAGCAAATAAGCTTTTTCCTCCGACCAAAAATTTCACTTTATGGTAAAATAATATCTTGGCTTTCAGTACACAATCGTTTTATTAATGCTATATTAATAGATGGTCTGTGGATCAGTCCAGGTTGAGTGGATAATCTGCAGAGCATGTGGATTCCTCAGGCAGTACATTCCTAATCTTGGAGGCCTACCAGCACTTTATTGAACATGTGGGTGCTCCCGTAGTAAACCCACTGGCCATAAACCTACAAGAAAATACTGTTAGTGTTTTTTGAAGTGGCTACATCGAGACACTTAAGTGTGTGGTATGTTAAAAACCAGTAATTATGTGTATATTTAGTCTTTTAAGTTAACCTATTAAATCTGTTTACAATTCAAAAGTGAATGCACAGTGGCTATTTGTGTTCAGCCCAGAGGTATCCCATAATGCAGTGCTCCTCTCCTCTTGTTGACCCTAAGCTCTTATTGGGTCCCTGCTGAGCCTTTGGCCTTGTTCTGCCCAGTGAGAAGGTGCCCAGATGCTGAAAGAGAGAAAACCTCACTGTTTCCATTCTCCTTGCCTTCCTGGTTCACTTTATTTCCTTGCTGATGTTTTCAGGCTCCACCTGTGACAGAAGCCCATCAGGTCAGCAACCTGAGCTCATTGGTGCGGCAATTCAAAGATCTTCCACGGTCGTTAGTAGTCTGAGCTGGAAGTTACCTGGGTGCGCTGTTTGTGGGAGCCCCACTGATTACTCTCTATAGAAGGATTAATAAGACACTCCAAACCAAACCCTGGAGCCCAGCGGCCAGATTTGGTACACTAAATGTAATTTGTCACATACTTTCCCAACACTTTAACTCCAGCTCCCGGGTGTGCTGAACTGATTACAGTATTTTTAAGGGTATGAGATGCAGCTGCACAGGTCTGTGGGGTTGGAACTCTCAGACATTTGCATATGTGCTGGGAGACAGCACTCTCAGTGAAGCTGCAGGCATGTGTATACACTTTCTTTGTGAAAGTGGCTCCCTTTAATGCAAGTAGACTCGGGTGATTAAAGGCAACAGTATACGTTTTAGTGTCTCTATTTGTATGAGCATATACATAATAATAATCCAGTCCATGTCTGTGTTAGCAGTAGTATGGCCTCTTGTTTCTGGAGGTAAACATGGCTATCGTCTGTTTCTCTGCCTAATTGTAGCCAGATGCTAAAGCTGCAGACCAGATGGGCTTGGTGCAAAGTAATAGCTCTTAGCTGACATCACTCCATTGCAGAAAGACACACAAGGGAAGAGGAGATCAGTAGAGAACAGATAAAAATCAACAGCACTCAGAAAGGGAGACGTGTGCTGAAATAGGAGCTGATTGGATGAGGCCTAAAAACACAGAATATCATTGTATATGACATTGCAAATCACTAAATGCCTGTTTTGCTGTGGCTGACATAATTCTTTTGCATATGGAAGGAGATGTTGAGTGCACAGAGTTGTTTACAGTGGAAACCACAGTGATGGATCAAGGACAGAAGCAAATATCTGGAGAGGAGACGTCAGCAGTGGTTATCAACTCTGTCAAATGAGTCACACTGGATTGTTAGTTTTGCAGCTTTAATGCATAAATGGTCCAATAATGTGCTTCGGTGAAACTCAGGCTTGCCTATAAAATGACTGGCATGTTAGTAAATGATGTTAGACCCCTTTATTTTACTGCATCCCTTGCATAATTTTGGAGGCGACACATTTCTCCAGCTCTCTGACTCACTTCTTCTATAAAAGCAGTTAGAAAAAAAAAACATGGTTAAATTCAAGCTTCTCTATAAAACTCTATTATTAATGTCTCTTTTGTGCTTTTTGGCTGTTGGGTAAATTCAGCATCTCTCTTTTTTATTTTTGTATTTTTTTACATGAAAAGCATTGAAATGACGCACATTTGCCGTGCAGGTTGTTGCAGAAACTGACATTGCGCTATATACAGCACTTATAGCGAGGTTAGATTTATACAGTGATAAACTGTTTTAGAAATGTCAGCACAAACAGCAAATGTTTTACTAAATTCACGTTGTTTTACATTCGTGGCAACTGGTTTTAGTAAAGGTTTCATTCATTTTCCATTATGGCAATTACTAACTAACTCAAAAAACATAAGTACTCACCAAAAAGGTAACATTTATTATTTAGTAAGTGGCCACTTCTCAGTATATCCCACTGTGTTCCTGTAACATTCTCCCTGGAAACACCACTGCAGAGTCCTGTTGCCAACATTTAAACACGTTTAATAGTTATTGAGACGGTTGTAAAAGAGCCTCAGTGGCTGTTGATGTCTATATATATTACGAATATATTTCTGCACATACACGAGGTCTATACAGCTGAAACAGTGATCATGCTAAAAACTTCACTGCTACGTTATCGCACACACCGCCAGCAACTCAAAGGGTTCATTCATAAAGCAGTCGCAATTTACTGGAACCTTTGCTGCCACTTTTAGTGGTTGTAATGTAAACTTTGATGCTGTCAAACAGAAAAAACAGCTTGTGTCTTCAGCGTAGTCTGGGATATTTCATTGACAATAGCCAGCTTTTGTTAGAAAGTATGCCTTGCGTCATTTGCAGAAGGGATTGTACTCTACTCTGGGCAGCTGTCCATGTTGTCCAGCGTCTAGCCACATTGTAATGTTCACTTTAACAGTAAGCTACATCAACAGCTCATTGTCTAGTAACTGCTCAACAGCATTCAACTCTCCATCTGAAACGTTAACGTCCAGTGAACGCGTATTCATTGTGGAAATGATTAGATTTCCCTACTGATACTTGTACTCTGTTGTCCACAGAGTACTGTCAAATGTAGGAGTACACTGAGCACCCAGGGCCAGGAGCAGCAATGTGGGAACCACACCTTCTCACCCATGGGAGACAGCTCTGCCTGTGCAGATGATGTCATCGTCAGACATCAATCGAAGGGGGAAAGGTGACATTTTAACCTGGCTTCTCTCTCTCTCTCTCTCTCTCTCTCTCTCTCTCTCTCTCTCTCTCGCTCTATGACTTATATAATGAGAGGTCTTTATGTAAGTCATAATTGGAGTCACATGTCTGTGTTTTCTTTGCAGCAAGAAGCCCAGAGCCGAGCCCAAGCCTGCCACCGCCCCACAGGGCCACCCACAGCTTCACATGCAGCTTCAGAGGTTCACTGTGTCTGCTGACAAGGTGAGTTGACCCCAGCCTGGCACACTTGGATTTCCCACCAGAATTCAAGCAACATGTGACATTTGAAGGACGACTTGCTGACAGGAAAATAGCTGATCTTGTGTTAAATTCCGTGACTTCAAGAATACATTACTATGCATTGTCCCGTCAGCGTGGCAGCTGTACTCATCTTTTGTTACACCCTTCTCTAGGCATCATGTCTCATTCTAAAATAAGACCCAGCTGTCTTGTGTTCAAGTGTAGCTGTGCTGATTGGCGTGCTACTGGTTTCTCACTTCCATTTTTGAAATAAATCTGAGGTGGTGTTTAAGTTTTGGATTGGGCAACATCATCTGGTTTCTGGTTGCTGTGGCTCTTGGCAGCTAAATGTCATCATTTTGTTCTGCAATCAGATAATCGTGTGTTAAACCCCCTCCATTTTGCTTCCCCTCTTTGTGTCAGACTCTGTCCTGGCTGAAAGACAATGTGTCCATGGCCACACAGGTGTGTTCAGTAGCCAGTTTAGATGGGCTGGAGGCAGCCAGGAGGTGTCAACACGCTCTGGAACAAGAAATCCTCACCAACAGAGCCAGAATAGAGGTGGTCAAAAGGGTAAGACAAGGCACACCATCACATTCACAGTTTCTCTTACAACATAAGAACTGGATGGATGCCTTGAATGAAAATATTCCCCATATTTTGCAAACTCGATGCCTTGACAAGACTTGCTTTGTGTATTAATCAAATAATGAGCTGACATCTCATCTGAGACGGCCTTACTTACCCAGTGCTTCAGATTAGGTTTGCATTTCACAACATAAATCGCAGCCTTTAGTCATCACATGTTCTCATCAGTTTAACACCCCTTCCTCAGGAGGGTCGCGGGCTGGTCCGTGCACAGCACCCGGGCAGCGCCAAGATTGAGGAGTTCATCGGCCAACTGGAGGTCCTGTGGGAAGAGCTGCGGAGGAGGCACCAGAGGAATGCTGTATTTCTGCAAGCCTCCGAGGAGCTGGGCTTTAAGGTAGGATTCATTAAATACTGCACAAAGAGCAGTCAACTTAAGTCATACTGAAGCAAGATTCTTGCCTCAGACGTTGTAGGAGAAAATTATGGTCGTGATGGATTAGTCTGGATCAGCTAACCTATTGTAAGAAGCTTTAAGTTGGACCAGGGCCTGGACATAGTCATTGTTAGATGTTAGCTCATTAGCTTTCATCTTTACCGCCGTAACTGGCAGAGGTTATGTACAACAACTTATGAAGGCTGGTCTGAGGGATTTACATTTGCTTCAACATAATTTAATTATGGGATGGAAAGATGCTACAGATCCACCCAGATTAATGTCTTATTTGGAAAGCGTGAGACTTTTGTTACAAAAGACGCCAGAGCATGGTCTGCTTCCATTAGGTTGAACTATTATTGTCTTCTTTGTACACTACATCAACGATTCTTGTTTTTACTGTGCACTAAATCACATATGCATCATGGCAGCTGAACCTCATTATTAGCTTTCCTGCTTCTCTACTGTCTAGGTTGTAAAAGTACTCCAGGCTCTGGGCAGCCTGGAGGCCTGGCTCGAGTCCGTGGAGCTTTCCATGAAGGAATCTGCACTAGCCGGTGACCCTGAGACAATGAGCGTGGCTGAGAGGGAGAGCTGTCTGCTGGAGAAAGAGGTGGCAGCACGCAGCTTGGAGCTCAGCGCTCTCAAGCAGGAGGTGGACCGCCTCAGCTACCACAGTCACCCACACACTAGAGGCCTAGCAGCACGTATGGAAGAGTTGGAAAGAAAGTGAGTTTTTCACATAGGGAGAAGTAATGGCCAGGGTTAACCCCCCCCCACCCCGATGTCTCTCACCATGGGAGACCATCATGTTATAGATCCGAACAATTACACCGGAGATTTCCCTCATCACTGTGGTCTGGAAATTGAGTTGAGAATTTGTCAGTTTTTCCAAGAGGTCCTCTTTGCCTTGTGTGCAATCCAGCATGGACGTGTTTATTCATAAAATTCCCAGTTCTTATTAATGACAGCTTTTATTCCATGACCCACAAAAATATAAACACAACTCATATATCTCATAAGTTGCTTTTCTTCTCTAACCTGTCAATAAAACACTCTCCATGTGCTCATTCACAGCATGGCTAAAGTTTATTCATTTGTGATTCATGCTGTGTATAGCGAGGTCTTCCCCACAGTCCTGACATGCACTCTACCCACAGTGTGCCAGTGAGAGTCAGAGTCTCCCACTGAATGTTTGCAAGATGACGGCTTTCTATATGGCTGGCCTTCGAAAGGCCAGTTGTTGCCATGGACTCTTAGTAAAACCTTGTGATGTTGGCTGGTATACTGTCCATAAACACGGGTTCAGACCGTGTAAAGAACACAAAGCTGACCAAAGAAAATAATGAGGCGGTGAGGACTCAGTTTAAGTGTTTCCAGGGTGGGGGGGGTTTTAGATGGAGCAGAGATGGACACTTGCGCGGTCTGAGGGACCATTGATGCAGGTAGAGGTTCTCCCTAAGCAGCTGTTGGTATGATATCATTATTTAACACCACACACACATACATGAAACTTAGGCCCATTTATTTTGGAGAAACTACCCTTTGAAGTTGCTCCTTTTACCATCTCAAATCTAAACATTTCATGGACAGGCCACCTTCAAGCTTTGAAATTCAGGATATGTTTATGTGACAAATGATATATGGTTATGAACCTGGTGACGTGAACTGCTCACCGGCTCTGTGATGTGGTTACGCTGAAGGATGTAGGGTTGAACTGTGTGTCTGCAGATGTTGGTTACGGTTAAGGTGCAGCCGGCCATTACAGCATTCCTTCTGCTGTGTGCTTCCCAGGTATCATCGTGTTCAGTGCGCCCTGACCCAGCAGAGCTCAGAGCTGCAGGACACTCGAATGCTGACTGAATTCCTGGAGCGTGTGGAGCTGGAAGAGAGTCAGGAGCTCAGCGGCAGTCAGTACAGCCTGGGCCAGGTAAGAAGCATCTCACAGGAGATCCTAACTTCATGCTAAATTAAAGAGTCAGCCTCCTTAAATAAAACTTTTATTATGTATTACTGTTAATAGAAATACAGATATCTTTCAATATTCATGTCTGAGATTTCTGCCTGTATGCCAATGCATTGGAGCTGAATTGAATTTCATTCAAGATGCTTAAAGTATTAAAAAACAATGAAATATTGAGGTAAGCATTTCCAGAAACAATGTCCTGACTACTAAATAATCCAGAGATCTCTGTCTGCATGCTTTTCAATTAAACTCCTTTTTACTGAAGATATATATTATTCAACAAGACTCTGTTTCTGTTGT
This sequence comes from Anabas testudineus, assembly GCF_900324465.2. Classification (NCBI taxonomy): domain Eukaryota; kingdom Metazoa; phylum Chordata; class Actinopteri; order Anabantiformes; family Anabantidae; genus Anabas; species Anabas testudineus. The sequence goes on from NC_046624.1 coordinate 6,183,697, forward strand.
GTGTCTCATTATCAACTGCACAAATCAATAGTAACTCTCTCTTTTTGTTACTAACAGCCTCTCCACAGTGAGATATCCTCAGCTCCCACATTGCTGGGACTCCAAAGCAGCAGCATTGGTGAGCCACTGATAGAAAGCATGGGCGACCCCGTGGAGGAACTACGAGAGGCTGTGGAAATGCTGAACGACACAGTGAGGGAAAGAGGCCGATCACAGAGCCACGATCAGGCCATCCAGGAGCTGCTGAGAGATGTAAGGAGTTTCACTATATAGCTGGAGTTCTAGTTCATTACATCCAGGAATCGCTGCTGATGTTTGTTAGAAAACTCAGATGATGCTGAATCAAAGTTCCTCCACTTTTGTTACAAACAGTTGCACAAACCAATAGAGCCACATCTGGTTTCCGTTTGGTTGTGGCTGTGTTCTTTAATAGGCCCCAAATGAGCCACCACTCCCCTTCATATGAGTGTTTTTGCGTTAATTCAATTTATTCTTGGTAGAAAAAAAAAACAGTACACATGTCAAAATAGCACATACACACATGCCCAGAGGCAGCTCCATGACACCATTTTAAACCCTAATTTCCACTGTGGCTCTCATTGGAAAGCAAATAATACACAGGGAAGTATAATGGCATAATGACATCCTACGAGTACTCATGATGACTTTGTGCTCTGCCAGCATGCCAGCCTGGCGGTGCGCATGGAGGAGTGCTTGTGCCGCAGCAAGGAGCTCGGCCTCGACATCCTAGAGAAGGAGACAGACATGGCCGTCCAGTGTGAGCCAGACCGCTGCGGACTAGAAGCTCTGCAGGAGAAGCAGGACCACCTGGAGGTGAGAGCAAGATGCGTGCACATGTTGTGGCGACGGTGCAAACATTTCAAATGATTCACTGGCGCTAATAAAATCCAGTATTCCATTTAAGTGACCCTCTCGTTCTCTCACTCACCTCCAGCACATTGTTCCACAGTCTGTTTCCCGTTGTGCCAGATTTTCTCACATCTAAAAAAAGGACGAGCCCACCCCCCCCCCCCCCCCCCCCACTCCGAGCTGTGTTTGAGTTATTATATAAACTGCACTGTGCGATCGCACACATACACACGTAGAGCGTGCAAAAGTTTATTATTCACACAGGCTATTTATTTATGCTTGGGTGAGTCACTTCTCTGTTTGCCCTCAACGTGTGTGTGTGTGTGTGTGTGTGTGTGTGTGTGTGTGTGTGTTTGTGAGTAAATCTGGTGGGGTGTGCATGTGCATCCGGGGTTCACAGGGTTGGAGATGTGAGGCTGGGGATGGTAAAGTTGTGTGTGAGTCATTTTTGGGCACTGTTATGTTTATCACACACACACACACACACGCACACACACACACGCACACACACACACACACACACACACACACACACACACACACACACACACACACACACACACACACACACACACACACAGCTGTCTGGACTTGATACCACTGAAGAGCAGAAATGACCTAATCTCCTCAACTGAAATAACTCTGGCGTCAGCAGACAGGCATCCACAACTCCGAGTTCTTCAAGCTCGCTGTAGCTGAGAAACGTTATGAAGTATTACTCCCAGAGAACCTTCAATGCTATTAATTACTGCCTCGTCAAAAGGAGAAAAAAGCGTGCAAGCTTACTATAGTGTAGAGCCCCATATGTAGACCATATGGGTCGAGCTGAATAATATGCATAAAGCTATGGGGATGAGGTCATAGTCATACAGAGACACAATTGGTACAGGCTGTCTGAGTGATACCGGCTTTGATAGGAGATGATAGATTTTTGCTGTGATTCTCCACAGATTGACTATGAAGTCATCAGCGGGAAGTCAAAGGAGATGGAGAAGCAGGCTTCTCGGCTGGAGGAGCTGTGCCCAGAGAGAGTGCATGTGCTTGAGGAACGCATCCAGGCTACGCTGCGGGCCTGGACCGAACTGGGAAAGACAGTGGCAGAGAACAAACTGCGTCTGCGAGAGTTTGTGCAGCTCCGGGACTTCTTCAGGAGCTACCTTGCTATGATGTAAGGGTGTGAGGATGCCGTGACCCCTTTCTGTGCCAGACATTCTTTCATAATCCTCTTTGTGAGAACATCTGCCTTTACAGTATCTTATTTTCAGGGAAAGAACAGGATGTTCTCGTTGTCAAGAGCAGATCCCTGGTGAAATGTATAATATAAGATTTGCTGAAGGGGTCAGCACAAGTTTCCTGGGCTGAGTGTGACAAGGAGATAAATGTTTGTCCTATCAGGGAGAGTCTGGTCATTCTCAACTTTTGTGAATGTGTGACTTTTCTCACAGCCCTGTTCCTTGTCTCCTGCACTACCTCTTACCCCAACCCTCACTCCTGTGTCTAGCTCATGGACAGAAGACACCAGGTCGTGCATTTTTTCAGATACTGCCTTGTATCTTGGGAAAGATGGTCAGAAGCCACTGGCTGCAGAGCTGGACATGCAGATCGAGCAAAAGTTTGAGGAGTTTGATGAGCTGGCAGCCAAAGGGAGAGACCTTTTAGATCAAGAGCACCACCTCACCCAGATGGTGAGCGAGGTTACACACCTCTGACTCTCTACAATCACTATATGAGTATTTTTTTTTCCACTTTTACAAATGCTGAGTCATTTCTTTCAGGTAAGAGAGCGCATGGAGGAACTGAGGAGCATGCTCGGATGGATCTCGGTGCACTGGAGGGTTCAGAAACAGCAGTGGCTTCACAAGAACAACAGACAGGAGACTTCACAAGATAACATTTATTGTGAGGCCACAATGTGCTCCCCATTAATAGAGGTAAATAAGCAGAGAGTCATTTATTGTAAGGACATTTATAAATGTACGTGCTTAAACTTAAACTCATAATATGGTCTGATTTACCAGTGTGAATATTTGTTTGTTTTCTTCTCACGTAGAGTCCAGCTCCTGAGCAAGAGGCCTACCCATCCCATCAGTCCCCAGTCATCACCTCCAGTGAAGACAAATTAATGTTGCCAGAGGGCGGCTGGCCCTCATCCCTGTCACCCACACAAGCTAAACAACAGGACGGGAATCAGTTAGAAGATGGGTACGAGGTCATGAACAGTATTGGGCCACGAAGCGGCAAGTTTTCCTCTTCAGAGTCTCCTAAATCATCTATAGTAGTCCTCAAAGAGCCCAGCAGCCCTGCTCTGGGGGGCACGGTAAACCTCATCCTTAGCTTTGGTAACAAAGGGGACAGCCAGGTTCAGGTGGTTGACCCACCTGCTAGGACGGATGAGCTAGTGGAGGAGACCTCTGAGCCCGTCCACAGGGTGAGAAGCGCACTCATCACGTCACACTATTCTAAATATGGGAAGCCATTGTTAATGGAAATTCTTTCTCACAAGCTCTGAAGCAAATGCTACATGTTGCTGCTCTTAAAGGACAATGCAGTAAAGCATTTATTCACTGTAATGATGCTGCATGGGAGCTCCCCTCTTGACTATCTGCTGCTGTCCGTTCCTCCTCTTTTGGCCTTCTTATCTTCCATTTTCCCTATTTTCTCCCTCAGCCCACTGTGCCTCAATCTTCTGCCTGTAAAAACTTTTGGAGGCGCTGCCAGGGGCTTTTGGAAAATACTTTGGGTAGTTTAAAACGAAAGAGAAAGATTTATCGGCAGAGTGAAAACGAGGTAAATTTGCATTGCATGCTGGGGCTGCATGCTGTGTGTAGTTGTTTTCTGGGCAGCATGCTCTACTAACCCCTGTTACGTGGTCAAGCCTGGAGCTTCCCCGTGTTGTTGCACTTTCGTGATTAAAAGGAAACAGGGCATGACGATCATATTTGCACAAAGCAACATTTCCACAGATACTTAGGCTGGAAAAGTTAAAGTTAAAAACGTTTTACTGATCATCCTCAAATTGAATTCAGTAAAGTACATTCTGTATATAATGGGATGGGAATAGAGATGTGCTACTTTCACAATCAATTTGTAAATATTTATTTATAGTGATGTATATTCTAGTAAATACCAAATGAATGTATACCAACTATACTGTATGGTAAGTGCGCTAAATAGAACTGAAAATAAATGTGTCCATTTTGTATTTCCTTGGGTGAATGTGAAACCACAGTTGTGATTTTTCCCTTTAACTTTGTGTAAACTCAGGTGAATGGTTCAATTCCCCACAGATGATCACACAGTGAATCATTATACTTACCCAACTTTCCTCAGACATCAGTACTTTTGGACTGCAACTTGCTCAATGAGCCAGAATTTAAAGCTGGAGAGTGCTGATGACAGACACAGAACAAAGGTGATGAATAAGAAAATCGCAGGGAGTCTTCTCCCTGCTGTGAACGTTGACAGAATCTCTCTCTTCTGCTTCTGTCATTTCAACACAAGCCTGATAGAAACCTGGGCTTGTTTGGCTTTCCATGACTGTACCGGAATTGAGTAAAATAAGTGACCTCACCCTCACTTCCTATGAAACTTTCGCTCCAGAATGGCTCCCAGCAGGGGTGCGCCGGTACAGACACACTCATTAGACGGAGAACCGGTGATGAACTTTCAAGAAGGGCCCCCAGACTGCACACCATGATTTATAGTCTGGGGCTTCCACAGAAACAAGAGATTAGTCACAGAGTTGAAAGGTCAAGCCATTACAGCTGACTATGACGACATGTGCAGCCACATATGATTTTGATTAAGTCCTGCATCTGCAGTCATGCCTATGATCTTTTGTCCTTTCATGTATTTGTCGTTTTTTTATCATTTGCATTGCTGTGTGAGGTTTGTACATTCCCGAAGCCATTGTTTATTCGTATGTGTGGGATGTACAGAAAATAAGAGGCTGGTGTTTGTCTCTGAAAAGTAGCTAATTGTCTCAGTCAGTTTTGCTGTCATGTCATCATTCATCTGTAACACATGGAACAGCTCTTGTACTCGCAGGGTGCCTGCAGCGCGCATGAGTCTCTGTGGAGTTAACCATTTGTTAACGCATTTACAGCTTGACAGACGAGATCACGCATATTGAACATGCCTAATATTCTTTTCTCTCTTTTGATAGGTAAGTACCTACTTGCACGTCAAGGATAACAACTTGGCTGTGGCCCCTGTGTATGAGAGTATCACCCTGCCCCGCCAAAAGAGCCGCTCTGCAGCCTCAGCCTCCCCTTCCTTCTTGCCAACCTCTTCCTCCCCATCATCTTCCTCCATTGGTGCACCACAGACCGCCAACTTAACCTTCCACCCTTTGTCAGCGAGCGGCGGCACCTCCATCTTCAGCAGCCTTAAGCGAATGAGCAAGAAGAGAAAGCGGAAGAGAGATGCTCGCCGACACACTATCCAGAAAATCATGGGAGTGGATGAACAAACGGAGGAGATGTCTCACTATGCTTGCGACGCAGTTACATATAGCACACATACATGGCCGCTGAAGGAAGGCAGGAGGAAGAAGAGTTCACTGAAGAGTCCATCACGTGGAGATGGAGCAGAGGCGCTAGCGTATTTGAAGAATCCTCTCTTGAATGACATTGATACACAGTGTTCAGAAGAATACAGCATTACTCCATATGCTGTTTCCAAGGGACCAACCACTGTACCTTCAACAACTCAGGTGAGGAGCCACTGTCGATTCCTCTCTTTGGGCTCGGTGCTGAGCTTTGACCTACCTAGAGACATGACACTCATCCCCAGCATTCAGGACATCATTACCATTGCTCCCCCTGAGTCTAAAAAAGGAGCAGGGACTGATCCAGACCCCCACTCCCAAAGACACTCAGCCCTGAGCTCTTTCAAACAGGTTCGACCCACTCCCTCTGTCACACACAGTTCTGCAGACATCAGCTTTGCTTTAACACGGACATCCACAGATGAAGCTAAAGATCTTCCTGGTGTGGACAAGAGTTTCCAACCACCCCCTCCTCTTTCTGTGGAAGAACACGAGGATCAGACTGTACCCTGTAATGACCTATCTACAACCCAGCTCACTCTGCATGAAGATGCAGAGCAGGAGTGGGACAAAATGTCATCGGAGGTCAAAAGCAGCACAGCTGAAAGGCGTGGGACAGGCCAGTCTCCTCAGCCTCCTATTTATGTGAACCAAGCCCAAACCACAGCTACACATAAACACGAGTGCCCCAGTGTCCATACACTAATTCGAGACCTAAATGGACACCAGTACCATAAATGTGCAAGATCCCGGTGTATACATGAAGAGAGCCCTGGACTTCAGTGCTTGAGCCAAGCATCTCACATGGTAGTGAATCTAAAGTCAACAGTGAATGTGAGTGTCCGTCAGGACTCAGTCGACTCTGGAATCTCCACCTCCAGCAGCATCAAGCTTTGCACTGATGCACCAAGTTCAGATGTCCCACATCCTAAAGGAGTAGTGGGGAGACTCATGTCCCTTGAAGTGGGAGGTGTAGACTGCACTAAAACAAGACAGAACAGTGTGACATTGTCTGGTGTGTCTCCAGAATCCAAAGAGCTAGAAACAGATGTCCACCTCAACCACCAGCAGTTTGAGGAGGAAGAAGAAGAACTCCAGGACATCTGGAACCGGTCTACAAACTACAGACAGAGCATCTGCTCAGACATAATGTACCAGACAGACCAGGAAGAGCCCGTGTCTTCGGATCAATCCAGAGAGCCTCATTCTCACTCACCCTCGCCTAAGACACCAGCTGTGCTCTACAGGAACCTGGTCACAGCCTCTGCACCCAACCTCCTCGTGGCTGAGTTCAGACTTCCACCCCACATTCAGAGCCTGCTGGGTTACGACAAGGAGCGGAGTTGCAAAGGTCCCCTCCCTCCTCTGGCTATACGAGACAGGAGGTCCTGGGCAGCGTTTCCCAACAGAGAACCGGACAGCAAGACGTCAGTGACAGTGAACGAGACGGCATCCGATCCAGTGAAGCTGCCGGACGTAGGCGACAATCAGAGATACATTTATCAATACAGAGAGGATGAGGATGAGGAAGAAGAGGAGGAAGAGGCTAAGGTGGGGAAGGAGGTGGAAGAGCACACAGGTGGTACGAAGGTGAGGTCAGGATTTCTGCTTCCCTTCGATTACAGTGGCGAATATTAGAGTTTTGTTGGAGGTGTTCACAGCATGAAAGATTTACAGCAACATGCTTTTTCAGAAACAGTGCCCTGGTTTCTCTCAATAATTCACACACCTAACCGTTTGTAAGGGAAGTGCTTCCTACTAATAGAACTTTCATGTAAATGTAAGTGAAATGACCCTTTAACACAGTCTTTTTTTTTACCTAAATGCTTTCTCGGCATTAGTAATCAAGCCAGCAGTTATTTGTTCTGTACTGAATTTACAAAACCACATGTACATATGCTAAACGTCAGACATAAATATGTAGCTGGGCTCAGCAGGATCAGACACGTTAATGACAACAGAAAAGAATCAGTCCACCAATTTTTTGTCTCTTTGTGAACAGGACCAGTCGATGAGTCTCCTGTCAGTCCACATGGATTTGGATGGGTCCTGTCGGCAAAGAAAAGACCTGCAAAGCGAGGAGGACGTGGAGAAGCAAGGAGAGCTGATGGCCACTGGAGGGTGCAGTTTCAGCCTGGTGAGACTTCCTGCAGTCACTGTAGCTCTTTGTTCTTAGTTTATGGGTCTTATAAATAAACCACAGAGAGGAGCCTTTTTGTCTGACGTTTGTTTTTAATTCAAACCACTTCAGCGTGGAAGGCCCGAGCTGCAGTCTATGGAGGGAACACTGGAGAGGAAGCACAAGCTGCAGCTGGGAGGAAAGAAAGTAAGAAAGGCTGCACTGCATGTTGAAGCGAGTCAGCATGGTCAGCAAGTGTAAAGCCCACAGTCAGCAACACACACTCTTATCTTATTTCCACAGGCAGCCTCCAGAGGCTGGAGCTCCTACTATGCCATCCTACATAGACACACCTTGTGCTTCTACCAGGAGAGAAAGGATACACTGAGGGTAAGCACAAAAAGTACAGGAAAGAAATGACAGGAATAGAACAGAATTGAAGTGGATATTATGAAGTCAGTGATAATCGACCTGTACTTCGCATACAGAGTTCTGCATGTGGCATGCCGCTGACACTAATTGGAGCTGAGTGTTCACCTGCACCAGAGTATGCCAAGAAACCCAACTGCTTTCGACTGAGGTGAGACTTTGTAACCACGATCGCGTTTTCATAGCTCACACAGACAGAAAAACAACGATAGATGTTGGAATAGTTGCGTGTTTGTCCCTTCTGGCATCTGGAGGTTGTAGTAGTTGTGTTTTCTGCCCTTTAGGCTCCACGATGGCTCGGAATACCTGCTTAACGCCTCCTCACGCTTTCTGATGAAGAAATGGATTATGAAAATACAAGCAAACACGGGTAGATGCAGTTATCTGAAAAGCTCATTTACGCCACTGCTGAGATTTAGTTAGACGTAAGTGACTCATATGTATTTTTATTTTTTTCTGAAAAGGTCAGAGCAACAGTTGTACTGGTGCTTCACCCGCAGATGATGAAGACCTCCACCCTTCCTCGTAAGATGTCACCCTTTAATTAACTCCATCTTTTTTAAATTCCTTTCTATAATCTTCAATAATAAAGAAATCCCTCCCTCTTCTCCAGCTGTCACGGCCTGGCCAAATGCCACTGTGCCTCCCCACATGTCGCCTCTACATTCCCCAGGCACAAACCTTTGGCCCCCGCACAAACCAAAGAGATCGTCGTGCTCACCAGGGAGTTCAGTGATATGCCACAGAGTCACTTGAGGAGCTTCGACGAGCATTCGGCCATCTCATCGTCACATGGAGGCTGCTGTGGTACGGCCTTCTGCTGTGTATAAACAAGCTGTATTCACCTGAGTTTACTGAAAAGCAGCTCCACGTTCACATTTGCTCTATATTTAGTCAATGCAAGCACCACCCTTCATTATCGTCTGCTGCCTCACTGGCCCTTTCCTGATTTCCTCAGTCTTTGGTCTACTGAGTTAAAAAAGGGAATCAGGATTCAGCTTTTGCTTCTAGCTATTGTCTCAGACTGAAATGATAAGTGCTCTAATCATGAAAGAACATAGTGAATGACTGTTGCAGGTTCGCTGTATACCACTAGGGGGAGCTAAGGTATCGTGTGAAGCAGCACAGGACTACACAGGGATGACTCACATCTGTCATCACAGTAAAACTTTAACTTCTGTTGCTCAACTACTCTGGTCTTGATCACTGCTTTTAATATTTTTGTCTGTCTAGACGATGATGAAGGCAGTTTAAACCAGACGACGACTCACAGGCTGTCTGGGGCATCGAGAGACAACACCTCCCCTCACTCACCTACATCCGGCAGTCAGGACTGGCTCAGTGTCAAGCGTCGCTCCCACTCCTTCACATCAGGTTCGTGTGCAGTTAGTAATCTCAATGATGTGTTCATACATGATATGCGTGTGAATCACCACAAGCTGTTTTTATTTATTTATTTTTTCTTCTCTCTCAGCAACTTACCAGAAGATCAGGCCCATTTTGCAAAACCCCAGAGGTCTGGAAAGAGGCTCCAACTACTGTGTGACTCTGGTGGTTGGGGACAAATCATCAGACAGCACATCCACAAGCAGAAGCTCTGAACCTCCTCTGCTGACCACGGCTGGATGGCAGCAGGACGCCTACCAGGATTCTGCTGTGAGGAACTACACCAGCCTGCCACGGCCACCCAACAAGTCTGTCTTCAAGAAGTTCTTCGGGAAAAGGGACCTCTGACTTTTTTAAATGATGATTTTACTAATAATGTTTTAACAAATGTTTTCTAATGTGCGGTGCACATACTAAGGAAAAGACAAAAAACACTACTACTGACTATATTTATGTTTAGAGGAGCTACTCCAGTTTTATTTTTGATGTGTTTTATAGAAATCACTTCATGGGATGATTTTCGAATGAATGTGTGTATCAACCTTCTTTACTTTTCTTCTTCAAATGAGAGCAACAATACTGCGTGTGTGCGTGTGTGTGTGTGTGCACTGTGTAGTTGTAGATTTGTTTGATTGCACAAATCCATTTTTTTTTGGTTGCTTTTTGTATTTCTGTTGTATTGTTTATTGTTGTGTTGTTGGATTGTTAGTCCGTGAACAGGGGGAAACCTTCCCACTAAGCAGAGAATCAGTTTAGAAACCAGATTAAGAAAATAATCCCTGTGACATTGCCGTGACTCAGTTATGACCAAGTATTAACAATATTCTGAACTCACAACACTTACTGTACCACATAATGCATGAAAGCCCCCCTGAGTTCACATATACAGAAACGCAGCAGTTCGATACTGCTTGACGTTGTCCTACATTACTGATTTTTTTAATAGTTATTGTAGCAAAGACTATTCATAATAAAATCTTGATATAAAACTATTATTTGCTGCAAGTAAGATAAAGAGATGAAAAGATACATTTTTCTTACATGTCTGTTATTTGAGCTTCGCTGTCATCTCTGGAACCTTTGAAGAAAGAGAGGATTAGATGAATAGAGAGATTAAAGGCCAGGCTCAGAAAATCTTCACATCATTAGCCCTTTTTTTGCATATTAAAAACCTGCCACCGCTCAAAGACACAATTCAGACAAATCCATAATGAAGATTGCATTAATGCTGAGGACATTATGGCTGCATAATGAGTCATATGCTACTGTTTAGCATTATAAAATATTCAGTGATTCCCAACAAGAGGTCTGATTAGTTACCACAGACAAAATGGCAAAGAAGTTGGTCTCTGTGGACATTTATAAAAGATTTGAAAACTAAGAATAATTAGTCCTGAGTATAATATTGCTGTACTAGTATGTTCCAGACAACAACAAGCAGACATCAGCAGTAAAGCGCACCTTTCTCCCATTAACCATATCTACATTCTAAATAAAAATATCAAGAAGCGCTTTGTTTTGGCAGAACCATTACACCACCTTTCCACTTTACTAAACGCTGCAGTGTGCTCTTGGCATGTATATATACATGCACACATGCACGCAGCAGCTGGACTAGTGTATGGAATGGAAACAGGACAAGAAGTTGTGCGTTTGTGGTGCAATTTGTCAAAAGTATCCAGCAGAGACATTAATCATGGCGGGCCGGCAATCTGTGAATCATTATCCAGAGCCTATAGAGCTGACTGCTGCATGACTCAACTTCTGTACTGTAAAATACACCCTGCATGTGTTCTGTTTATACACAAAATCCCCATACAAGTCATGTTCATGTGACACTGCAGTGATCTATAAATGAATGATCTACAGTGACATACGGGATGTGACTAGCAAATACACTTTGTTGCTGCAAACACATGTGGGACCTATTTTCTTGATGTGCACGGCCTGCAAATATTTGGGGTTTTCCCTCAACAATAAAGACAGTTTTTGTGTGTTTTTTCCTCCGTGTCAAGTTTAGAGTGACGGCCACATCCTTTGCGGCCCTGAGGGACACAGCACTAGCCAATCGATTGATCACCGTGCCCCCGATCTTTGTGTTCTCTCCGTGCCCTCTGACCTCCATATCATCCGCTGACAGCTCCCACCGCTTCTTTCACAGCTCTGGGGGTTTCAACCCTCCCCTGCAGAGACAGCGATGCATTCAATCCGCATGAGTGTCACCACACTCTGGAGGCTTATTTGCTCTTACTTACTCTGGCAAAATGGATACGTGCACCACAAAACACCCCCACGCGCTCCTCCAACACTTAGGTTGTCTCACTTCCCCTTTGTAACCACTAATGCTGTACCAGACAATGCGACATGTCCTCCCAAAGGTGAGGTAAAGTCCGGGTTTTGTTATGAGGCCAGCTAAAGAGTGAATCACAGCGGTTACCATGGTCATTCAAAGAGAGCAGGAGATCACAAGCTAGTGTAATAGGAGAGGGATGTCCTCAGGCCCTGACCCCTCCCCTGCTGAAACTGACACAGACGTAGCAGAAAAATCGGCTATAGATTTATGTTAGTGTTTTTTGGGTAAAGAGTTTTGTGCACTGTTGTGATCATGCAGTGACTTTTCTATTGTATTTTCTTTCGCATGCTTCGCTGAGCTTTGATAACAGACTCAAAAGGTAGACGTGCAGTGGGGTACGCTAGTGGCCCGGACCCAGCCTTTGAAACCCAACACTGCATGCCTCCAGCAGCCCCAGGGAGCCCATGAAAGTGATGTAATGGGAGGAGTGGTTTGGAAATCATCTGTGGTAGGCAGGAGGCTGGAATAGTGGTTAGGAACCCGGATCAAGTGGCTTCATTTCCACAGCTATGAGGTCCCACCTTCCATTAACTGCCCACCTGTTAAAGCCAGCAGACATTAGTTATGCCCGGAAGCACAACGAGCTGAATTATATCTCAATTATAGCTTTCTGGAAATATATCTGAAATCACGATGTATTGCTGGTACTTGGTGGTAGTTTGTCAATCATGCAAAGCCTTGTGGCAGAAACTGTCCGGTCCACGCTGAGATATGACCTTGATTTAGGGCAGTATTGCTAAGCACTTGCCATGCGCAGGCTTTGGCACTGAGAAATCTGACATCACAGATGCTAAGAAGCTTTCGCTGCACATCAATAAATCATGCAATCATCTTGGGAAATAAACAATGAAATTGCGCAGCTTTGGGACGGCTGACGCAGGCTTTTGTGCGTCTTGCGCATGGTTTTTGAACAATGTGTCCGATTTTCATCAGCTGTGTTTGGTGTTTTTGGCCAAGGCCTTTTTAGACGATATATCATAATATGCCCCCCCTCTACAGCTGTCACTGTGTCTCCTGGGTTGGTACAACAAAGTAGTAATAACTGGAGAGAAAATTTCTCATCTAAGTCCCCACCAACCACCCCCTCCCTCCACCCACTGAGCAGCCTTTTGTCCTGGATTGTCAGTAAGCTCCTTGCATTTCTGTGTCTTCCATGTGTGGAGGGATAAAAAGTACAGGACGCCACACAGACATCTGTCCCCCAGATACGGAGCAAATGCATCTCTGCGATATGGATAATAACTCATTTCATATGCATTCAAGCGATTCTATATGGCCTTTCTTATGACACATTATCCTTCCACGTCCTTTGACAGCGCATCCAATTGCTGCCGTTACACACTGGGTCTGTGTGAACAAACCCGTGGTGTTTACAATGTAAAATAGCAATTATGGTGATGATATGCCTTTAAAATGTTCCCATAAAATACAAATGTAAATGTAGCAGATCACTTTAAAGCTGCTGTAAATTCTAATAACTTTTCTGTTTCCTTGCTAGTTTTCAGACACTCTCACCACGTGGTTTTCAAGCACAACATCTAAATATGATAATATTTAAAAAAAATAATAATAACTATTATAATTAAAGGTCACTTTTAATTAAAAAATGATCAACGATTGTGCTATGCCACAATCTTTCCTCTCTGGCAATTGCAAAAGTGCACTTGGCAGGGATTCGGTGTAGTAAATGATGCATATGCCCATAATATCACAATATGGGCAATGTGGTTTTAATTACATCATACACACACCAAATTCATCCAGACAAACACCCTTTACTTGGTAAAACTGGCAATGTCTTCACCAGTGTTACATAACCCATCTGCTACTCTGCTGCGGGGTGCTGAGGATCTCCTTCCCAACAGGAAAGCCAGCTCCCTCAGCCACTCGGCTTGGCTTGCCCTATCACGAACCATACCATCAACTCTAATTGCCCGTTAAGTCTGTGCCTACAATAACAATGCAATGTCTTATTTCCATGTTAGTTCAAAAATACAACCATTGCTATATTGACTTTGGAGCCAGTTCTGCGACGGTTAGTGCGGGTTTATCCAGAGGTACGTCAGCGGCAGCCACAGAACAGCTGCTGGCGCAGCAGTACGTCTGACGCAGATCACAGCTGGCAGCTTTTTCTGCAGCCAGCCTGACAGGTTACATCAGTTATCCAAGCAGTATAAAATCAACAACAACAAGAAAAAAAGCCAGAAAAAAGTAGCCAATGTATTTTCACTTTGAAATGACCTGAAGATGCCTGGGTGTTGAAACACATATCTTTGCCAGATGATTTCTATTAAAAACTGTGATTCTGCTGCCAGGGTTTGGAGCTCACACAGAGTCGGTTAAATTCCACTTGCAGCCGTGTGTCTCATCTCAACTTTGACAAAGTCATGAACACTTTATTCTTTCAGATACTTGAGTCTCACTTATACACCTACCATGCATCTTAAAAAGACAAAAAAACAAAACAAAACAAATGCAAACGAGGCACAAAGTAATAATGTGGCAGATGTAACTCACTGCCTACTATTCATCCTTTACTATAATATGAGTGCACGTGGATAGACAATCACAATCACCCAGGATGGAAAAGAATATCCCTGAAACAAAAGTGAAGCATGTTTATTTGTACTGCTGAACACGAAAACATGAAAGGAAATGAAAGACATTAGAAATGGATAACAGAGAAAAACAATCTTATTATTGCACAAACAGTAACAGTTTGCTTGTATATTTTTCGTTCACCCTCGTGGCTGAATAAACCATGAAAGGACAAAGTTACACCGTTAAATATTGATTGATTTTCAATGAGCACATCCTCAGGCTGACTAGACAAACACAAGGGAGGCTCACATTGCAGAGAACTAAATGAATGAACAGAAACACAGCTTTGATTCAAAGCTTGACATAGAAAGCAACACTACTTGTCCTTGTGAAAAAGTTAATATTATACACCAATAAAGAAGAAATAACTGCTGGTGTCAAGAAATAAAATTCTTTGGGGGGGAACTAAGCAGCACAGGGTATTTACACACTAACTGAACAATTGCCCTGCTGTGTTCCATCACAATCAATTATTCAGCATGCAATCCATTTTGAGGCTGTATGAGAATGAAAAAATGAAATGTGTACATAAATGTATGCATGTGACACACTAACTCTTCTAGCGGCACAGATGCCCTTCAGATTAGGTCACAACCCTGTTATGAAGCATGTGTAGGGGTCCAGTGAATAGTCTAGCCGTGTTTGCTTCCATCTTTTAGTGTTTCTGAATCTCCATGTTAGACTGGACATTTTAAACATTCTTGTACTGTTGCTACGATGTCTTGCAGAATATGGTTTCTGTTCTCTTTGGATACCTAATTGCGAAAAGAAACACACAACAATCATTTAACATGGCAGGTAGATTGAAAATGGTGTTAAATTATTAGAGCTGCAAAGATAAATAACACGAGAACTGCAGAAAACAATGTGACATTATCAGTCATCAAGCTGTAAACAGCTAACCTCTGACCTACTGCCTTCTGAGTGCAACTGCCTGCAAAATGATTATATTTCTCATATGTTCACTGCCCCACTGCCTCATTTATATAACTAATACCAAAAAAGATTAGATGTAAAAATGTAACTACCCCAGTACAGTCAGCGTTTTGCATTACAATGTCCTTAACTGAGTTGTCCGTGATAAATTAATTTGACATTTGAAACCACCCTTTGTTGTTGAATCAGTCACGAGTGATTTAGACTTAATCCTGCTATAGGAGAGGATAATGTAGGATATGCCCCTCCTGTCCTGATTACACTTCTAAGACCAAGTGGATACAGTGTAAACACTATCCGACAGATATGCTGGGACTTAAAAGCTCCTTCACTGACCTCAACATATATATGACATAATACAGTTTATATACTATAACCAGTGCATGTGTTATTATTTGTACTCACAGTAAAGACCTTGACATCTCTCCTGCTCCGCACCTCTTCCACTAGTGCCAGCGGTTTGCCCTTAGGGATGGGGATGGTGCCCAGGATGGTGCAGGAAGAGCTTTCTAAAGTCTGTCTCACTGCCCTGATGAACGACTGGCTGAAGAGCTCCATTTTGCCAATCTCGTCAATAATAAACACCTTCCTGCTGCCCCCATCTGCCGCCCCTACCTGCAGACGAGACGTTAATGAGGAGCAAATAATTTATTTTATTTTTTTAACTAGATTTAATTTTGGATTTAGATTTAATTGTCCATTTGCTCCATCGTGTTAAAGTCTTGCATAAGCAGAATTTCTAAGACTGTCAGTATTTCTATGACAGTGTTTGCATGTTACACGGAGCGGGTGATCTGCAGTAATTACAAAAATGCTTTAAATGACATGAAAGTGGAACAGGGGCCGGCGAGGCACAGACACCTTCCTTTGCAGCACATGTGTAGGCATCACTCCGGGCTCACTTTACATGCCTGATTAATTATGGTCAGTGACAGCCAGACGGCACCACGAACACTAAAAATGTCACTCTGGAATTTATGTGTTTGCAAGCTTCAAATTATTCCATCAATTCTAAGAAAATCAAAGCACTGATGATGATTTGATTAGTGGGGAGAGAAGGGAGCGCTGTGCTTACTGTGATCTATTGATGAAGGTGAGTGTAGGAAAGCCGTCTTACATTTCGGAAGAGGGGGAGAGCCAGGTTTTCAAATGAAGGCAAGTCAACCACATACTGCCCAACTGTGCATTCGCGTCTGCCAGGAGATGCACCCGCAACATCTCTGTAAGTTAAAATGCGAGAGTGGAGAGTCAGTGAAGACGAAGGGATAAGGAAAGCAGGTGGTTCGATTTAGCTGGGACGACAACTCTGCTACCTGATTCTGGACAGGTGGCCCCTCTCTCCTGTCACTGTGACCACATCAAAGCCGACTCTCCGGCCGCCTTGCCTGACCTCCTCTGTGTAAAAACCTTCAACTCCCACTCCTGATGACACTAAGGCCTCACACACTTTCTGGACCAGAGTGGTTTTTCCCACACCTGTAAGCAAAAACAAGACACACTGTAAAACCACTGTCAAGCTGGGTTCACTGCCTCAGTGCTGGCACATTTAATTCGTGCATTGCAGATGCTCTCTGTTTACTAGATTTATATAAACCTAGTATTTTTGATTAATTGAATAAACAACTGTCAAACTCCTGTTAAAAAAACGGGCTGTTAGCATAAATAAATACATAAAGCCAAGACTAACATCTACTGACTGAGACTCTGGGTCAAGACAGCTGACAGCCTTACAAACACTCGGTGTGAAGTGTTTACCTGGAGGTCCTGTCAGGAAAACGTGCTTGAACATTTCAGTCTTCAGCCATCAACGTGCTGCTGCAGCGCTTCCGTATACATCAATCTGACGCATGCGCGGTAGGCAACACAGTCGTAAACTTTATTTCGTAAGAAAGCGAAATCATATTTTAGTAAATGTCCCATAACGAGCAAAACTAACATTTGCTTTGTTTAAACAGTGTTTAAGCAGTGTATAATTCGTAATTTTCGATGATCTTGTTTTAAAAAAAAATTAATGAAAAACACTGTCCATCCGTGAAAGTGGAATATTCAGTACCTCACATATTTACATGGATGAAATAAATATTCATATTAAAAGATCAATGTCACTACGAATATAAAAGAAACGAGCGGCTAAATGTAATTGTAGTATGAAAGACAAAATAATAGTATGCAGAATATCCCTCCCCTCTCAGTATTAGCTTATTCTTTTGTTGTGTAAGAGCAAACTGAAGATTAAAATCTGGAGCTGGAATTGTGCACTGTAATTACAATTCATGTATAACAATGCATTCCTTTTTGAGTGTTAAATATAGGTTTCACCAGTAACCAAGTAAAAAGTAGAACACAACCCTCTGTAATTTAGAATATAAAACAGAAAACATTTAAAATACAAAGTACTAAAACCTTAAGATGATACTTTATTTTGTTTTTTGTAAATCTAAACAACATACAACTGCACATAATGCTTAATATTTTCCTGTTTTGTTCAGTACATTTGAAAACTGTGTGCAACTCGATTCTGTCTTGTTCTGTTAAATGAGTTTAGATGTGTCACTAAATTCCACCACTGCATATGTTGAGGTTCATTTATCACATTGAATCCCAAATATATAACAGTTTCATGCAAAATACACTTACAAATTAAAATGTGTGTCTGATTTGCTTATTAAACAATATCAGTTTCAAAATGCATAGTAGCTGGTGGTGCTAGAAAATAGCAGAGAATCACTAGCATCCCTTGGAGTAGTGGGAGATTTTCATCTTCAGTTCTACTGAAAATTTGAGTAAGTAAAATTATTTGCATAAACGGTGTGCCCACAGCGATTGTCTACCTTCTTTTAGGTTACTAAAAGACTCATGATTCAACACGTTATGCAAATGTTCAGTAGCATGGTACTAACTGAGTAATTAAAATGTGTTTGACTCAACTGTCTTACTTTGATAAAATAAAACAGCAGCCTTGATGTGATGTGGAGTTATATATATATATATGTATATATGTATATATATATATATATATATTTACACTATGTATTTATTTATTTACATAGTGTAACCAGGAAGTTTGTTGGTGACTAGTTCAGAAATATGCCGATACTCTTTTCTGAAATCCAAAGATCCAAGCTCATCTTCCAGTTCCTCTGCCTCTTGTGGGTCAAAGGAGGAAAAGGATTCTGCAGAAAATCCTTGAACTGGGCCGCTGGTCTTTGTTGACTCACTCCTTTCACCTCTGGATGATATGAAACTCTCTAGTCTATTACTCCGTGTCATTTTTTCTCTGGAGCATATGGTTTGTAAGGAAGCCGAACCATCTCTGTTGTAATCGTCGGAGGAAAAGCTGAGGGCCGACGCTTGGGTCCGGGCTCGAATGATGTGTGTACTTGTCAGAGCTCGCTGAGGAGAGCTGGGGGCTTTGATGGGCACAGGGATGACTGTTCTCTTCAGGGCAGATTCAGAGCCAGAGTCAGAGCTGCTGAAGTTGGGGCACACAGGAGACTTTGGAGTCCTGGTTCTAAACGGCTCGGGGCTACTCATAGGGTCAGGAGAGTAAGCATCACTGGGTTCAAGACTGTTAAAGTCATCAGCGTAGTCTGCTTCCTCACTTCCCTCCCCACTGGAGTCTGAAAATGAAGACTTTGGGCTGCTGTGTTTGCTGCTTGCTGAAGATTCAATTTTCTCTCTATGCTTGTCAGATTCAGACTGTGATTGATTTGATTCACTGCGATGCTCGTTCTTGCTTTTGTCTCGGGCAACACTGTCACTACTCACAGTTTGGATGTGAATACATTTTAGGTCTCTTTCAGAAAGGGAACGCTGTTCCAAACTTATCTGAGAGTCTCTGTCCTGTTTATAATTAAGTTTTCCATGCATGCTTTTATGTTTTAGTGTGAATGTTTCTTGTATTGCGTCCACTGCGACACTTTGTATCAACGTCTCAATATTTTCCTGAAGACTGGAGCTCTCATTAAATACTGATTTCCTTTTGCCAGACCTCGTGATATTCTTACGTGACTTTGTCTGTCCTTTGGCTATACTTGAATGTGTGTTATTCTGTGTTAATTCCATGCATTCATGTGCATGTCGTTTTATAGAAGGAGAAAGTTGCTTCAGCCTTAGATTAAATGTTTTCGTTGTTCCATATACAAGCTTCTTCCTGGGAGATTTATTGAGGCTTTTACTCTCTATCAAAGATTCTTCTTGCTTCTCCTTCTTTTTTACAGATGCAGGCTGAAAAATTGGTGTAGAACAGTTTCTATGGGTATGTACATTTTTTAAATAGTCAGTTTTTTGCAGTGATTTGATTTGAGCTTTTTGTGGTGTGTTTCCAAGCCCAGCTGAAGGCTCTGTGGTAGCAGGCCTATAAATCCAAGCTAGATTGGGATGAATAGACAACCGCTGCTGTGGGTTTTGGTTATTTAAATGTGAGAGCTCAACAAGAAGAGCATTTAGTAAAGGCAACTGTTGTAAAGATTCCCCAAGGACATTTGGACTCAGTCCACTTGTTTCTTGGTTGCTTGACATTTGTGCATTCTGCCTCACTTGCTGGTGCATCATTGGAGAACTTGGACCTTGAATTTCATTTTGAGCTGTATCGTCCTCAGAGTCTTGAAATGTAAAAGCTTCTGGGTCTTGGTTCAGTAATTTGAAATCTGCTCCTTCAGTTCTGCTTTGTTCCTCTGCAGAATTTGTGTAGTAAAGATGTGGGGGACAGAATATGGTTAAATCTTCCTCTGAATTGTTTTCACCTTCTTCAAGTGTTTGAGGGATCTGACTTGTGGTTACATGTTCAGTGTCAATGCACACAACATTGCCTTCCTGCTTATTTTCACTGATTGTGATTTTAGCATTTTCTTGTCTGTTGTTTTTACAGGTTTTGCTAACATCAGACCTGAACAGTGTGGGAGAATAGTCAGGAGTTACTGATTCAATAGATTGGTTAGTCTCTGTGATGCATTCTTGTACGTGTTGTCCTCCACGTACTTTAATACTTGTAAGATCCCTCCTGTCTCTGATATGTGGAAGTAAACTCGCTCCCAGACTCAGCAATTTATAGCTCAGGGAAATTGATCCAATTTTCTCTCCAGTCAGGTTACTTATACACACAACCCCCCTCTCTCCATGTGAAGAGGGAGTAGAAACACCACGTTCAGTCACATCCTGGCTTATTCTGTCCACCACGTTAGCCAGTGACACCATGGAGGAGCCAACCAATCTGGGAATATCCTCTTTCACATCCAATACCATAGCATAGAGAGGGGTATTAGATAGATTGGTGTGGAGTGAGTTCAGATTCATTTTGAACAAACAAGACTTGCCTCTGTTAAAGATGTATTTTCCACGCTTATCGTTTTTATTGTCTTCTTGTTGGTTAATGTCACCACTTCTCTGTTGAGGCTGATAAATTAGCAGCGTTGGAAAGTCCAGCAATCGTACACCGAGAGCTAGCTCGTCGAAGTTTTTTGCTTTGTCGATTAGGATAAATTCCACCAAAAGCTCAAAAGAGAAGAGATTCTCGAAATTATCACTATGTCGACGTCCTGACATATTTAAAGTAATGTGACCACAAAAAAAAACGACTAACAAGCTGTTAGTTAGCTAACTAGCTAATCCGCTTTTAGCTTCTATCGACTCCATGGAAACAAAAAAAACTGTCGCGATCAGTTTACGTCATTCGATGCCTACGAATAACACGGGAAATGTAGTTTCAGGGAAACGACAACTTAAAATTCATCTAACACATTTTTAAAATGTAATTTCAATACCACATTTAGTTCAGATTTTAGGTATTATATCGATCTTCATAGACACACTCTTAATCTTTCTCTTAAAGATATAATGTAGGATATTTTGAATGCTGAAGCATGAATGCTGCTTTTGAAGAATTTATTTTATTATAATTCAGATTTTTATTATGTGTGTGCATTAATTATTCACAAATGTCAACTCTGCCATGTTAATTTGTCTTATTTCAAAAATAAAATTTTAAATTTATTTAAATTATTTTAGCCATTACTTAAAAAGTCGTTTCCGGGGTGATTTAGGTGTATTAGTAATTTAAAATGTATAATGCACTTGCTTAATAATAATACTTTTTTTCTTTCTTTTGTTTTTATAAACAAAGTATTGTTCTTTTCAAGCACACATAATTGTGCGAGTTTGCACATGTAAAATAAGAAAATAGAGGGAAAAAAGTGATTACAAAAAAATAAAATAAAATAAAAACACGACACATACTCATTGCAAACATTAGTCGAGCAAATGTGGAGATAAAAATGTGTTTAGTTAGACTTCGGGAGAGATACTTTTCTGCAGATCACCAGATGGTGCCACTGTGGGGCTTATTGAGTTCGCAGACTAAAATAGCCACGTGATGAATGACAAAAAAAGACAAACGGACTTAGTTGTTTGCATGTCCGGTTAATATTCCCCTTTAGCCCGTGATGGATATTAGTCTTTTAGCTTCCCTTGTACATCAACCCACAAAGCATGTGCTCCTCGCTTGTGACAGCGGTGAGCGGCGGAGCGTCTGGCTGCGTCGGGGGCGGAGTCTCGGCCGTGCGTGCTGTCGTCACGGGGCTAGGTGCTGGATGGAGCTCGCTGTGGTCGGAGCCGCTTCAGTCTGGAGGCTGAGAGTGGGAGAGCGCGACATGTGAGAGGCACAGCCGCACAGACTGCTCACTTTACCCTCCAAGGATACCTGACACGGTTAGCAGGCACACCGGCTGGACAGGACGCGGCTCGCGCTGTACGGTAAGCGCCTCAATGTGTGCGTGTGTGTCTTTTGTTTCGCTCCCTCCGAAGCGACAAAGTGAAAAGTAGTTGAGTAGCTGAAGTGGAGGGGAGCGCTGCACACACCGAGCAGCGACAGGAGAGGACGGAGGAACTCACTGGTCCATGGTCACAGTCAACACAAAGGACAAAGTTACTTTCCGCCGCCGACGCAGACAGAATTTGAGCAAGAAACACAAAAGAGCTTGAGGATGTGATGTTTCAGCGAGAAACATATACTAGTATTTGGTATTTTAATTTGTTCATACACTGTGTAGTATGAGCTATGATGCTGTTGACTGATACGTGTTTATTTACCAGCAACAATGTTCGACCTAATACTACACAAGTGACATGTTGTGATCATATTCCTTCAGGTAGACTATATTTTACACCACTCCGGGGTTTTAAAAAAATACTACACTGTGTAGTATGAGCTATGATGCTGTTGACTGATACGTGTTTATTTACCAGCAACAATGTTCGACCTAATACTACACAAGTGACATGTTGTGATCATATTCCTTCAGGTAGACTATATGTTAAACCACTCCGGGGTTTTAAAAGTTTTTTTTTTTACTATTGCTATTACACGTTGACGTCATGTCTTTGGTGAAGGTGCTTGGAGGGAGTCTGTCTAACTGAACTGGTTTTAGACAGACGTGCATTTGAATCCATTTGTTTAATAGTGTCTCCATGTGAACGGTGTGGAGGGGACATAAAGGCATCATTGTCTAACTGCTCACGGTTAATGAAGTCTTCACATGCCTATTGTAGGTGAAGGCCACAGCCATAGTCATACAGGCCATGTTTAATTGTTCTGCCGCTGTTTATTCAAGCTGTGATTTACAGTGGCATTCTGTTGTTAATGGAAGTATCCTTAGAAAGCTCGTCAGTATGTGCAGGCAAAGAACAGTTTCCTCCAACATGAGACTTGTTTGGATCCTCCATTCATCCTATCTGGCAGTCTGCTTGTACACAACGTGTATAATCTTGCTTTGTCACTGGCTGCACCTGTATTAAACATACAGTTTCTCATACTGTACACTCCGCTGGGAGAGTAAACAAGTGAAATGTTGTTTGTGTTCCAGCACCATATCCCTTGCTGTCTTCCTGCAGGAAGTTTATCCTCAACAATAACTAAATTCCTAATAAAAGGAAACGCATAGGGCCCGATCCCCTGCTGGTGGCTAGCTGTAGACACAACAATTATGTGTTCTGAAGTGTAAATGTAAACTTTCATCACTTCATTTTCAGTGCCCTGGATTTATGTCCTTTTGACTTCACAGCTCCCATCTGAACATATTGAGCATAAAGAGTTCTCTGCTCCTGCAGCGTTAAAATCAATAAGACACCATTATTGTTCACAGAGGTTTATGTCAGGCAAAGATTAGTTTTCCAAGAAGCCGGGCTAAACTAAGCAGGGTGCAATATGTTCATCATCTGGCATATATCTTTTTTCCTTTTATGCAAAAAATTTTTGGCTTGACTTCAGCTGTCATAGATTTGCACATGAAGCAGGCAATTTTTCAACTGACCACTCTCGTGAATTGACATAAAGATGTGATGTGTGAATAATTTGCTATTATTGTGCACCAAAGTGAAACAACCCCATTATTCTGCTCATTTTCTCTGTCTTCATGCGGATGAATCTGAAAGTTAACCTATTTTAGAATGTAGTTTGGATTCATGCCTTTCCTCATTACCTTGTTGTACACATTACTTGACATATGATCTTTAATTTAGAACGTTTCACTTGGTTCCTGGCTCCTTTTTTTTTTCCTTTTGTTGTAAACTATGCGGGTTGCAAGGAAGGCTGGGTTTCTCCAGATAGATGAAAGATGGATTAAAGACAAGATCTCCCCTAATGTAGCCAAAAATGAGGCTGTCTTGGTACCCCACCTCACCCACTGCCAGCAGCACACTCCTAGAGGGAGACCTATTCAGCAGCCATGATGAAGACTGTGCCAAGGAAAGTCTTTCAATCTTAGTTCGAATAGAGATCTATTGCATTCTGCCATGAATAGGGTGCAGAGAGGGCCCTGAAGAAGAAATATGTTCTCATCTATTTCTAACAGCGCCTTCTGCATGACTAACCAGACAATGGGTAATTGAGCCGGATAGATATGTCTTTCAAAATAAAGTTATGTGCACAATGTGTGCTCAGCTGAACAATAAGGAACCTGTCAGGTTTGGCAGAGAAACGGCTTCCTGTGACATGCCCACAGGCTGTATTGCAGTTGTTATCATTGCAGAGCTGTTTAGGATGTCTTCTGGCCTAGTGGGCTTGGAGTCACCCCACTAGAGTTACAGCCGTTATGTTGTGTTTGTGCCACAGGAATGGCTTGTAAATATATTAGCAGAACATTAAGGTATTTGGGGATTTCTTTAGGTTTGGGAGCTTTCTGAACAGTAGCTGACGTCTGTCTTCTTGTTACACTACTTCCCTCTGTGCACCCGGCACTGACTGTTCCTTTGGTCATTCTCCTTATTTGTCTGTGTTCCCACGGTACTTTGCTACTGGTGTGCTGACTAGTCATAATTTACACAACAGTAAGACTTAGGCTCAGACCACATTTGAATTGCTCCTTATTGCACCATAGGAGCATGGCAAAGCATGTGGCACCCTCCTTTCCAACAGATTCTACACCCATTGCATGTGACAAGGATCAGGAAGCCTGGCCTGGTCTGTGCTGACTGACCAGCTGGCTGGATGACTGACTAGGCAAGACTAACAAGAGGCTTCCCCATCCAAATCCTGTTGCTTCAGAACTAACCGACCAGCAGACAGGGGATCACATTCTCCCTACCCCTGTTGTGACAGCCAGACTTTCTCTCCGTCTTTTTGTCGGCCTTTGTTTTGATTGCAGTCTGGATTTATGGAAGGATTTGAGCCCACTCATCACTGTCAGGGAAAGCGCAAATACCGTCATTAGTTTGACGCTTTTTTTATGAATAGATCCCCTGCTCCACTAGGGGTCAGTTTGTAATGGATGTGGGTGGTTCACTGAGCATTCATGTGTACAGTACAGGCAATGATTGGAAATAAGTGAGTTTTCTTTTCATTTAGGCTATCACTTAGATTTTTAACACTGACAGTCAAGTTCCCCAGAACTATCTGCCTTATCATTGCTAGCAGTGACGAACATTAGTTTGGAACAAAAAGTAACAATAAAACTTTCATGATTATATGAGGAATGTGGAAAATTGTTTTACAAAGGATCTTGTCACTCTCGGGGTCAAAGTGCTGCCTTCTCTTAGGATCATTCATCATTTTGTTTTCTGCAGTGCACATTGTACGACTTCTCGTATGTAATCAGTGCAATGGCGTTAAGACAGCATGTTTAACAGCTTGCTCAGTCACTGGCATATGTCAGTATGCATCTCGGAGAACCACAGGAAGACGCCAACAGCCATTTAAAAGACCATATTTCCACTCTTTATGTGACATGCACAAATGAGATGTAAGGTGCCTTAAGGACATATGTGGAATGGTGCCCTCATGTGCCACTTTGCTTGTTTATTTGTTTATGTCTAGTAGATGTATTGTTGGTTAATCTGATCTTATACTGATGAGGTTAAGCCTTATAGTAGATACATTAGATTAGACACAGATGGTCAACTTGTTTTGCCAGATGTAATGCCTTGAATTCAGAAGCTTTTTTCAAAGAGATGTCCTCTTGTACTTTATATTGTTTTAGGGAGGAACTACACAATTCAACACTGTTTCTACAGAAGTAAATGTTAATGATCTTAGTAAATGCTGTTAACATAGTAAAATTTGGCCTAAATATCTGCCACAGCAGCAGCCCATCCCTCATGTCTTGCACATCTTGTTTCTGTTTTGTGCTTTAATTTCCCACCATTTTGCCACTCATTCACTGACTTGCTGTCGTGCCAGGCACATTTGAGTGAAAAAGCAGTGCCATGACTGGAGGGGATGCTGCTGGATGAAACAGATGGTATAGTGACAGAAGTCAAGTACTGATTGCGCCATTTCTGGTGAGGAGTCTTGTCAACCTCTGCTGACACAAAGCTTAGCTTCTGAAGGGCTAAGGAGGAGGTGCTACATAGGGGCAGGGGCTAGGTTTAAACCCACTGATGACCAACTTTGCCATCACTGCCTGTTAATGCACAGCTCAACCTTTAATGGAGAAGATTAGACATCTGATAACCGGAACCAGAACAATGGATGATGTATGCTGTCCTTTAGTCTTATTAAATTTGTATTGAAACCCAGTGCAGATTGAATAAGTAGTATTGGTTTATATCTAGATAGATATTATCACTGTGTCATTTGTCATACAGATATGATGATATCAGTATCTAAACCATACTGTTTAACTATGTTCTTTTAAACCACAGATGATTTTCTGGATTAAGCTCCGTCCAGAAGCTATAGGCACTGGCCTATAGATTTATAACAGTCATACAGATATAACAGATTTTCCCATCTGAAAAAATGAAGTAATTAATCCTGCAGATAATCTCTTTGACTTGCACACATGATGCTGAAATGTGGAACATCTAAGTTTGAGAGAAGGTCCAATATCTTACCAATATGTTGCCTTCTACTCACCTCATAAAACTGGTTGTCCATAAAAAAAATAATGGCACATTTATACCTGCTGCTTAATCATGAAGTTTAATAGCAAAGGGAGACAAAACAGCCTTGTGGATTTGCACTAAATCCATTAGTGTTGTTCCTGGTGTGAATGCACAATAGTTTTAATCAGGGCTTTCTTAACCTTTTCATCAAATTCTGCCCAGTGGACGCCAGTGAAAATACCATTTGTCAGAGCTGCGACTGGCTTGTTTCACCAAGCCAGTCATTTAACAATGCTACTTCCAAAAACATCATGTTCATGCATTATGGATTTGCAATAGTAAAGCTTATAAGAAAATGTGTCTTGCCTAAATAAATTATGCCTGCCCCTCTTCTTCCCTTTGGGACTCATTAGTGTATATACCAGGAATGTTGGGGAAAAAGGCCACCGAAAGTTGCTGACCCTCCCTATATGTTTTGTCTACATGTCTGTCACTGGGCCACAATGAAGAGAATAAGCGCTGGGCAGTCATTAACCCGATGGCCATGAGTCCAAGGACCAGTCGTGACCTATGGGGTTAACTCGGTCTGCGTTCCACTCAGCAGGCCCAGACAATCGGGATGACTGACCTCTGTGGTCATAGCTATCCTCCAATGGGAGATAAGAAGGGATTTGGTTTAGCGCTGAGATGCATACCTCCTTCCTGCTGTAGCGAAAAAGAAAGGGCATAGCTGAATAGGCAGACAGGACTGAGTGTGAGTGAGCTAATGCATAGACTGTATGCCATTGGGACCTCTATAGACTTTCAGTCTATTCATTTAATGAATTCTATTCAATTGGCAGGTTGGCTGTGACAGGTATAGAGCTACATATATGAAACTATAGTTCAATGCAAGTGGCTTCCCAGCCTGACTCTGCTCAACCAGCAAGCTGCTGATAAGTAACTAATAAAGAAATAGTGACTTGAGTTTGATGGTGGGATGGGATGTGTGGAGACAGTTTTGTAGGACCATTTGTTCTCTATGTACTATTTGTGACAATTCCTGAAAAAAGTGCCCCTGACTGTCACCTCGAGTACACTAAGGAGCAAAGAATCATCGGGTGAGTTGCTTTAAAGTGTAAAAGTACAGTGAATTGTTTTGGATTGAGGTTGATTGTAATTAACATGTTAAATGGAGCAGAGCCATGACAGATGTGCCATAAACTGTGTTTGCGTGTGAATGTGTGAGAGAGTCACTGAGCCATTGCTGCTGGAGCCAGTATCCTTCACCTAACCTCACAGTGTACTGCAGTGCTCCCACACTGTTGTTCAGTGTGAGGTTACGTGAACATTCAATTCGACCTAATTTCCTTTAATTATTATAAACAATATAATGACCTAAGAACAAAAGACAGTTGTATGTGTTCTTTTAGTATTTAATATATTGTTGTTAGTTGGCCGGTGTTGTGCACAGTTCTAACAGGAATGTAAATTTTTCTGGGTATCAGCCTTTTTACAGGAAGGAACCTTCTCCCAAACAGCCCTTTATCAATTGTGAGAAAGTGTCTGTTTTTGTTGTAGGTTCTCATGTTGCCAGCGCACTGACACAAGACAAATTAGCAAGTCTAGTCATGGCCTGTAGTCTGTCACTGTGTTGTGTTGTTTTTTTAAGCGCTGACAAAACATATTGGTGAGAGGACGTCTCTCTCGATAGTGTTTTCACTGGTCTGTAAATCAGATTAGAATGAATAAGTGGTGTTTATTTTGGGAATAAACTATAACAAAACTTTAGCCATTTGCAGTTTTATTTGCAGTGTGATTTTCAAAGTGCTGTGAGGCAATGTATAATTCTGATTGTGTTCTTTCAATTGACAGCAGCACAGAGCTTTCAAACTCTTTGAAGTGTTGGCTAGAAGATATCAGAGGCATTGTGGCGTTCTTTCATTTTCTAGAGCTTAATTTGGTTAAAATAAACACTATACTGCCTTTGATAGCCTCCAAATATAAATATTTTGTCTCTTGTAGTTAAGTTGAGATTGTACTTTTGAATTATGCACACTATTAAACTAGGGCATTGCTATGTAGTCTTTGTATCCACTTAAGTGAAGCACCAAAATGCCTGTATATGATGTTGCCTTTGGCCTTTCCCTGTAACTTGCTATTAGCAAAAACATGGTAGTCTGTGACTACTTTAGACAAGCTCTAGACATTTGAGTTACTGGTATGTGCAGGAAGCCCTTTTACACAAAGTGGAAGAGAAGGCTAAAGCAGAGAAGAGCTGAACTGTGCAGGACTGCCAGCTGGCCTGGCCTTTCCCTGTAGTCAAGGCTGCAGCAGCGGTAGGATGTGTTCAAGGAGCACCGGCCCAACCAAGCAGAGCTAATTCGAAGCTAGAGTAGTATATTCCATCTCACTTGATTTTTTTTTTTTTTCCATCTTTCTTTGCAACATCATTTTGACTAGCCTTCCTTTTATGCAATTTGTAAAGGCAGAGGAGAATGATCTGGAGTGACAGTGGCCTGATTTTTTTTTTCTTTTCTATTCTTGCTTCTGTAATCACATGATCTGTCAATGTGGAAGAGCTCAACTGTTCCCCTCCTCCTCTTTGCTGAAGTGTATTGAAGCTGCTGTGGATGGTTGGAGGTTAGCCACAGGGGGTGTGATGCTGAGGGATCCAGAGCTAAAGGGCCAGTACGTTTGACACTAAATGGTAGCCTTTATAGCCAACGGGGTTTACTGCCTTAAAAGAACTAAGAGCAAAGGAAAATGAGATTACATAATGCATTCACGCAAACAGGGTCCTAACAGGAGGTCTATGTAGATGCAATTGTTACAATGCCTACTAGCTACACTATGTGCTCATTCAGTGCTTACCTTCCCTAGGCTATGTTTACTGGTGGTCTGTGGAACCTCTCTGAAATGTAAACAGGACTTCAGGGCCACATACAGTTCAGCGCTGAGCTGTATGGACACAGGCCAATACACAATGAAAACACAAGTGGTGGTTACGCAGCCAGGTGCTGTGTATCTGACCACAGGAGCAGCTGTACAACTACACTGTTCTCATTTGTCTCAAGATAATGTGTGTTTAGGTGGAGCACACAAACACCGACCGTCAGAGGTCAAAGTATGCTTCCAACTTGTTGATAGATTTACTTTGAATATCATACTTAGTAGTTGAAAGTAGGTCTTTTCTTTCATCACATTGCTTTCATAGTTTTCATGGCTGGCGTTTTTGCCATGCACATACAACTCCAGCAGTGATACACGCGTATGCACATGCCAAGAAATTTGGTTTCAGCAGCAGAAATCTAGCCGAGGTAACCGGATTCTTCCAATCCTCTGCCCTGATTAAGGAAACAGATATTCTCATTTACATGACTCAAGAAATTATGTTACCACAGAAAGCTAACAATAATCAGGTTAGTGAAGGGCATGTAAACACACTGATTCTCATCAGGTCACATGTGAATATCCGTTCTCTCAGGTGGTGACATTTGACTTTTGCTAGGAGAGCGTAAAGATAGAAACAAACATTGCCTAATTGTTTCCTGTCATTTGGTTTAATTTTCGCTGAAAGGCGATTGGAGTCTGTGGCCCCTGAGGAGACATCTTGCATTTCCTCAGACTTTCCTCAAAAAGAATCAAGACACTGGTTAGTTCATGTTGCTCTGTTTATTGACTTTGTGATCTGCTGCAGCATCTTTGCTTTGTCACAGACTAGGGGTTGTTGACTTGCAGTAGTATTGAATGGCATTACTGTCTGTGTCTTCTTATAAGTGATAGTTATGCTGAGAATTAAAAAATGTCATAGTCCTGATGTGGAATTTCAGGGTCAAATGCACAGTTTGACAGGACTCTTTGTCTCTCTTATTAACCTGGCAGATTGACTAATATTGTATTTATAACATAAGTCTATGGGAGTTGTCATCTTATGAAACTCTACTGATGAAAACTGGGTTTGCAATCTAGATGAATGACAACAAGACTTTCCTTTTGATTCTGTCATGTCTGGTGAACCTAAGTGCGCTTTGTACAGCTGCCAGTGCCTGGTGCTCTCTCCAAATGTGGCTATCTTCAGAGCCTGCTGCAGTTTTGAGATAAGCAAGTGAGGAATAAGGAAAGCTTATTTGGGATGTTATTGAAAAAAAACTGGCCAGCACTGTGATTAGGGACAGACACCTTCCGGTGCACATTTTTCATCTTGTTCCTGATCTCTGTTTGAGTGATGTGCATTTAAAAATCTAACTTGCTAATGCTTTCTTGTGTCATTCTGAGTTGTGCATATTCTGTGGCGGTCACTCTATAAGAAATGCTGCAGCATGCAATGCAACTGTACTCCTATGACATTTTTTTAATCCATCCCCCATTATTTGAATATTACCTTCACCCCATCATCAAAGTAACTCATCAGATTATTGGCTTTGATCAGCTCTGAAGGAAAAAGGTCATTCTATAAATGGGAGCCCTCACATCAGTCAGCTCAGTGCACTTGGTGGAAGGAGGGATTTCATCCACAGTCATCTCCCTGGACACTTTTCTACATTTGGCATTCAGAAATAGGAATGGTAAGATGGAAGTGTAACAAGGAGCAAACAAGGATAGGGAAAATATGTAGAGGCAAGAAAAAGCATTCATGTCCTCTTCCTGACACAGAGTTTTATGGCTCATGTATTTAACAGGCAATGACCTGTTGACCAGAATAAGAGTATGGGTGTATGTGGCAGTATTTGCCTAGATTTGTTGTATATCATTAATATTGCTGATATGTACATTGAAATAAGAGCATACTGTGTAATTGTAAAAGTGTGGGTGTATGTGCATGTAATGATATGTGCTTTTGCATGTTTATACATAGGTGTGCGTGTGTGTGTGGGTGGCTCTCAGTGGGAGGTTAGTTTTTGACACCCTTTTAGCTGCCACACCTCCCTTGAACACACCCACCGCATGCCATGCCAGCTGCAGCTGTTGTGTCTCAATGCTAGAGATGTTGAAACTCTGCAATTAGAGCTCCAGATTTCTGAATAGCGCACATTGCGATGTCCTAAAATTGCACTTGGTCCCCTTTCTACCCCTAAGAACAGTGAGTAAATAGAAACTGATGAGGGCGAATCATGAATAAACCGTCCCCATCTGCATCAGAGTTGACAGATTGGGTTTTATGCAAGCTGCTCCTTGTGATGTGCTGTTACCCTGGTTAAAGAAACCAAAGGGTGGAAAGAGGCTTCATTGATGGGGTGGGTTTCTCACGCCTGACTGAGAATGTTCGCTTTCCATCAAGTCAAGTGGTGCATTGTAATCTCAACCAAAGAAATGCAAATATATAGAACAGATGTACTACCTCTTTTTTTCTCCCCATTTGTCGGCAGGAGTAATCCCTCACTCCGGTGGAGATTGTGTTGGGTGCGCTGCGGGTGCAACACTAAAGTGTTAACAAGGGAAAAGCCATGTAACCCTGGCACATGCGATGGCTGCCTCCCATTTTAGGGCCTTTTCTCAATAAGGCTAGATGCTCAGGATAGATAAATGGAGGCTTTTGTGGCCTTTGCCAGAGGGAAACTCACACAATGAAGGACACACACAGAGCAAGGTCCTTTCCAGAGAAAATGGCTAAAAGCAGCATTTCTGCAGTCCCTCCTCCTGTTTTCTTTTTCACTCCCTCCTTCACTTTCTCCTGTCTCTCGCTCTCGCTTCCTGAATGTCTTCCTGCTCCGTGAGAACTGAACCTTCTCCCATAATGTTTCCATAAACGAGTTGAGGGAATGGAAATAACTCGGGCCATTTCCCACTGACTCGCTTAATCCATGTTCTCCCCACTAGTCTCTTTACAGAGCCGTGGACAGTACTTAAGCACACTTCACGTAATGATGCAGAGTTACACTGCTCAAAGTGTTAGCAGAGTGCACTTATAAGGTATCTCATACACTCTGGCCAGAGCATCTCTAATATATAAGGCTCCTACCTTATGAGATATTTCCAAACCCTTCTATGAACAGGACAACTTTGTACACAACGGAGGTCAAATTGGTCTTCTACCATGGATTTAAAGTAGTGATAACCATCCTTCAATCTTCATCCTTCGATTTGTTGTACATCTGCTCCATTGCAACATATCAGTGTTTATTTGTGGTGATTTTTACCCTTCGGTATAGTGGTAAAACTGCTATACTGAGTCCCCGTCTTTCCACACTCTATTTGTCTGTCCTTTTTCCCTCTCCTCTCCCCTTTGTGACTCTTACATTGTTGATTTAACTGTCATGGTGTGGCTGTCTGGGGTTTTACATATACATTTGCATGTCGGTTGTTGCCTACATCTGCAGGCCATCCTGTCAGGACTGGCCAATCTCTCATGTGGGTGCCTGCCCTGGGAACAGATGTTTTTGATGCCACTTGTAGGGGAAAAGCTTTGAAAGTGACTCCATAAAAGGGATGCCAGCTGCATGACAAACCAGGGCTGCCTAGTTCTCAGGAATTCAGTCGGAGCCATTTCTCACTGAGCGCTGGCAACATGGCCTGTGGAGAATAAGAAGACTCTTCACTTAATAAGACTACTCCCTTTGGAGAACTTTATTAATTACAGAAGGAAGTTGCTGTACTGGAACATATGCTCCAGATGGCGGTCACTTTGAAAAAAAAAAAAAAAAACTCTTATTTATTTATTAAATCTAGATGCTGTTATCTGTTTTCTTTTTTCCACTCACAATAGACATTCATTGCACAAACCTATAACATGTCAACAGGTGGCTACTTTTATAGGTGGGTACATTTATGGATGTAACCCCTATTGCACTTTTGTTTGTTTGTAGTGTTGCTTTATGCTTCTATAGCCAGCAGGTGTGACAGGAGTCTGCCATTCTCCATGGTGGCAACTTTTCCCATACTGCTTCTAACAATGCACTTCCAGTGTCAACTTCCCTTTGGTTCCTGACTGCCCGCGCTCTCTGCTCACATCCGCAGAGCAGAGTGCCTGATCTGGCATCCAGTGAACTCTCCCCTGCCAAACTTCAAATGAGAAGCAACTCTCTGGCCAGTGATTATTATTCTACATGCTTATTTTAGCCCCTGCAGTTGTCAGAAACCCTTATTATTTGCTCTACAGATGGAACACATAATTTGTGTTGCTCACAAAATGTGCTGAGCCGGAACTATTAGTGTAGTTTATAGGTTGTGGTGGTAATACTGGCACTCTTCCTCAGGAGTTTTTAACAGATTCTAATCATATGTTCACATGTAATGAAAGAGAACGGGCAAAAGTGCCAAATATAAACAAAACTTGGATAAGCACTTAACTGCTGAAGACATCCTTGTGCCAGTGGCTATGTTGCATTGTTCAAAGATTAATCCATTAGCTTGCTCTGCAGTGCAATTACAGCAACTGAAATTAAGTTTGCTTTATCAGGTATGAACAGAGGTTGGTGTAAGAGAAACTGTACTGATTACAGAGTGTTTAGAGAAACAGTTTCAAAACTCTGGTTCCTAAACCTTTAGACTTTTAATCTCTTGAATTGGTGCAGTATCCATTGTCACCAGTTTTATCTGGCTACATGTAGTGACCAGGTCAACCAAAGATTAGTTTCCATGTTTAATTTGATTTCTTTTTAGGACTCTAAGAAGTAAGAGAATTAATCAGACATAAAATAGAAACAAACGTCCTGCTTTATTATGTTAGTTATGTCAAACTCTCTCAGATTTGGCTTGTGAATCTTGAGGTGGAATTCACCTCTTGTTGGGTCTTGACCCCAATTTTATTAACAGTTTTTATGTAAACTTGGTTTATCTTTTTCAGAAATCTTTCATTTTTATTTATTATGTTACGTTGTTTTACTTGGAACTCAGCAACAGCATGTCTCTCACTGTATTCACCCAGTCACCACTTATCTCTGCACAACTCTCTGCTCCTCTCTCTTTTTCCTCCCTCAACTTTCCATCTTTGTTGTGGAGGAAGGTCTGCTGTCACTCAAGGCTGTCATGAAGGAAAAGTTGCCTAGCAACAACATGGAGGGATGCAAAGCCAATGTTTACTCTCCACCCCCTCACCTCATGTGCCCACTGCCCCTTAAATCCCCCCCCCCCTCTCTGTCGTAGAGATGGAGTGGCATGGGAGGATAGTGAAGGCAAAGCAGCCTCTTGCTCTCTGATTATTTCAGACAACAGCAACAGAAAAAAACTTAGATGGGCAAAGAAGGGGGAGGTGTAGAGGAGGAGAAGTGACATTCAGAGATGCTGTGTTTGTCTGTTGCCTTCCAGCTGTTATTCCTCCCTTCCTCTCTGCAGGAGGACCAGGCCATTTCCCTAAACAGCTTCTCTCCCACTCTGCATAACTAAGGAGAAACTTGTCTTACCACAGCATGCCGTTATCAGCAGGACTAAAAATACTGGACAGCAAATACATCACATGCCTGGGTATCGTCACACCCTCATGAAAGAGAGCTCAACCTAGGCAGCTAGAGGTACCTTTCATTCTCTGTGGATTATTAAATGTCCCCTGGTGGAAGCAATCAGGCAGAACCTTTGTTCCCTACCACATTATCCTGCTTTACCTTGTTTAGAACTGTAATTACGTAGCAAGCCTCGAAGGCTTCCACACTATCAGACTGTGTTTGGATGTCATTTCAACCAAAAGTAATAACACAAGTAATAACACACCAAGTTGAGATCTGTTAAACCATATTGAGTGAACATATGTTTGCACAAGTAAGGGATTATGTCATTGTTTTGACAGTTGGCCCCATCTTAACCAAGATTATTTAAAAATGACACCAGCATCACCTCTAAAGTGAGGTGTTGCTGTCCAAATCTAATATATTAATGTTTTCACATTTTGAGAATTAACTCTGTCTATGTCGAGTTCCCATGCCTGATTTTATCCTTCTCTTATTGGTTAGGTTTGCGAGTTTGTCAATTCAATTAAATTTTATTTTATAGTGCCACATCACAACAGAACTCATCTCAAGGCACTTTACAGGGTTTAACGTTTAAGACCTTACAAAATATGACAGTATGCAGAATTATATAGATTATTATGAGTGGAAAGAGAAGAGGGAAAAGAACAGCAGGCAACAAAAAACAAGAACAATAAACACACCTCACAGAAGCATTTGACACTGCACCACATTAAGATATTGGATCATATTGACTTGTACTGCAGCCTGCCAAAAATACTGCAGCATCTAATCTTTAGAAACATAGCAAATAAGCATATTTCAACAGAAACGTTGGGCCTTACCATTTTCTATCTGGATAAAACAAATTACACCGTACATATCTCAAGAAAAACATTCCCAACTTTTTATTATAGTTTAGCCTGTCTGAGCCAATTGACTTTACCCATTATCCTCCAAAGTTCAGTATGTAACTTTAAATCGGTCAACGTTTTGCACACCAATCTGAAATATGAGCGGTTAAAGATGTTTTTAGTGTTTGTGAATGTAGGCTGTTCTGTATGTGTATCCGTTGTGTAATGACTACCCTTGGTATGTAAATTACCCATCAGACCCGGTTGTCCATGTGCAAACGAGCGGTGTTTGTGGGATAGTGTGTTTCACAACAGGCCCTGCTGCACATGTGTGTGTGTGTGTGTAGGCTGATGAATAGTTTGTCTGTTTGCTGGGATGCAGTGACAAGAACTCTTAAGTGTTACCTCCTGGGGCTTCCCACTCTTCAAATAAAACTCTTTCCTTCCCCTTAGCTCAAATCAAAGCTGAGAACCTGCCTGCAGAGGCTGGATCAAAGCCGAATGTGGCACAAAGACCTGTACTTGCTACCATTCATTCAGCTTGATTAAAGTCTGTCATTTCCTGCTATTAACATGCTCCTACCTCCAACCAGAAACAGACAGAGCAAAGCAGCCACCAGGAAGTTGTTAGAATGACACTGTTTTAGTGTTGATTAGCAATTAAGCTTCCTGAAACTCAATTATGTTGCACTATATGAGAGAGAAATCCTCAAAACTCAATTACCTCACACAGATATTTAGCCTTTATGTGTCCACGGAAGGCTGACTTCCTCAAAAATGACATATTTACACACATTTATACTTGGTAGATTGTAACTTCAGTCTTCTGATTTTATCCATTTCCGAATGTTAAGTGGAAGGTTTTCATCAGTCTCCACACCCTCATTTTATGTTAGTTCACAGATTGCAACCACACCCCCTTATAATCACAAGTCTGTTTCAACAACTTGATTTTGAGGCCATGACACACAAAGCTGACCTCAAACAGCTACTGTCAACAAACAGCAACTGATCGAATGCCTAATGACTGCTGACGTTGCCTAACGTCTTCTGTTAAAGGATACATTTGAACATAAATACAGCGTACAGCCAGCTGGCCTGTGCTTGCATAAGAGGAAATAACTACTCAGACGTCTGTATACACAATCCAAACAAAAAAGAACACAGCCAAAGACAACCAAAAGTTTCTTTTCATATGTCGTTTTCACACCACTACATTAACTAATTGGAATGTTTGAAAGATAAACTGAGAATATGTCTAGTGAAAAGTAAAAAAAACGATACTGTAAATTCATCAATCCAAGTATCCCAACTGTGCCAAGTTTCACAAATTTTCTATGGGCTTCATCTACTGACAAAATACCACATCTGACAATGCAAGTAAGTAGCAAAGCAAAGCAAAACTTTACAGATGATTTTACAGTGCCTTTTGCAACTTTTATTAGACCACTGACTTATTTCCTTCCAGGCAGCAGAATGTTGTTGAATATACAGAATATCAGCGGTCAGCTTGCCACGAGCTGTAGTCTTTGCAGTGTGTTCAAGTGCAGCTTTTATCTGGAGATGTGAGGCAGCACATCAGTCCGTCTTTGTTGGTGCTACTCCTTTGGCTTGTGTGTATGTAGGCCCTTAAACCCACAGCTGTTTGCAGTGAAGCACCGGAGAGTAGTACCCTGCAGAGATGGGGTTTTTTTCCCCACATTTCTCTTCCTTGCTGTTACGACCATCTCAGCCAGCCCCCCCCCCCCTCCCTCTCTGTCTACCTCCTGTGTGTTGCTCTGGCCTCTGCTGAAGGTAAAAATATTAATGTTCAGCATATAGCATGTGGAGCGCAGTCCACCTCTCCGGTTGTGTCTGTCGCCTCTTATCTCAGGATGTTTAAGCTGGGTTTGTCTGACAGACCTTTGTACCAGGCTGTAGTTCATAGGACAAGGAAGAGATAAGTGGATTCCCCCATCTCCCGCTGCTCTAAATGTCAGCCAGTGCAGGGAACTTGGAAGGTCACAGGCTTGACCTGGGCATATTTTCTCGAGAACAATAGCTTTCCCCCTTGTTGTCTTCTTCCTGTCTTTCTTCCTGTCAGCAAGCGAAGCTCTGAATGTCACGGTCTACCCCTCTCTCCCCCCCATCAACCACCAACACCAACCCAGCAGTCCCCCACCCAGCACAGCCACCTACTTTCCCTTACATATGCTAATGCTGAAGTCTCATTCAGCTGTTGGTGGCTTTGTCACGAGGGGTGGGAGGGGGTTGTGTGCATTAAGGAGCAGCTGTATGCATTTTGCTAAATTGACTCCCCGATGGCTGCCAGACTTGTCCTTATTTTACTCTCTCCTTCTTTTTCTTCAGCCTTTCTCCATTTTCTGCCCAGACTAGTTATTGGATCAAGGAAAGGAAGGTAGAGCTGTGGTGCTGTTGTTTATTTTCAAGACTTTCTATTGTGTAGCAGATTTTTTTCCTCCTTGTGTGTTTTTGAGTGACTTGCATTCAACAAGTGGCTGATGGATTTAATGCACTTGGATAGCATCTCCACAGTGGGCTCATTACCACAGTGGCTCACAGAGCTTTGTGTCCCCTGCTCTTTCTTATGAAGTTATGGATCTGATCAAAAAAAAACTCCTTTAATCGGGTAAGCACAACAGCTGTTGATATCTCATGTTGGTCTTTCATGTAATGGCCTGATAGGATAAAGGAAAAAGTGTTTCATGCATAATGATCTCAGTTTTGCTTGTATTTATATGCAGAATAAGCATTGTATAAACACCACTGGTCTGTCCTTTGTTGTGTATCAGAGGAGGAATTTGTGAGTGTGTGTTTCTGGCAGACGCAGCACAAAAAAGTTTTTGTGAGGTGAATAAAGAAGTGATTCATCTCTGCATCTGTGCTTACTTGTGTCCTCCCTGCAGTTCAGTTGACTAAACCTATATCTGTGTTTGCTATATACGAGACTTCCAGCAGCTTATGTCCAACGTTGCTCTGGTACTCTTGGATTTCTGTCAGTAACACCAGGCCAAGTGTGGAAACAAACTTTAAAAAGAAAATGAGTACCACTGAATGAGTATGAGGAGGAAGAGGTGGTCTGTGGTGTTGACACATTCTGAGGTCACTCTGCTGGTCAGCACGTTCAAGTACAGCTCTCTGAACGATGTGTGTATGTGTTTGTGTGAACGTATTGGTTCTCAATCGCAATGTTGCACAGCTTACCTACTTCCCTCCTCTGCTGCCTGTTCGTCAGTGATAATGTGACGATGTGGACTCTGACTGACCTCAGCAAAGGAGCAGAGGCCTGGATCTTCTCTGAGCTTTCGATCGGATTGCCTCACAACTCTTTTAACAGCTTGCCTTTTGCAAGATGAGAGTGCTCTTCTCACCATTTCGCTCCTCCTCTCCTTGTTTTCTTTCTGTCCTTTCCCTGAGAGTGTGCTCCGCTGACAGGCTGTCATTGGTATGGTGGTAGCTGGGGAAGCAGCAGG
Organism: Anabas testudineus; assembly: GCF_900324465.2. Taxonomy (NCBI): domain Eukaryota; kingdom Metazoa; phylum Chordata; class Actinopteri; order Anabantiformes; family Anabantidae; genus Anabas; species Anabas testudineus. The sequence continues at coordinate 6,222,943 of NC_046624.1, forward strand.
CTGCTGGGAGCAGCAGAGGGGGGATGTGTGCTGATGGAAATAGGTGGTGGTTTATTCTGGAGACCTGCTGTGCCACATCAACCCTGCATGTCCCTTTCTGTCTCCTCATAGCAGTGAAGGCCGGTGTTGTTAAGCCCAGTTCGGGGGGACAGATGGTCCCTTTTGGAGAAGGGCCACAGCACAGTGCTCCCTGTTCGTGGGGCTCCACTGGAGCAGCCAAGAACAAACACGATCTCCTTCTGTTGGGAACATATAGGAGCGTCAGTGTGTAACACCTGAAAAGGCTCTGGGAGTGACATCTAAAACTACACGTATGTGTATGTTGGGTGTGATACTAGTGCTGGTTATGTAATGTTAACTGACATTTAATTAATTGCTTCATGGTAGCACTGACAGTGACATTTCTAATAAGACGGTATTCCTCTTATAACATCAGTCTGTATTCATTAATTTTATATTTGTTTAGGAACTCTCTAATTAATCCTTAGCCAAGTTTACACATTTTTCTCAATCTTTGAACTTGGTGCACTGTGTTTTTTTTTACACACTCCAATGCCACAGTGCTTGTTGTTTGTTCTCATGTGACTAAACAAGGAAAATCTGTTGTCCTGTCTATTTTAATTCTCAGATCACCCTGAAACAACTAAAGGACAATGGCAGTGTGCTGCCTGGCAGACGCTGGGCAGATAGCCAGCTGGCAGGGCAACAGGGTAGGAGACTCCCAGTTTCAGTGGAGCCTGGAGGAGGCCTGCGTCTTTCTAGCCACCACTACCAGTATTGTGCTGTTTTTATATGAGTCTGGTTACAACTCAAGAACAGGGGCACTTTTCTTCGTAACCTAACTTTACTGCCTAGCTCGGCTCCACACCTTGTCAGTGTGATTGTGGTTTAGCGCTCATTTGGTGCATTGCTGGTAGTAATTATGTTAATGTTGGCATGTAAAGGTCGTCATTCCAGAGCTGCAGCAGTAATTTTATTTTATCAGCGGCTGTCATCTTAATGCATTATCTGGCACTGGAATTTAGAAACGGTAAAGCTGATGCACACAGTATATTTTGCGTTTGCATTAGAAATACTGATACAAATCACAGGCAATATAAGCGGAGTCTGTTAACATCTTTTAAGAAACTTGGCTGTCTATATTCAATGAGCACACAATACAGAATACCAAATATACTTGTTGGAAGAATAAATGTTGTTTTTAAAGCTTTCCCATGCATAGCTACAAAACATGATTCACAATACAGTCAATTACTTTGAAGGACTCAGTTGAGGTTTCCAGAAACACATGGAAGATATGTACGAGTACATTGTGTGGATCACTATACACTTCATAATTGGATTTACCTTTACTCCCCCTTCTTCTAGTTCACTGGCTTCTCTACACAGTCAAGTTGTCTCAAACCACTCTCTCCTGGCAGCCTCCTTTTCTTTGTCTATAACGGAGCATATGGTAGATATTATAAGATTTGAATGTGCGCAGGAAATGAAAAGAATTTACCGTTTGTAGTCACTTACTGTTCCCTGAACCAAGTAAAATGGAGTCAGATCATGGGTGACCCCTGTGCTTTAGACTCAGCTGTAGCCAGCACATTCCAGATGGAGCTGCTGCCAGCACGAAGCAGAGCAGACTCAGGGTTCCTTTGGGGTAGCAAAACAGACTTGTGCATATAAGCGGCCTCTATGATAAGACAAAGCCTAGAAATAACTGCCAGTCCAAACCACAAAGTCCATGGCAAAGCAAACAGCTATCTATTGTTTAATTTTACACGTGAGAACATAACTGTTGACAGATGAGGTGTGGTGAGATGTCCATTGGAGGGCAGTGATCTCGGGTTAGCGCTGTAGCTACAGGAGCAGATATCAGACAGTGCAGCTCAAAACATATCTCTCCGGCCTCTTGTATTCCAGCTGTTGTCTGTCTTATATCTCTTTAAAGCTGTTTCATTTTCTTAGGGCTTGTGGGGAAGCGCTGAAGTGTTATTCTGGTATGTATCAACTTCCTTTTTGCAGAGATTCCTGTCTGGTCTGTTAGACGCAGAAGTGAAGCAGACGAAAGGAGTTTTACTTAAGTTTTATTTAGATCAAAATGCAGATGGAGAATACAGAATCCCTTCTAAAGTACCACTCATACCAGAGTTTAGACTCAAATACTGCAGGGTTTGTTTAATAGAAGTTGTGTTCTCCATAAGCCTGTGCACCTGGAGCACTGACTGGCCATAAGTGACTGTGGGCATTTCCCACAGAGCATTGTGAGACGTGATGCCATGGGAATGATGAGACAGTGAGAGTATGTGTTTACTCTGTGTTGTCTGACCTCCTTTTTTTGTATCTCTTCTGCTGATAGTTTTCTGCTGTTGGGTCAACTCGAGTCTGTGTGCAGTGAGATGTAAACAAAAAGTCTAGTCTAGTCTAATTGTTTCTTGGTCCTGCAGAAGCTGCCTCTGTTCAACCTCTCAGTTTTTGCACATTCTCATATGCGCACACACTCCTCTCCTTTGCAGCGTTCTTTCTGTCATCTCTGCTGCTATCATACCCATCATCATGTTGGCATGATCTCACATGTGTTTTTGTGTGATTGTAAGCATTGCCAGGTAAATGGAATCATGTCATAACAGTGAGTAGTGATAACATGACAAGATTTGAATTTGGAGGGACACAGTGGATATTCACAGGCTGTCAAACAGAGATGGGATTGCAGATGAGTAGCAAATGGTCGATGTACTGGATTGCACATTCAAATACAGAAATGTCATGTTCTCTCAGGCAATATGACGTTTGCAACAAATATAAACCCCTACACAGAGCTTTAATTGATGTAGTGTGTGTAGGTTATCCATTAATAACTTGATATTTTCTTTTACAAAGATCCGTTCAAAGCATCCCCAGCTGGGTGATAATGTTAAGTGATCAGATGCACATTTTAGGTGCAAATACATAGACCAAATGTGACACAAAGATCCAAATTCCACTCTACATCTACCAATACTGTAGATTGAAAACTAGTACAAATCAGCATGCGTGTGGCTGTACATATCACCTTTCATATCACCTACATTAGAAAAAACATACGGCAGATGTACTATACTTAAGCATTTACAGAAACCTTTAATTATCTCAGTTGGGCCTAACCACAACATAAAATACACAGTGTGCCAAATGTTGCAGCTGAAATACACTTTTAATGCAGTTAAATAAATAACTGTAACTTTCACTGCAGCTGGAGCTTGTGTATCTATTTATTTCAGATTTCATCAGATGTGACTCATGGCACTCTGTAAGGACAGACCCAGTCAAACCCAAAGCCGCATTCAGTGGTCTTTGATTTCGACAGTCAAATGTGATTTGAAATTGTGAGAATGTGGGATACAGGGGGAGTAGTGGGCAAACGAATGGGTGAATTAGACAATTTGGTTAGTAATAGTCACATCCGTATATCCTCTCTAATGGATGATTTGGTCAGATTGCCACCCATCGCTAGGGAATTATTATTTTTAATTCTGGAGCTTATTACTTGCACAACCATGCTTAACCCAAATAAATATTAAGCATATGTGGTAGCTCTGGTCTTAGGAGGATGGAGCAGGATAGGTAGAAGATAAGTAGGCTGGATTTGATGTGTTGTTAGCTTCTACACATCAGGTTCAGTAAGACAGCTGGCTCAAACTCATTCATTGGTTTCCTTGCCTCCCACTGAGGGTGTGACCTTCCATTCACACTGGCCATTAAAATCTCAGCATTACTCCCTGCAGGCAATATTGGCACATCGGGGTGTTCGGTTGGTGGTCTGACTACAATAAGAGAGGGTGGAGTTAGATGATTGGGTTCTTACAAGCTGAAGTATAGTGAGTTATCATTGTGTACAGGAAGGGGTGGGTTTGGGCATCAATGGCAGGGCTTTAGCATCAGTGCTAATTTGGCTGTCAGCTGGTGGGAGATTCCTCCCTGTTGTGAGGTTGAATTGTGGGAGCAGTAGATGAAAGAGGAGGAAGCTGAATGGTGCATTTGGTGGTTTTTTTTTTTGGTCTATACTTTCATAGCCTCAGTGGCTGTAAGCAGAATCACACCCACTCGGGCCTAACACCCTTTTACAAGTGTCCTTTTTGGAGACACTTAGGGAAGATGGTATGCCTGATTTCCCAGGCCCCAGTAATGAACTCTCAAGGATAACATTGCCCAATTAATTGGTTCTGTGGTCTAATTGCACGCATCTCTTTGAGCAAGGTTTGGCAAAACTCCTGTTCTTTTTCTTCCCACTCTGTCAAATTCACATTTCTTCTTAACCTCTTTTCTCCTTTACAATAACTCAGTTAAGGTAACGAATTACTCCAGTGAAGCAGAAACATTAGTGTTTTCATCAGATTGGAGATGCCTGTGTCTTGTTACAGTCAAACCCCTCCCTTTCTTGCTGCAAGTGTGATGAATTTAATATCTATCTTGCCCAAAACCATCGCACACACTCCTCCCATTCCTGCTGCAAGGTTGGAACAGCTGCTTACAATAGAGGATTGAAAACAGAACTCCCACGTTGTTTTAAATCAACTCCTCAGAGGGGGAAAAACTTACACTGTGTGCAGCACAAATTTGATTGTATTCGATTGTATAGTGACATGGAATGTGATTCATTGTTTTTATTGTGAGTTTATTGAGGAATCAAATAGCGGGCAGTGAAGCATAAGCAACATGCCTTCAGGTTTATTTGCTTTCCGCTTAGGTATTTTCCTTTCACTGTGTTAATGATGAACGCGGTGTGACACATCCAAATGTCTGATTGACTGCATCCTCTCAACATAAAACAGTAGAAGATAGGTGACAGGAAACTAAATTAAATGGGTTGTGAATGAGAAGAACGTGTAAATTTGCTTCACACAATAATGCTGCCTGACTCACTATATGATGAAGTCCATGGCCTGGAAAATTGGTGTAATCATCATGGCCTCTAACCTAAACTGCACCCTAATTTGGCTGCGGGGAGGAGAGGATGACTGCATCATTGCTTGGCCTAAGCTCTGGAGGTCAAGTCTTGTCTTGGGGACAAGGCCAGCTACTACTTCCTGCTTGCAGAGAACAGAGGTGCATTGGGCTCAATTATACAAGACTTTATTAACAATAATTGGCTATAATCACAGGTCTTTGTTCACCCCAGGTCTCAGAGTGACCTAGCAACTTGGTTGGGGCTAAATAAATATGTTTAACTTTGACCTGGGGTGCAATTGGCTGGGCACTGTGGAGGATCGCACAGTGAGAGAGAAGAGAAAATTCAAGAATCGGAAAGGATGGCATAAATGCTTTATTTTACCGACAGCTATTCTACCTTCAGCTTGGCCAGTGCACAAAAGTTTATAATAATAAAAAATGCTGTCATCATACTGTATTATGCACAATGGTTGCAGAAACCTACAGTTAGATTGTGTCTGTGATGGACATACATATGCAAATCGTGATATTTTGCTCAAATAATTGTGACTTCTTGGTGATTTCTCCTCCACTTAATGCAGCACAGGATATTTTGAAAGGTAACCTTAGATCTAAGACATCTCATTATGTGACATGTTTGGCTTCTTAGAGAACCACTGCTGCCTGAAACAGGCATTGTTGCCAACAAATCAGACATGAAAAGGATTTGGCATTCCTCACAGGAATAATTTTTAGGGTCTAATGACATGGTCCTGCTTTTTGAGAATGCAGTATATGCATAATTTGCTCAAGTGCTGTCAGGTCTGACTAGATTCATCCTAATAATATACACAGCATGTGTTTGTAACATCTGACATCACAATGAGCTTCAGTGTTAAAGGATGCAGAACATCTTTGCTTGTTGACTTAATTTCCCTTTATCTTGTTTTGAGAGTTTAAATTTTGTCAGTATTGGATCAAATGGCGAGCAGGGAATTACTTTTGTTACTAGGGTTGCTGTGGAATCCCAGTTGCACAATGTACCATGGCATGAATGTTGATGGCTATTATGCAATGTGCATTTACTTATTAGCAGAATCAGGGAAAATGCAGCCAAAATAACCTGTGTGGCCTGTGAGACCATGCCTTGGGCACAAATACAGCAGCAGAGGAAATGGCAGAGAAGCTAGGCTGATATCAACATCCCCCAGAAATTAAAATCAGCAGTGTGGGATCACTTTGGATATCCCAGGAAGAGGTTGTCGTCAAGACAGATATCTGTGGACTCAAGGTGGCTGCAAAAGAAGCAAACACATAAACATCTTCTCCCAAAGTATTTGTCACATTTCTATCCAGAATCGACATCGAATAACTGTGATAGTTTTTTTTTAAATGGGTATTATAGCACAAAAATCTCAACCCTATATGTGACACAGTTAAATTATTTCAGACCTTTCTAAACATTTTCAGAGCTGTAACCAGCAAAGAGATTTAGCTCCATGAGATATAGCTTCTCTCCATGATCACAGTGACAGTTGTGTAGGGGTTGTATAAGAGACTAACAAGAAGTGAGTTGGTCTAGTGAATCTGTCAGAGCAGGCTGCTGTTATATTATGTGACCTGCTCTGGTGAAAAAGCCCATCAGTGATAGTAGTGTATTAATTGAGGATGGTGGATGGAACGTGGTAACTTTTTTGACAGCATATTAATATCTGCCAGGCCTTTAATCAGGCCACAATGTCAGAGGATTATTTTAAGACTTGGCAGAACTGCTGGGCCACTCTTCTCTGGATGAACCAAGATGAAAGACAGACTATCCAGCATCAGAAACAGAAAATGGGTTCATTACTGTAATTAGCGCTCTCTTTTCTCTCCCATCACTCTTTCCCCATCCCTTCCCCCTGTTCACAAGGCCTTGTGTCTTAAACACCCATAATAGCGATGCATTACCCCAGTAATAAAGGGCTGTGAGCAAAGCAGAGCGCCCACCCTCCATCTGCTGCCCCCCTTGTTCACACAGCCACAAAGGAGAGGCCAGAAAACAGCCTCCTTCAGGTCACACAGAAGATGGATTCTGCTGACCAAGTAGTTTGTGACATTCTGATTGGTTGAGTGAGGTGGGGGTTGGATGTGGAATGAGACATGGTACAACTGTGTTCATTAATCACTGTCACAGGGAAAGTTGCTAATATAAGGGCGGAAAGGGAAACGCAGACCACCAAGTTAACTTGTTTACTCTGTCCCGTCTTAGATGTGAAATAAAGGCCAGCTTCCCCCTTCTTGACCCCATGTAGCAACACAAACAGTGAGAGGTTGAACAGTATGAACACAGACTGGCCTCTTGCTTCTGTTTCTTTTTTACTATGTTTTTACTACCAGTGGGAAAGAGATTGGAGGTAAAACCATGATGTTATATAACAGCAAGGAATTTAAACAATTGTAAATGTGAATAGTTTTTCAATAATATAGCTCTAAAGGAGGTATTTTTTATTTATTTATTTTTTTTTTACAAACAAAGGTTAGGCTGTTTTTGTCAGATTACAGTATGTCAGTTTCTATGTTCTTCCTGCTCTCAGTCATCCGTAAAACTGTGTCGGAGTGTCACCAATGTTGTTTGTACAGGTGGCACATAATGCTATCACTTGCTCTGAGGCTGGATTCACACAGGCATTTGCCCTGCGTTAACACAACACAAGGGGCTATATTTGCGGAGGCATGTTGTATTGGTGGGGATGTGATCGATCAATATGACTGCTGCAGTCACCTGTGCTTCCTGTCATGTTTGGATAAGAGAACTGAGATGACTAGACAAACTTAAAATGAGTGTTCAGCTGCAAGAATAGAAAATACAAGGAAAACTACTTAGAGCCATTTTTCCAAGATTCTTTGTTTGTTTTGGTGATGGGATACTTCACTTCGAGGTGGATGGATATTTAGTCTTTGAAGCAGTAGGCTCAGTATAGGTCACATTTCCCCTCCTTTTGCTTCTTCAAATCATGAAATAAAACTGCCAAAGATTAGGGACCGTAATGTCCTTTGAAAGGTAAATAAGGTAAATTTATTTTACTCTTGCCCACATTTACACATATAGTGTCATTTTTCACAGGAAATTTTACATTGGTCCCAGCTGACCTACTCACATGCTTATATAATTTATGTTTCAAACACCAATCTACAAGAGTTGACTATACTTAGGGAATGAGAGAATTTACTTGTAATTCAGGATTATTTACTGTATTTAAAATTACATCAAAATCAGCCTAATTCTCACACAACACAATATCTTCATGTTAAATCCATAAATGAAGCTATGTTCACTACCAGGCCAATGTTTAAAGGGAAAGGGAGGCTGTTGGATGATTTAGCAGTAGACCTAATGGAGATTGTATCATTATCAAGTCTGTTCTTACACATTTGGGTCATGCATGCATTAACCTGTATTTGGCCCAGGCAGAGACGCATACTTTATTATAACAGTGTTTGCGACTTGTCCCAAGTGTATTTGATCAAGTGTGGCTTGAAGCAAATCTTGATGTGGCCCACATTTTTATCCCAAAATAATTTATCCTCCTCCTTAACAGTTAAGGACAGAGAAATGTAAACCGTTCTCAAGGAAATTAAGATATCCTATTAAAGTGGACCGAGGTGAACACCAGGCAACACAGTCTTATGACTGACAGAAGTATATAGAATCAGTTCCATGTTTTGTTATGTAGAGGGTTTGCTTTATAAGTCATGTGGTTTTCACATGATTGCAGTAGTTGGATAAATGAGGCACATCATTGTCTAAAAGAACAGGAAAAAACATTTAGGTCAATATTAACACTCAAGGCTTCTATTGCAGCATGGTGTCATCTTCTCTGCAGAAGTCAGTGTGGGAAGAGATGATTTCTGTGTAAGTCCCTTAGTCCCATAGGACTGTCAAGCATACCTAATGACATTGGAAGGGATCGATGAGAGAGGAACTTTCTTGTATTTCCTGGAGTTGCTCATTTCCTCATTGCTTTTAGAATTAGTATACAGTGCAGTCTTTGTTTGTTAGGGACTTTATTGCATTGTCCGTGTCGAATCGTTTTCCACAGTTATATTACAGCCTATATTACCAACCTGGTGTGTGTTTAGCAAAAGTGTACACATGGCAGTCATACAGGGACATTATTTATAGATAAAAATGGAAACCATGTGGGTTTGCAGCATGTGTGTGTCTATGTGACATCTAAAATACCCAAGAGGCAGCAAAGCTACATTTCAAGGACAAACTGGCCAGAGATTTTGCCCTCCTCGCTTTCCTCAGATGTTCAGGTTAATAAATAAAACTGCTGAAATGAGCCTTTGGACTGTTTTATTTCCCTAGTTAAACAAAACTAAGCAAGGGGAAAGGATAAACGGCAAACTTTCTTCTCTGAAGTTAAAATAGTAGAGCTGGCTACAACTTAATATTGCAGTGAATTGTATTGCATTTCTGTTTTTTGTTTGTCATAGCCAATTTACCTCACCAGGTCCTTGTTAATTTTAAGCCTAACCAACTACATTACATAAAAAGGAAGTGGAATTGGCGTTAAATATGTAAAACTATCCCTCCTGTATAATCTGTAGGCTTGATGATGCTGCAAGCGTTTGGATCAGATATTGGTTCATGTGAACGTTTAGCTGAACATCTGCCTCTTGTTGCAGTAATTTGCCTCACCACCATCTGTTAGGCATTGTCTGGAAGCACCAACAAAGTTATATGTCTATCTTGTTATAAACCCATAATGGCACCATCTCCTCTCAAATACACTAATTAGCCATATTAGATTATATGTTCAACATGGTTCCAAAAGTAATACAGCTCTACATACCTCTTGGTAGGAGTTTATTACAAGATAACTGGGTACAGGCAATGTAGGTCAGCAGTATGATCATTTTTATAACTGAACTGAATGTGCTATGTTTTGGGGTCATTTTGAAGACTAATGAAAGTATCTAGATTACAGTGTTCTAATCAACTCACTCTTTCTGTGTTTTGCTTCTTTGCCATAGATCCATCACTTCCAGCTGTTGTTCTACATTGGTGGCATGCCGTGAGGATCCACTCTGCTGTGCCTCAGCACTGCTCAGACACTTGTCCTTGACATCCAAATGCTACGTGTTGATCGTCATGCCAGCCGCTTTCTGTGAGTTATGACGGCGGCTGCTTCATTGACTCAGGAAAGAGGTTCCTCATCCATTCACCAGTCAGCAAATCACATGATGTAATGAAGAAGTGTCCTGAAAGTGTGCTCTTCAAGGAGTCTGCCAGCAGGATATGAGTATTTTGAGCCCTGTGACAGATAACAAATCAAACCTTGTGGGAATTGTGGGAGGCCCAGAAGAATACTCTAAAGCCATGCAGTCAGAGGAGCTATTCAACAGAAAACTCAAGGCCCTGAATGGTAGCATGGGACCACCAGGCTCCAACATGCAGGGGAAACCTGATGGTGCAGGCAAAACTAATGGTACACCAGCCATGCCTAAAATGGGGGTCAGGGCCAGGGTGTCAGAATGGCCACCAAGAAAAGATGGATGGGACGGACGGCCTTCACCAAACTATCAGAGTGTAATACCAGTATTTCAGAATGGCCAGCAGGAACATACTGTGGAAATACTTGAGCAAGGTGACACAGTCTGTCTAGAGGTAGACTATTCTGACAAATACATATTGAGTGACCTACTCAGCCACTCCCCACTGAAGGGTCTCCATCCTATCCGTCAACGCAGCAACAGTGATGTCACCATAAGTGACATTGACTCGGAGGACATAATGGACCAGAACGCAGTCAATCCAAACACTGGGGCCTCACTTCACCGTGAATATGGAAGCACATCCTCCATTGACCGTCAGGGCCTCAGTGGGGATGGCTTCTTTACTATGCTTAGGGGCTACCGGGTGGATAACCTGGAGCACCGTAGTGTACCACCTCTCGGTTTTCCTGAGTTGTTGCGCTGTGACACTTCCCTTTCCCCAAGCCTGCAGACAGCAGCCCAAATTGCAAGGGGTGAGATTGTCCACATTCCAGGCTATGACTACATAGATAGTTCTCTTCTCTATAGCCGGGAACGAGAGAAGTCCTTCATGAGGCGCCTCAAATCAGAGTCCTCTGAAACGTCCCTGTTCAGGAAATTGCGGACCATAAAAAGTGAGAGTGATGCCTTGCGGCTCTCAATAGAGGATGACCGACGACCTCTGAGTTTCCAAAAATGCTTTGCCCACTATGATGTTCAGAGTGTTCTTTTTAACATCAGCGAGGCAGTGGCAAGCAGAGCTAACCTCAGTCAAAGGAAGAACACAACTACTGGGGCTTCGGCTGCCTCAGCTGGAGTTGGGGCTGGAGCTACTGGGGGGGCTGTAGGTGGAGCTGGACCTGGACCAGGGGCAGATGGTGGAGCAGCAGGATGTAGCAGTGGAAACGTCCCTTTGTTTGAGTCTCCACTAGGCAGCAGGGAAGACTTGAACCCAAAGGAGAACCTTGACGTTGATGAGGGTGACGGGAAGAGTAACAACTTAGCACTGAGCTGCCCGCACTTTCGCAATGAGATTGGTGGTGAGGGTGAAAGGAAGATCTCCCTCTCCAGAGTCAACAGTGCCAACTACAGTGGTGTGTCAGAGAGCTGTTCTTTTGAATCATCTTTAAGCTCCCACTGCACCAACGCAGGAGTTTCTGTACTGGAGGTGCCTAGAGAAAATCAGCCAATCCACAGGGAGAAGGTCAAACGCTATATCATTGAGCACATTGACCTTGGAGCGTACTACTACCACAAATACTTCTATGGGAGAGGTAAGGAATCCCTGTGTAATGTGTGTAATTTGTGTTTATTGAGATATATACAGTGATGATACAGGAGGGTCTGACTGACTCATTTTTTAGGATTATTCGACTTTCCTAGCTAAATCCATTTTCTTGAAACAAGATGCAAAATGTGAGAGAGGGTTCCAAGGGTAACAGCCTCCGCACATAGGGTCAGATGTCTCGACGGCACAGTTATTTTTGTAGGACCAGATGAAATGAGGTTCAGAACAATAGCAAGCTTGTGTTGGGTGTGAGGGTGTGTGTTTCACTTCCTCGGCAGAGGAGCGGTCATGTCCTCCCTGTGATATTGCCCTGAACCCTGCAGAGAAGCTGTGATTAGTCATGTGAGAAAAGAGAGGTGAGCGCGGGGGTGTATTGCAGCTGTCGAATGAAATTTTAGGGTCAGCAAAACCACACCAAGGTCCCAGTTCCTCTCATTAAAACACTTATGTGACTGACACTAGTGATGCAATGCTGACCCTGACCCATCAGTATATTATCCATATCTGTTTTCCCACTGTCTGTGCGCCTGCACCCGCTTCTCTCAGCAGATTGAGTTACCCATTTTTAAGCTCCCCAAGAAAACAGTTGCTTCACCTTTTACACTCAGAGATGCCTGAACTTCTTCAAAAGATATTACAATATTCCTCAGTGCGGCAGTGTGTGAGCTCACTCGAGGCTTGATGTCTCCATTCAAGGTTAATGAGACCATTACAGATCTACTCTACTCTACTTACAGTGCATTTGAACGTACCACGGAGGTTATTCCAACAATCTTGACTGTGAAATGTTTCTTCACTCACTACAGTACTCATTGCAAAACTGGTGTAGTTGCATTATGTATTTAACCTCTTTCTTTGGCAATGCAGGTCAATGTATAATTGAAATGCCCTGGGTTGCTGTCAGTTTAGTTTTGATGTTATAACCTTTACAGAAGATGCATTTTTTGCCGCATGTGGACTTAGCCCTTGCCCTTTTTTTCATGAAGTGTTGTATTGGAGAGACAAGTCTGTCGTCACCCCTGCCTCACTGCAAACAGAAAAACAGGCACATACTTGCGGACACATTCACACAAATATGACCGCATGTTACCACTTTAGGGCAAGCTTTTCTCAACCTGTGTGGAATATTGATCCTATTGATTTTCTAAAGCCCTCCTTCCTTTACCAGTGAGAGTGTTTCTTTCCAGGCTGCCCTAATGGACAGAATGCTTCATGCACACCCACGGGCCATGCCTTGTGACATACAGGTCGTTCACATGCAGTGTAGGACTTTTAAAGATTTCCAGGAAATTTCCTTAAAGTTAGGTGACAAGAACAGGAAAGGAGGCACTATTTGTCATTACAATCAAAGTCATCCCTTTTGCAACCTTTGGCAAATTGTCAAGAACAAGTGATGAGCACCAGTGAGGCACTGCAGAAATGTATTGACAAAAAAAATCCCCTACAGTGAACACAGTCTCTCTCACTGTGCTGTTAGTATTCAGATGCCAAATTGTTCCATTCAAATAGATGGCCTTCCTACCACCATTTAACCTTATGCCTCACAGAGCATTTACCCTCAGTCCACTGTCCCTGACAAGCCATGCATTCCTTAGATGTTTAACCCCATATTGCCCGTGTACTGCTATTATTCATGCTGAGATGCACTTTGCCACAATGGTTTATGCCACTGTGACAGGAACCAACATTTATTTATATTTTCACTGCATTTTCTAAGTGGCATAGATGTAATGCCCAAACATCTGCAGAAATCTCTTTGGGCTTTCAGTGCTTTGAATCCCTGCTGAGGTTTTTCTTTTGTTGTCTGCTAAACCCAGGTATTTCTCTCCAGCTTTAGGCTGGATTAGGTGTCGTTTGTTTAAGGTGCTGCTGTGTGTGTGCAAAACGCTGTTCCTGTCCATCTCCTGAACATACATACACACAACACAAAAAAACACTGTTAGACTAATGTTGTTTAACTTATTTTTGTGTACAATTTTTTTATATTGTACAATTTAAATTATTTTCTTTAATATATTTTGAGTCTTATTGAATGCAGTTATAATGGATTTCTAATTGAACACCTTTTTTGTCAAAGCAGGAATTAGTACTGGTTCTTATTATTTCAACCATTTCTCATTAGACAGAGGAAGAGTGCAAGTTTCCCAGAAATGTCTGCGTGACTGCCAAGAATACTACCAAGAAATTAATTCAAAAGGGATAAAGAGAAATTCTGACCTACAGTCAGTGGGGTCCTTGAGATATCATAACTACTAATCTCATAATGGATTAGAGGTACCTAGTGTGCAAATCCAACCCTATATGGCTACAGGTGCCAAATTTGAAACTAAACACACAGACAGAACTTTGTTGTTGACTGAACTGACTGACAGATGGACCAACTCACCATTATCATCAACAGGCCTGCTACAAAAAGAAATTCTGAATGAAATAAGTTTTAACCAACAAACCATATACAGAAGTCCATGTTTTTTTCTGTCCACAAACTCTTAAAAATTCTTCTGCTTCTGTTCTACTAAAAGCTACAAATAGGTCCTGACCAAAACCACAAGGGCCGTCCTGGTGGCTTTGTGGTTTAAGGCATATTTAACTATTTGTCCTGGGTTTATATGTAACCAGGAAATGTTGTCTTGTCTGCTTACTCCATATTTTCTTCCTAGCTTGGCTACAGTGTCAAAAGCTTTTTTTAAATTTATTTAACTTACTAAGTGTTCTATTGTAGTTCTGGGTGTCTGTATTATATACATGTGTGGGTGTCTTTAAATACATCATTTCAAAATGGAAGTTGTTTCATACTTTGATTTAGACTGTCTGACAAAAGCACCAAATCTATCTTTAATACTGAACATAAAAACATTGTCTGTATCTGGAATTTTATTTTGATCAACATGTTCCTGTATCTGGGTCAGTGAAGAGTCACAGAGGGTCAAACTTTGCAGTGTTGAATTTTTTTATTTTTTTTATTTACCACGACCCAGCCAAGTGAATCAATTTCAAATCTCCACTGGGCACCTACTTCTCTCTGTAGTCAGTGTCACAACTTGGTCAAGACTCGTCCACAAACAATTTGTGGATGATTGATAAGTATGTAGACTCAGTTGTATAAATTGATACCAAAAACTTCAATTTATACTTTGAATAAATAATTCTCAAATTGTTGTGTGTGCACACACAAAATCAATTTCCACAACTTTAAGTGTCTTTTGAAGTGTGTTTATTTGTGTTTGTTTTTTTTACTTGTTACATCAGAGCATCTGAACTATTTTGGAGTAGATGAAAATCTGGGACCTGTGGCAGTCAGCATTCGCAGGGAGAGGTTGGATGATGGGAAGGAGAAAGATGGAATGCAGTACAACTATCGGGTCACCTTCAGAACCAGCCAGGTAATCGTGTACACTTCTTTTACACTATATCTTAGCACAGAACTTATATAAATGCATGGTGAGAGAAAGCTGCGTGATTTCCATCACCTTGTTAAGGCTGTGTTCAGTAGCTTAAACATGCTTTAAAAGGATATTTGTCATATTTCTCGTTCATTGCGTTCAGCAAGGCATGGGTCACTTGGCTCAGGGCTCAGTCAAGCGGTACAAGAGTGTGGCGATGCTTCAGTACCCCTAAAAACAGAGGGAGGCCTCTCACTGCTCTCTGTTCCTAAATCTGCTCCTAGCACCTTAATGTGTCCAGTGATTCTGAGCAAGTTGTGACTCAGTTGACCAGTCACGCAAACAGTGGTGCAGTCAGAATTGGTGTGATAGCCCCTCGCTCACCCCCATGTGCGCACACATGTGCATACACATGCACACGCAACACGAATAATCCACAAACTGAGATGCATGGTCTCATGGTCCCTGGTGGTACAGAAAGATCTCAGTGATTGATGCTTGGTGGTCTCACCCACTGAATAATTCAGGTGCAACAGATGCGTAAGGCAGCGAAATGTCACTGATATCCAGCACCATTTGTGGTTTAAAGCACCACTCCCGCGATAAAACAATGTATCTGGGTCATGGTAGTCCTGCAAGTAGCACGCAGACAATATTGTAACTCCCCAACCACTGGAGCGTTTATTTGCACATACTTCCACCAGTTAGACTGAGCTTTTGCTGCCTCCCTGGCCCACTATGCCTTCCACTCTGAGTCCGTTAGGTAACCTGCTTTCAGGAAAAGCCTCGCTGTCGGACAGCTATTGACTGCTGACATTCGTTTCCACAGGCTGAGCTGATGGAAAAAGGAGTTATGGGCATAAATGTATCTGGTGTTGCTAACAACACTACTGGCTTAAAGAGTGGGTGTTTTAAAGCTGTTTGGGTTAATGGTTACGGGCACATTAATGTTCGTAACAGTAAAATACCACTTAACATCTTGTGCTCAGTTAGCCTATCTTAATTATTTAGAATCTGGGATCCTAATGCCTTCCACTGGAGTAATTGCCCTGGATCATAAGGCACAACATAAAAGGATATTATCACTGGCTGACACAACAGCCAGCATGTCAGCCTGGTTTGCATTTCCAGATTTTGGCAGATTAAATTAAATCACTTGTCCACAGATAAATTAGACATGTATATGAGAACATACCCAGACATAACACATTGTACAAGGGGCCATTGGGGCATCATGAGGCACACAACCATCAGTTGATTTAATTAAGTGGATGACAATTTTCTCTAATGACAGCTGACCACACTCCGTGGAGCCATCCTGGAAGATGCCATTCCATCCACTGCAAGACATGGGACAGCTCGCGGCCTGCCACTCAAAGAAGTGCTCGAATACGTCATCCCCGAGCTTAATATCCAGTGTCTGAGGCAGGCTATCAATTCCCCTAAAGTCCCAGAGCAGCTCCTCAAGTTGGATGAGCAGGGGGTGAGTACATCGTGGTGTGGTCATTTCTCAATGTTCATGTTGATTATTATGTGCAATATCATAACTTGGCAGAATGTGGTGATTTCCTGTTAAAAGCAAAAAACACTCCCCACTCCAAACATATTTCTACTGATCTCAGTATGCTGAATAATATTTTGGATGAAAGTAATGGAGAACTGTATTTATATTATATTTATATTAGATATATCTGTCTGTCTTTCTGATATTTGTATCAGCTATAGAAGTAAACTGGGGAGGGATTAATGTCTGATAGCGGGAACCTTTGTCCGATATGTGGGCTGCTTATTATAGATGAATACAGCCTCCCAGGTGGAGGCATAAGACAGCCAATATCACACTTAAGTAGAATCAATATGAATCCCACACTCTCTGCAGCCAGCATCGACTACTTTGACGCACTCTGTCCGCTGATAGGACACAAGCTGAAATTACTCACTTTTGACAACTTAGTTCATCTTAGAGTAGGTGATTTAATATTCTGCCTGGATGGTAGAGGATGTCATCCTGCATTATCTCTTTTTGAGTGAAATGGCTATTAGTGATATGGGCTCTCTATATTCACAGGTGTCAGAGATGGATTCATTGTATGATCTTAAGGTCTTTAATTTCTCATCTAATGAAAGCGCAAGCTGGAAAGGAGCATGAGGGGATTAGCTAGTGCTGTACTTTTTGTTTTACTATCTGAGAATGACTGCTTATTAGTGTAATTACATTCGTTAGCATGAGCCCGTTCTTCTAATTGACAGGGGAAAGGCTCTTATAATAGAAAGTGTCAGCCATGTCCTTCTTGTATATTAAGATTTTGTTTCACACATAAACAAGAGCAGTGTAGTGTCCTCTCCAAAACAAGTTAAATGCACTTAAGGTAATGACACACTTTGTGTCTCCAATTATCGTAAAGTCACTTTTTAAGTAAGTGCTCAAGGATGTTATTTCTTTCGGATCTCAAGGTCCCAATACGTGACTTTGTTCACCTGATGTACAACTCCCCATGCACTTGCTATGAGGGGCTATCTGCAGATACAGACAGACAAGCTGACACATAAGGGGGGGGAAATGCATTTAACTAATGTACGACACTACTTTCAGGATGAGAGGCCATAATAAGTGGGGCTTAAAGCTCTTCCATCTGGAAGTTGTCCTCACAGACCTCAAACCAAACACCAAGTGCAGGCCAGTTTTATATTTGGACATCGTTATTTTTGTGCACTCCTGTTTTAATCATTAATGTTATGCTTGCTGTGCAAATGTTAAAATGTCAGGCACCCAATAATCTACTTTTTAACTAAGCTGGACTTTCATCACCCCTGTAATGAGGAAGCTAATAATAAACAGAAAGAACTGAGTTAAGAAACCTGTCAGACCTGTTTTTGTTTATTTGAGAGCATCATTTTCTTTAACCACATGTACAATGCTTTATCTAGTCTTCTGTTTTTTGTATCTGAGTATGTGTATGAAAGGTCTTCTTTGCTTTAAACAAAAGGCATGCCTGCTGAGTGAGAGTGTCCTGGAGCAAGACAGCCTTCACAGTTTCCTCAGTTTCCAACAGTTCTGCAGAAACAATATCCTGAAAGCAGTTCTGTACATGGGCTGTAAGAGGAGAACAGAGCATATGCGAATATATTTTAGATCACATTGTTGATCACAGTGAACTGACTGTGTGCAGATGGGCTGGAAAAAGCATTTAGCAGTTAATTAGATTTGGAGATGTGATTGTGGTAGAAATCACAATTGATACATTTTCTTAGATAGCTGTTGATGTAAAATGTGTATCTGCTGTTTCCATCTAAAGTATAAAATCTGGAAAATGACAGAGTTATTGTTGTAATGGAAAGTTTATCAGCTGCATTAGTTTCCAAATTAAAAATGTCGTTTTCGGCTTGAATTTATAATTGCTGATAATAACATCCAGGAGCAGAACAAGATAAAGGATAGCGTGCTGGTGTTATTACCATTCATAATAGTGTTTGAAGAAAGTAAAGACAACATCAAGGACTTCAGAGAACGGCTACTAATCTTTCTATTGCAATAATGCTAAACAAATGACCCATTTTCCTAACCTAGAAAGACATTTTAGTTTGGGTGTTCTGAAGCTAAGGACTAGCAGCATGGCTTTTTTAAGTTTTGTACCTGCACAACCAAACAGTTAAAACTCCTTTACAGATTCATAAATCACTCTTGAAGCCCACATTGAAATAGCAGTGGTTCAGGTTTAGATGTTTTATTCCACGTCAAACTATACTGTCTGATGAACTTGGTTTTCCCACTTTCCATTGGTCTTTTTAGTTGTCGTTGCTGTGTGCACGAGTACTAATACCCAAAAACAGCAATAAGTGGTGTGTGATGGTGCATGTTGATTTTGGCAACCATATTTTGCATTACTGCTGCATCAGGACATTGCAGTGCAGACAGATGTCACAGAGATGTTGTGTTACTGCTGCTGTATCCCTCAGGTGCATTCTCCAGGGGGAACGTTGTCCTCATTTCTCTCTTTACTCATTAAGGATCTTTCCATCTTTGCTGTTTTTTCCCTTTTTTTTTTTTTTGAGAATGAGCAAGGCAAACAATTTTCAGCACCTCTTAGCACTGGACCACAGGAAAAGAAAGATAAAGAGAGAGAAAATGACTGTTTTCCAGCCAGTGGATTATTTTAGCTAATCACGTAATGTCGTTTTTAGAAGTAACTACTCTAGCTTATCGGAAGCAAAAGAAAAACAAAGACAGTTACACAACTCAGCTTCTCCTCAGGACCCTTACTCATCTGTGTTATGTCCTGATGTGTTTGCACATTCCAGGCAGTGTCAAATTCACACTAAAGGGCAATGTGATTGGCCTTGCCATCGGCCAGTCTGTTAAGAGTAACAGGGGGTTAAGTGAGCCCATATAATGCAGGATAAAAAATAGAGGACCACATCATTGCACATCATGCCATTTCCACAGGGTTTGATGGTATAATAGCTTTCCGTCACCGCAGGTGCTTTTTTAGTGCAGAGCACGGTGCCTGATAGAGGAAGTCACCATGACAACAGTGTCAGGGGCACACCATGAACTGATAACCTGTAATGGAGAAAAAAGACGATTTCAAATTGTTTCAGTGTATATTTATCATTTGTTGGCTTTCACATTGAGAGAAACCTTTTCATCTTGCTGTATTGACACACTGACCTCCGGTCAAGCTCTAGGTGCTGTCCTCAGCTGTGAATATTGGACAACAGGTGCCACAAAAACATTCTGCTTTGACTGTCTTTCTTGGCTGGCATCCGGAAGCTGTAAGCCATAAAAGATTTATGTTGGTAGAAAGGGCTCTCGCACCCACAGTGCAAGAATATCCACTCTGGATGTTTTATTTCTGTCTTCTCATGCAGAAAGTTCATGTCAGACCTGTCATTTCCAGATAGTGTTTCTGCTTTCAGTTAAAACCTGTGAAATTTGTCTGGCTTGTCTGTGTCTATGAATTCTCTTTTTTGTGAATAAGTCACACATCTTATTGAGCCACTCTTTGTTAAACAGTGAATGCTATTAGTGGCATGTCCAAGATCAATATTGTTATTCACTGCCACTTACTAGTCTTTCACTGCTACACTGAGGACTTAAACAAACAAAAGTATTGCTTAAGAAAGCCATCTTCCTTTTTACAAAACATTAAAATGTTATTGCTTGCAGCCCATATAGTTTTTTGCCATAAACTCAAGCTATTCTGCTGTATGTAATTTTTTCCCTTGTTGCTCCAGCACTCTTAAGTAGTGCTGTTAAATAGCAGCTAATAGCTTGGCTTGATTTATGTTCTGCTCAGAGCTTCTGAGAGTTCTTAGCCTGGCTTCACAAAAGGGGATTTCAGCTCTCTCCTAGAAAGGTTATGAAGGCCTTCGCATTAGCTGTGACATGATGGAAAGGGGGCACTCATATGCTGTGAGTGCATAATGTGCACCATGTATGAGGGTGGTGTGTGATACCTATCAGCGTCAGGAAATGATACTTACTCACTGAAGTGTCTGTATATGATCCTTATTCCAGCTAAGTTTCCAGCACAAGGTGGGAGTGCTTTACTGCAAGGCGGGCCAGAGCACAGAAGAAGAGATGTACAACAACGAGAGTGCTGGACCAGCATTGGAGGAGTTCTTAGATCTGCTCGGCCAGAGGGTGCGCCTGAAAGGCTTCACTAAGTACAGAGCTCAGCTGGACAACAAGAGTAAGATAAAACACACCAAGCTAAACATTCATCTACTGCAAGCCCACACACTTCCTGCTGAGTTCAGATTTCTTAAGCCTATATATCTTTAATCTTGCTTTCTACTCAATTACATCATTGCACTAATACAGTGGCCTTTACAGACGAGACCTTGACTGCCTTGTTCTTTGCTACAGCTGACTCCACAGGCACACACTCCCTCTACACCACCTATAAGGACTACGAACTGATGTTTCACGTGTCTACCATGCTTCCCTACACACCCAACAACCGACAGCAGGTAAGTAAACCTCGTGGACTTTCCCCTCCCACAGTGCACCTTGTTTGCTTTTCGGTGAGCCTTTATCTAATGGCGGTAATAAGTCCCTGAGCTGCTTTCTTTTAGGATATCTTTAATATAGACTCCTGCCAATCTTCCCCTGAGCCCACGGTAATGACCTATCTGTTAAAAGCATGAGTATTGCCATGGTAACGGTGCCCCATAGTAAAGCTTTAATCAATGCATCCCCAGGGGCTGGACCTGATGTGGTATTAAATGGGCTTCGGTGTCTGTCTGCGCTAACAAGTGGAATTAAGTGGATGTAGTGGACTGGCGAGCGCTGGCCCGATAAAGCCACGATTTGAGGTTCAGTCTCTGCGCTGCTTGTATGGAAGCACTATTTGAGCTTATAGTAAAAGCAGTGGGTACAAGCCTGCAGAGATACAGTATTCACTGAAGGGGATTTTAAATCAGTGTGTTGAATGGGACTGAATCCATAGTGAAGCATAAGAGACAGAATCTTCCATGTACATCTGATTGGCAAGATTTAGTCAATTTCTTGCTTTTCTGTTCCCCCTCTCAGTTGTATTTGTTGGAAAGGAATAGTTTTGTTTAATCCCTGGTGGTAATCGTCCAGCAGGCACAAGCAGAGCTCGCCCCACTCATCCCTTCTTCCTTTCCAATTTTCCTCTCTACTTTCTAATCTTCCTTGTTTTGCGCTTTTGGTGACCCTCGCTCTAAACTCTGTAGCAAATAGAGAATGAGGTTAACTATCTGCACAATCCAACAATGCAACCAGACTAAAATGGGGAAGTATGTCTTCTTCAACCCAGAAACCTAAATTGTGTTGGGTGAAGGCATCATTTCTACTCAAAAAGCTGGGAATCTGTCATTGATCAAACCTTTGTTTTCAGAATGTTGTACAGATGCCATAGACATCACCTTTAGATGTGATGGTAAAATACTTGTGGGGAATGACGCTATAAGGAAGGTCTGTTGCCACAGTATTCTCAAAAACTGCTCTTCCGTATAGGCCACTGAGGTTCACCAATAAATGTGTTTTTAAAACCTTGTATTCTTGAACTGTAACTACATTATTTTTATCCTTTATGAAATGTCTGTCCCCTTTTATTTCACTCAATTTCTCTCTCTTTCTATAGTTGTTAAGGAAGAGGCACATTGGCAATGATATCGTCACCATAGTATTTCAGGAGCCCGGGGCTCTTCCTTTCACTCCAAAAAACATCCGCTCTCATTTCCAACATGTGTTTGTCATCGTCAAAGTCCACAACCCTTGCACTGATAACGTCTGCTACAGGTAAATGGAACAAACGGGTACCTGCCTGCAAGGCTCTGTCACAGCTATTTTATTTAGGCAGATGAGTAAAAACACAGAATCTGAATGTGGTGGCATTTAATCAAACCGCTAAATATTTGAGCACTTCAGCAGGGGACAAGAAGCAAACTATTATACTTAAGACAATTTAGGGGAATGTGTTTATCTTTTGATGTGCTCTGCATAAATGTTTTCATGCCAAATTGCTCTACATGAACTTTTAAGAGCACTTAATTTGAAAGAATAATAATAATAGCCTGCTGAGAGCTTTCTGTGGTTTCTGTCATGACTCTGTAGTAATGTGCAGGAATCACAAGGCTCTTTTGATCTGTTCACTGATGATACAGTGATTATCTTCAGAGACACCTTCAAATTATGACTTGCGACTCTCTCCTCGAGTGTTTCTGAAGTCGAGGTAACTCCTGTTAATAACATAGCATTTGTTGAGCAGAATGAGATTAGTCTGAGCTCTTCTGTCTTTTTCACAAGAAATAATTTCTATGAAAGCCTTATAATTTCAATACCCTTTAAATGATTGCTCATTATACCTTCAGTTCAACACTCACATCTTTCTCTTAACTGTCACTGCTGCATTTGATTTATTCATTCCAACCTGTTTTTCAGTGTGGCTGTGTCCAGATCTAAAGATGTGCCTCCGTTTGGGCCCCCTATTCCCAAGTCTGTAACTTTCCCTAAGTCAGCAGTATTCAGGGACTTCCTGCTTGCTAAGGTCATCAATGGAGAAAATGCCGCACACAAGTCAGAGAAGTTCCGGGCCATGGCGACTCGTACGCGGCAGGAGTACCTGAAGGACCTGGCAGAGAACTTTGTTAGCACCGCTACTATTGACTCTGCTGTCAAATTCAGCTTCATCACCCTCGGAGCCAAAAAAAAGGAGAAGGTGAAGCCCAGGAAGGATGCACATCTGTTCAGCATGGGAGCCATCACCTGGAGTGTCTGTGCCCGGGACTTTGGCCAGTCAATGGATGTGGACTGCTTGCTCGGCATATCAAATGAGTTCATCATGCTCATTGAGGAAGAGTCAAAAAATGTGGTCTTCAACTGCTCGTGTCGCGACGTCATTGGATGGACCTCAGGGATTATGAGCATTAAAATCTTCTATGAGCGTGGGGAGTGTATCATGCTTTCGGCTCATGACAGCTGTGGAGAGGACATAAGGGAGATGGTCCAAAGAATGGAGGTAAGACTCAAATGTAATAGTATAGTCATTTTCAAGGTCTTGAATGTCAGCTGGAAAGACCAGCTGTGCCATTTCGAAGGAAGCATAATACGTTTTGAAACATTGCGTCCCACTCAGAGGAAGTAATTCATTCTGTTTACAGTGTGTGTGGTTAATTGAGGGTTTCATCTTAGTTTGACGTCCAGTTTATTTTTGATATGAACACTTTACAGTAGAAACAATTAAGTTGTCATATTAGTGAAGTGTCAAAACTGTTTTAATGGATTGGTTAAGTTGCAGCTTAGTTTGGCAGTTTACACAAATGTACTGACTGATGATGATGACGCCTTTCTCTGTTCAAAATGGCAGTGAAACACAAGTGAGGAAAGGAATCCCCCCGTAGTAGTTGTAGTCCCATTATCAAATAAATAAATAATTAGAGTAAATAATTAGAGTAATAATTTGTTTTGAAATGACTTCACCAATGTATCTTGGCTAAAAGTAACTCAAGGATGAGACGGGGTGCAGTAGTATGTCGTCAGGCTCAGCCATTAAATCCATTATGACTCTGTTTCACACATAAGCTGCATGGCATATGAAAGAAAATGGCTGCCTTTATTCTAAATGGAGCAGTGAGGCGTTTTACTTTGGGATAGTTGTGGTCTCTCTCTGGTGGAACAATGCATTCTGAAAATATTGCTTTTGCCACTGTAGCTTTACTACTTACCACAAAGCTTGTTATTTTATTCTCATCATTATGTCGGCAAGACTGTTGCTTGCTTAACCTAAATGCATCCTGTCAAGTCATGTGTTTCAACCCTATACTGAGCCTCTGCTATTTAATTTTCTTTACTTGTGTTTCTTTCACTGCCTTTTTCCACAGGATTGTAAATGTGTGGCTTACAGAAATAACCCAAAATGCCCACCTGATCCTCTTTGGGTTGTAAAGAGACAGGAGTGTCATTTAAATATGAAACTGTGAGGTGAAATCAAGCAGTCCGGAGAGGAATGCAGACCTCGTGTCGTCAGCTTCTTTCAGCAGACTGTTCATTTAATAGAGCGAAAGCTGTGATGTGATTTGGTGCATCCTTGTATTAGTGAATGTCTGGGTCGCATTTACAGAAGGGGGCAGCTTAAGCAGGACACCAACCCAGTTTGGAAGGGGAGGAGAAAAAGCACAGGTGCATTTTTGGGTCTAACAGACTAAGAATAGAGTGCACTTGGCCTCAGACAACTTCTCTCCTATAGCGAGCTCTCTTCCCCCGTCTTTCCTTCCTTAACCATCTGTACAACTCTGACTCTGGTCACGTTGGATGATTTTGGGTTTAAGTGTCTTGAAACTGAACAAAAACAGGTCCAAACACCTGTTCATCAGTCTGGATGCAGTCATCCAGTTCCTTGTTTCCGCTCCTTGTGTTGCTGCAGAGTCTTGTTTTTCCTTTTCTAATTTCCACGGTTTGTTTACTGAACTTCTAATCAGGCAACCCTTTGTTTTCTTTAAATAACATAGAGGTTAAATCCCAAAATCCAAACCTGAGCTGCGCATGACCTTATTTCAGCCTGCCTGTCTCCTCTCATCATTTTTTCCTCTTTTTGGCAGCCCCATCAACAATATTAAAATTTCCAACAAAACTATGCAATGAAATCACTGGTTCAGCGAACAGCGTAGGAACAGTCCACTTCCTGCTAAAACCCTCAAAAGTTTCATTCTATTCTGGATTACGATAGGCAGAGATAATTACACCTTTTTCATTATTACCTCATGCAGTGAATTATATAGGCTATCTTAGAAGCTTACGAGAATAAGTGAATGAGTAAATGTGCATACGTGTACAAAGATACTGCATAAACCCATCACATCCAAACCACAGGATCTTAAGGTATTTACCATAATTAATCTTGAAGGGACACGGATGTCATTCGGTGTCCATTCCCATCATCAGAAGAAAAGACAGAGCAGGATATATTTGCATTTGTGATTAGCCAAAGGACATCAATTCCACATTCCCTATGCTAATCTCCCCTCACATTTTCTGTCCACTTACCCACGGGATTTGTGAGGGATATTTCACGGGAGAAGCTCAGAATAAGATTTAATAAGTTGGTTGCTATTTGTGTTACTCAGACAGTGGAGCAGCAGCAGCAGTAGGCGTATTTGGGTATGGGCTGACCATGCATACTTTGTCCCAAAGGTGTCTGTGTTTTCCTAAATGTCCCAGAGGTTGACTGGAATCATGTTTCATTGGTGGGATTTACAGGCTGCTGGACTTGTGATGTAATGCGAACCAGACTGAATAGATTGCCCACTGTAACACACAGAGGAGCCCAGTGTGAGAGCACAAGTAACTGCTTTGTGATAACGTCCTGCTCTCCAGAAAACTTTTGAGCTGGGTGGCCGTATGTTCGGCTTTTATTAGACAAGGCATCTTGGCTAGGTCCTGTGTATACAGTTTTTTTTGTTTGTTTTGTTCGTTATCAGGGTAAGAAGAGCGGCAGATTAAGTGATGCACCCATCATGCCTAGTGCCTACCGTACAAGCCGGTGGGGGCAGTGCTATGATCTGGGGTTGCTGCAGTTGGTCAGGTCTAGGTTCAGCAACGTTATGTGCCTAAAGAATGAGGTCAGCTGACTACCTGAATATACTGAATGACCAGGTTAGTCCATCAATGGATTTTTTTCTTCCCTGATGTCACAGGCATATTCAAAGATGACAATGCCAGGATTCATTGGGCTCAAATAGTGAAAGAGTGGTTCAGGGAGCATGACACATTATTTTCATACATAGACTGGCCACCACAGAGACCAGACCTTAACCCCATTAGGAGTCTTTGGGATGTGCTGGAGAAGACTTTGTGCAGTGGTCTGACTCTTTCATCATCAATACAAGATCTTGGCAAAAGATTATTGCAACTCTGGACACGAATACATTTTGTGACATTGCAGAAGCTTATTGAAATGATGACACTGTGAAGCTAAACCTTAAAAAAAACATCAGATTTATACATCCATAACTACTGTGCAGTAAATTTGACATACATACATAACTGATATGTTTAATATCAGAACATTTAATTTAATTATTGCATTTGAGAATCACAAATGGCCCGAGACTATTTGTGATTTGTGATAGCCTTAGATTTAACCATTCTTTGTCACATGAAAATCATGCTACAGTAGACGGCTCCATCAATGTCAAAGCTACTTCTGACTCAGACCTCTCATATGAGATCAGTGCCAAACACTACTTGACAACAGATTTTAGGCTGACACTGTTTGTTCCTTTAGGGCATTGTTGTAATTTTATGTCACCAGTCGTTAGATCCTTTGATGAGGCTCTGTGTGGAAACACACACACAAACACACACACACACACACGCTGCCAGACATCATGTCACTATCAAAATAACTTTACAGATCACAATCCCCTGCCATTAGATAATGAATGTCCTGTTAAATTCAGACATTATGGATTTGGGCCATTTAGAGGGGAACCTGGGTGCATTCATATTGCAGTTGGACTGAATAAAGGGCCAATATGAAAGCCTTTAGAAAGCTATTATTTAATCTTAATGTATTTCTGATAAAGAGACATTTGATTCATGGTGCCTAATACTCCAGTGTCTTGCTCACTTTGGAGCACTTTGCTTCCAGAACATTTCCCTTTAGAGCTTTTAGACTTTACCTTTCCATTTTCTTTTGCCCTTGATATTTTATGCAGAATGATTGTTTAATGAATCTTTGTATATATTGCAAAATGAGACTGAGACTGTGAATTGGTTTCAATTTTACTGCTACTAGTCTTACTGTGTCGCCTCAGTCAATGCAAGACGGTTTATCTTGGTTGTCTCAGGTCCCCTGTCGCACAGCAGAGTAGGATTTCTAGTGTGAGAATCTGATGGAGTGTTGACAGGCCACAGTCTGAGTTAATGTGTCCTTGAAGCCAGCTGCCACTCTGAGGCAAATGGAGGCAGTCACCCACAACTGAACCAAGACTAATCTGATGGGTGATTAAAGCTCTATGGGTGCAGATTTTTTTCCAGTGCTTGTCACAATTAAACTGGTCACTTCCACATTATTAGTGTACTGTAGCCTATACATAAATATACAGTATAAGCCCAGTGAATGGTGAACATGACAACAGTTGCAGTTTTTCATCTTTGCTCACTTTGGTGCTTTTATGTTTACTGAAATGCTGCAGCCGAAGCAAGAGGGTTTATGTGAACTTCAGTTAAACCTAAATTACAGTAAAGCAGAGGATTAGGCCAGGCTACTACTGGGTAAAATGAACAACTTAATTTACATTCAACTACATGATTGTACAAGTTAAAAAAAAAAGGTTGGATTTAATTCAAGCCCACAACTAAGGAAGTGGATAATGTCCACTAAGTATTCATGGGAGAGGTCTCAAGATTCTGCCCACAGTCTGCAGTATTGCATGAAAAATGGTGAATGTGCAACTTTCAGTGCTTTTAACAGCTGTTAGCTGATGCAGGTTATGTGTTTGTGTGTAAATCTTTGTGCTCCAAAGTTTTTTAGTCATTAACTCTGACTAATAGACTCGGCACCATGCGCAAGTCCATGTTTCAGGGGCCAATTAGGTCTTAATTCCTCATGCACCAGCCACAGAGCTACTGTATTTAGTGTCGAGACAGGTGTGTATTTGTGTGTGTGTGTGTGTGTGTGTGTGTCTTTAGCTGTCTCTGTGGAGCTCTTGCACTGAATCATTTAGCTCTGGGATGTACCCCCTTATTAGGTTTTTATTTTGAAAGGTTCTTTAAATCAGCCAAACAAATATGCTCATGCTAATATGTGTTAGGGCTGGATTGTAAGTCTGCTTCAAATGCTCTAATAGTGTTTTTCTTGTGTGTACATATTTGCTTTGGTTATGTAGTATGCCCCTCACACGACTAGAAAAGATGCCTGTTCACTGTTGAAGGCTACTGTTTG